>NC_058095.1:55650909-55953939 GCF_020171115.1 Neogale vison
GTTGATTCTAAGGCTTTATCTAGTAAATTCAAATCCAACTTCCTCAGCAACAGCCTCACTTGACTGCTTTTGTGGGGTACCTGGGGGCTCAGTCCATTCAGCATCTGCCTTTGGTTTAGGTCATGATCCCCAGATCCTGGGATCGAGCCCCACACCCGGATCCTTGCTTAGCACGGAGCCTGCTTCTCCCTCTACCTACCACTCCCCCGGCTTGTGCCCTCTCTCTCTCTGTGTGTGTCAAAAAACAAATTAAATATTTTTTTAAAAAATTGACTGCTTTTTCTGTGTATGTGCAGACATTGTTTCATGTCCAGACATGAAAAATGTCTCATTATGAATCATAATTGTCTTTCTTGGAAACTGGACCTTTTAAATAATATGATGTATCTGAAAATTAGATTCCCCCTCCCAGGATTTGTTGTCTGTCTGTGATGCTATTGTTGTCGGTTGGTGTAATGACTCTTCCGGACTAATTCTGCAAAGTCTGTATTTCTTGAACATGCAGTGGGGAAGTCTCTATCCAATTAGTTTAGCCGAAGGCTGATAATTAGAGATTTCCTTAAATGCCTTGTGAAGCAGATTCACAGCCTTTGACAAGAGGTTGTGTATGTGTGTGTGCGCGCACGTGTGTGTGTGTGCACGCACGCGTGTGGCCCGTCAGGACTCCAATGCTCCAGTGCACGCCTACAACTCTGCCTTACCCTTCATTTCCTGCTTGCTCAGGGCCTCAAGGTGGGTCACAAGTAGACACTGGGGCCTCTCGGGCATTTCGTAGACATGTCCCCAGCCCTGCAAAGTCCCAGAGTAAGTCAGAGATCATCAAAGCCCTCTGCGGACGTCTCATTCCCAAGCTTTCCTTTCAAGTTCTTAGGTTGGCCTCTTGTTGCCTCCAACTGGCATTACCGCCTCGGAGAGCTATGATGTTAACCAATTGCAACTGGTTGGGGTTGGTTTTTTTTTTTTTTTTCCCCAACAAATGCCCTGGGGATAGGGCTGTTGGCACAGGGTAAGCTCTGAGTCAGTTCGAATAAAAAGGAGCCCTTGAGAGTGGAGATTGTTAAGGAGCTGCCAGACAGATAAATGGTGAAGGTTTTCTGTGTTGGGGGGAAGTTCAAACCTATTCTGGCCCCTCTGGCAGCTTCTAGGCTGGTGGTTTTCACACATACTCAAGTTCTAAGTCTACTGCAGAGAGAAGGAGAAGAGGGATGAGAAAGGAGTAAGTTAAAATGCCAGAAATCATTCTGTTTCTGCCTAGTTTCCACTGTTTCTCGTCAGTAAGTCCTTCTCAGGTTTTAGCAAGACTTGGGTGAATTTCTAGAGTTCTAAAACAGTTGATTTCGACCATTTTTGCGAGTGTTTCTGTTGCTTTTATGGAGGAGATTTCCAGAGACTTTTACTTGGCCTCTGGAAGGGCTTCTGTCCGCATTTATTTTTTCACAAAAGGACACAGGATAGATCAGAGTGTAATAAAAGTCATAATACAGAGAGTAATTCTCTAACTATTTCAGGTATAGTGTAGGATAGAGCAAATGCACAAGTATGTTGATTTTGCTGAGAGCTAGGATTCTCACAGCAGCAGAAGGACGGCACAAGTACAGAAGGATGAAGGCGCAGCGGTATCTGTTGAAGGTGAATTGGTCGTGTTAATATCAGCGTATGATCTCTAAAAATGTGTATTTTTTTAAGAGCTCATGATTTTTGCTCCATCTACTGGAAGGGCTTAGAAGCACCCAGACGCAGTGAACACATCTGGCACCCAGTTCATCCAAATACTATGCCCCACTAAAAAAAAAAAAGAAGGAGGAGGAGGAGGAATATTTGGAGACATAGATGATCCCAGGCAGGGGAAGGGAAAAGGGAAGGTGAGCCTGAAACATATTTTGTGCCAGAAAGCAAAGAAGACTAAGACCAAGTAAGTTCAAAGTCTCGCAACAGCATGGATGGAACCAGAAGGTGTAATGCTGCGTGAAACGAGTGAGCCAGAGAAAGACCCGTCCTATACGATCTCACTCCTATGTGGAGGTTAAGAAACAAAAAAAACACCTAAAGAAACAGAGACAAACCAAGAAAGAGACTCTTCACCGTAGAGAAGAAAGTGATGGTCACCAAAGGGGAGACGGGTGAGGGAATGGGGGACACAGGGGATGGGAATTCAGGAGGACACTTGCCGCCATGAGCACTGGGTAATGTATGCAGGTGTTGAATCACTATGTTGTACACCTGAAAGTAAGATAACATTATATGTTAACTACACTGGAATTAAAATAAAAAATAAAAGGCAGATTTTCAAAAAAGAAGCAATCAGTGCTTGGAGCAACCAGAGAGAACACCTGCTTCTAACACCTAAGGCAGTCGCTCAGGTACGAACCTCTGTGACCACTCCTGGTGGGTTTGAGAATCTGTGTTTTAATTCGGACTATCCCAAATATCTTCTGGATCTGATATAAAAATAATTTCAGCCATTTCGCCCTGACAGTGTCACTTTATTTTATTTTCCTCTTAATTTCATGTATTTGAGGGAGAAATCCCAAGCAGGAGGGGCAGAGAGAGAGGGAGAGAGAATCTGACCGTGGAGCCTGACGTGGGACTTGATCTCCTGACCCTGAGATTATGATCTGAGCTGAAACCAAAAGCTAGCTGCTTAACCAAGACTGTGCCACCCAAGTGCCCCAACTTTATTTTTATAGATCATATACTGAAACTTTAAAATTTTTGACTGCACGAATAGGTACCAGATGCTTCTGCACATTTAGGATTAGGTGTGTAAGGGACGAGGGAGGGGTGGGTTATGTAGGGGAGGTGGTGGGCGGGGACATTATAATTCACTCCTATCCCAGTGGAGGAAACATAGTACCTGCGTAATACAAAAGCCACTGATCCACGCGTGAAGAATATCTGAATGAACTAGGAAAAGCATTCATTCCAAGTTGGTATCCGAGTTGGTGTCATCCTTTCTGAAACCAGTTACAAAGTATATTATCCAGAACATGTGGCAAAGAGCTCAGACAAACACTAGCAATATAAATGATATACAAAGACTTAATGTTATCCTATCCATTCCTCTCCTAGCAACTGACAACAGAAAGACGAGCAGTATCACAGGGAATTAAAGAGGCGAGGGTAGAACCACAATGTGTGGCCGTGGGAAATACACATGGTCACTGAGTGAATGGTAAGGGGCTCAGATTCTGGGGGGCAAGGCAGGTAAATACACTCTCCTCCCACCGGACCTGCGGTCATCTACAAAGCTGGAAGAAGCCGTGCTGGTGAGAGTATGGAGAAATGAGCTCTCTCACACTCACCGGGTGCATGTGAAATGAAATAACTTTTCGTGCAAGGATCTTACTGTATGTATTAAAAGTTTAAGTACAAAAAAAAATCGGTCTATTTCTACCAGTAACAAGTAATAAAAACCATTGCGTTTCTCAAAAAAAAAAAAAATAGTTTAAGTACATGCACACCTAGCGACAGCAATCCCACTGCTGGAAATCTTTTACAACAAAAATATATCATAAAAGACGTCTTTGCAAGCACCAGTAGAAGTAAGTGGGGTTTTTTAAGATTTTATTTATTTACTTACTTGAGAGAGAGTGTGCACAAGTTGGTGGGGGGAGGGGCAGAGGGAGACGCAGACTCCCAGCTGAGTGTGGAGCCTGGTGCAGGACTCGATTCCAGGACCCTTGTAATGGACTGAGCCACCAGGCACCCCACCAGAACAAAGAAGTTTGTTGTGCATTGTTTATGGTATAGGGCAAACAGCAAACGACTTCAGTGGTTATCAATAGGGATATTTTTATTGCATGAAATACATTCAGGGGACCTGGCTGGCTCCATCAGAAAAGCATACATGGGACTCTTGACCTGCAGTCATGAGCTCAAGCCCCATGGCGGGTAAACAAACAGTAAACAAATAGTAAACAAACAAACAAACTTAAGAAAAAAAGAAATACATTCTTACCATGGAGTAGTAAATTCCATGGAAATTGTGATTTTATTCTATTTTTTGACCTGGAGATATGGCTGCTATATAATCAAGTAAAAAAGCAAGTTTGTGTATACACATACACTGCACACAATGTGCGTAAAATTTTATATCCAAAAATCACACACAGAGGCACTTGGGTGGCTCAGTCAGTTAAGCATCTGACTCTTGGTTTTGGCTCGGGTCATGATCTCAGGGTCCTGGGATCAAACCCTGCATCTAGCTACCTACTCACTGGGGACTCTGCTTCTCCCTCTCCCTTTGCCCCTCCTCCTGCTCATGGTCTCTCTCTCTCTCTCTCTCTCAAATAAATCAAATCTTTTTTTTAAAAATTTTATTTTTTTAAAAGATTTTATTTATTTATTTGACAGAGAGACAGATCACAAGTAGACAGAGAGGCAGGCAGATAGAGAGAAGGAAGCAGGCTCCCTGCCGAGCAGAGAGCCTGATGCAGGGCTCGATCCCAGGACCCTGGCATCATGACCTGAGCCAAAGGCAGAGGCTTTAACCCACTGAGCCACCCAGGCATCCCAAATAAAATCTTTTTTAAAAGTAAGAGAAAAACATCTATAAAAGTTGTAGAGATTTGGGGATTTGGGGAAGTTTGAATATACACTGTATAGTAAATGATCCTAATTATTAATTTTCTTAGACGGAATGATAGTGTTGCAATTACTTAGGAAAATCCTTATTCCAGTCTTGGGACATACACACTAAAATACTTAAGGGAGAAGTATCATGTTGATTGAAACTTGCTTCCAAATGGTCCAACAAAAAATGGTGGGTAGGGTGGGAAGATGGGTGAGGAAGAGACAGACAGACAGACAGACAGACAGAAAGTACAAATGTTGGCAAAATGCTAGAGGCTGATGGATTTCACGGAAGACCCCAGGGGTGTTCATAGTTACTATTCATCCAACTTTTTGGTAATCTTGAAACTTTTCAGTCAGTCAAGGAGAGATATAATAAAAGTCACGGAGAAAAAAAATTGGACACGGAGGCTGGAAATCATGGAGGGAGGAAAGGTCATGGAGGAGAGAAGGCCGTCAGGACAGAGTCCTGGGGAAGCAAAGCAGGTTGAGAAAAGCCCGGGAGTGTGCGGTGCAGGAAGCTCGAGAAGAAAGTGTTTCCACAGCACGAAGGACTGCGGGGAAGTCCAATGAGACGCCACCAGGACACGCAACAAACATTGGCTTCAGCAAGACGGAGGGCTTCGGTGGCCTTGGAAAAACGGTGAGAACAAGAGCCTAAATGGCTTGCGGGAAAGCTGGAGTTGAGGAGGAGGAACGCAGGAAGAGACGATTGTAAAGACGAGCTTTGTTTGGGGAAGGGGACAGAAGTGGGGGACAGAGTCAGCAGGGGAGGGGGCGTGGAGCATCTTCTTGTCCGTTTGTGTTTCTGAAGGTGAAGGACAGACGCGGCTCCACAACCACGGGAAGGACGGCACAGCCCATGGAAGATGGGACAGTGCAGGGGCGACCCCCGAGTGGCTGAGAGGCCGTGGCAACCGGAGCATCCTGGGAAGACAGAGGGGCTGGGGAACCTCTGGATGCGACCGTCTCTGGAGGGAGCACAGCCACTGGGCCGAGGGGGAGACGCTGGAGAGAGAAATTCAGAAGGTGGAACCTCAGAAGGTAGAAACACAAATTTGCTCGGAGGGTGATGAATGGTCATACTCGGGCTGTGTCGCCGGCTCAGCGGGCGCAGTAAACGGGAAGTGAGTTCGATCAACGCGGGGAGCCCGTGATGTCCCACAGCATCGTGCTGTCTGGGCGCAGGCGCAGAGTGAGACAGCAGCGGGGGCCCACCAGCGGCCTTGACTTCTCTAATTTTTATGGACCCCTCAGAACCCACGCCCTGTCCTCCGTTTCCTACGCACGGAGCCCCTTCCCCACCGTCACGGTCTCAGTGAGGGCACAGCCCTCCTCGCACCCCAAACACTCGTCTTTGCGGGGTCCCTTGCAGACAGGACAGAGCACCGGTCCCGCCCAGCCACTAAACACACTGACTTCGGTTCTGGGTCAGGAGCCACGGAAGACACGGAGGTGGCATCAGCCATGGCAGCAAGGCCAGTGCTGGCCTCCCATGAACAGGGAGCAAGGTCCCTGCAGCCTCTGGCAGCACAGATGTCCCCTCGGGCCGCTTCTGTGCCAAACCTTTGGTTGTGGGTCTCGGCTCGGGACGGCCAACCTGGGTCTCCAGCTCGCCCAGGAATCCTTTGAGCCAACCGATGTCTACACAGCGCATGTGACGTCATTTATAAAATGGCACGTCAGCGATTGTAAAACCACCTGGTTCCCTTACAGATGACGTGAGCACGTTCAGGTTCCCAGAACTAGTGTACTTTGCAGCCTAAATGAACAAATACGGTCTGTGCTAGTAATTACACTTTACAGGTTTTCTGGTTACCCCAAGCCCTGCGGTTAAAGGTTACATTCCCGTGAGATTAAACAGGAACAAAACAGCTCTTGTGCTCTAACAGACGGGTATCTCACGGGGCCTCTCCGGGTCCTTGTCCTTGAATGCCAGTAAACACACCGGGAGAAACTGCCGTCCCGATGCAAAGGAAGTGAGCGTGTAAGGTTTAATCCTAAATGAGATCTCTGGTCACAGTGGGCTGCTCTCCAAAACCACTGACTTCTCCTTCCTTCTCTAGCTTGGAGGACAATAGCCAGGACAACACCGCTCGAACTTGGGCCAAATGTGTCTCCTTTCCAGCCTTCTCATCAAATACTCTTGTGGCCAATAGTAACGTTTGATTTTAAATAAGGCTGGATTAAAGTTTTGAATCTTGTCATTTTGAGTCTACATTACTAGCAATGTACCTTCTCTCCCTCCTTCCTTGCTGTCTCTTTGCCCTGGCTAGAACCCTCAGATCATCATTAAGTCGCAGAAGTGAGAGGCACCTGCGTGGCTCATTAGATTGAGCGTCTGACTCTTGATGTCTGCTCTGGTCATGCTCTTAGGGTCGTGCGATCAAACCCCACGTGGGACTCCCCCTCACGGCAGGGTCTGCAGGACATTCTCTCCCTCCACCCTCAGCAATCCCACTTCAGCTTCTCAGAGCCCCTACAACAGGTTTTGGTTTTTTGGGTCTTGGTTTTGTGGGTTTTTTTTTGTTTTTTTTTTTTTTGTTTTTTTGTTTTGTTTTGTTTTTTTGGTCTGTCTTCATTTTGCAAATGAGGAATGCCAGCCTTCAAGAATGTGAAGGTTGGGGGCGCCTGGGTGGCTCAGTGGGTTAAAGCCTCTGCCTTCGGCTCAGGTCATGATCTCAGGCTCCTGGGATAGAGCCCCGCATTGGGCTCTCTGCTCAGCGGGGAGCCTGCTTCCTCCTGCCTCTCTGCCTGCTTGTGATCTCTGTCTGTCAAATTTAAAAAAATAAAATAAAATCTTAAAAAAAAAAAAAAAAAAGAATGTGAAGGTTGGTTTTGAGTTTGAAGTCACACAGCTAATTCGCGAGGGCCGCTAGTCCAAACCTTCCCAGGGTATTCCCGGCTACTGGATTTTGCTGAGTTTGCTTTTTGTACTAACTTAAGGTCTTCAAGAGAAGTAATGATATTTTCCTGCATTTACATAATGTAAATCACTCGGTCGACGGGGATGGATCTTAGATTAAATTTAATAATAAATTTTTGTTTAAAAATAGTTTTTAAGGATTTTATTTATTTGACAGAGAGAGAGAGAGGACAAGCAGGGGGAGAAGCAGAGGCGGAGAGAGGATCGGACTCACCACTGAGCAGAGTGCCTGAAGCGGGGCTCGATCCCGGGACCCTGGGATCATGACCTGAGCCGAAGGCAGAGGCTTTAACCCACTGAGCCACCCAGATACCCCAAGAGAAAGTTTTTAACTGAGTTTTAAAAAACACTGAAGCTTTGTAAAATAACTTTTTTCACTTATACAATAGTGTTCATTTTGGTAAAAGATTAAAATACCATAAAAATGAATGGCTAAGAATGGTAAGGATGTTCTAAAACCATTGCTTGCAGAGAAATGGGTACATGCTTTACACACTACACAGAAAATTACTTTTTAATTTAACATTTTTCTTTTTTTAGAATGTTATATTTATTATGTAATTTATTATGTAATTTTATTCAAGAGAGAGAAAGCAAGCAATAGGGCACAATCAGGGGGAAGGGCAGTGGGAGGGGGAAGCAGGCTCCCCACTGAGCCAAGAGCCCGACGTGGGGCTCGATCCCAGGACCCTGGGATCATGACCTGAGCCAAAGGCAGAGGCTTTAACCCGCTGAGCCACACAGGCGCCCCTAAGTTTTTTCATCTTAGTACTTATGGGCCTAATTCATTTTTGCAGTATTTTATTTTACTGTATAAACACACTAAATATTACCCTACTGATTAATGCTCGATCTCTTCACTCAAACCAATGCTGCATTGACAGGAGTTTCCTAATACGGCTTCAGCCCGTGTATCTCAACAAACTTCATCCCCGTAAGTAAGCTGAATTTATGAAGTGGTGGTAAACTTAAACACATTTTTGCCAAAATTGTCTCCAAAACAATTTTGCCAGTCTACACCCCACCAAAAGTGTGTAAAAAGTATCCACTTCGCTACACACTGCTTAACACTGCATGCTCCTTGGCAATCTGATAGTGAGAAATGATACGAAGTTTTACTTTGCATTTCTCTGACTACTGCTTTACTCCTAAATTACTTGTCTGATCATTTCTTTTTACCTGTCTTTGTCCCTGGGTAATATCCCACTGAATGGATGTACCACAGTCGCTGATCCGTTTGGCCTGAGTTTCTTTAACTGGTGTGTCTTCTTTTCATTCACTTGCAGGAGCCCTTCACGGATTACAGAGAGCAATCCTTTGTTACATGGGTTACAAATATCTTCTCCCTTTGTTACATGGGTTACAAATATCTTCTCCCTCTGTTACATGGGTTACAAATATCTTCTCCCAGACTCGTGCTAATCTTCTCACTTCTAGTATCTATCCCAGTAAGGAAGATTTTGGTTTGTCATATAAAGTCCAGCTGGTAAATAAATTCGTATCGTATCTCGTCACTTAACTCCGCTGAGCTCCGTCTTAAATGATGAGTGCAGTCCGCAAGGCGAGGGCGGGACAGCATTGCAAATGGAGAAACCAGAGAGGAGCGCCCACAGAGGAGAGCGAATGCCAGGTTCTTCTGTGGGCTGGCTTCCTTCCAGAGTGCATTTCTGCCCCAGAGCAATGTGACTATCCTTGCTGGGCTCCAAGTAACCTTCTGTGTAGTGACAGGGCAGAGGCCAGAGGGAAACTAAGTGTGAGACTTAGGTCTGCCTTCACTTGTGGGTTACCTTGGCTAAGTCACCAAGGCCCAGGAATGTTTCATGTCATGTATCCATCCACCCATCACCCATCACCCATCCATCCATCCATCCATCCATCCATCCATCCATCCTTCTATCTACCCTATTTAGTTATTTATTTATTTATTCATTTGTTTGTTTATGTACGTATCTCCATGCCCAACGTGGGGCTCAAACTCACGATCCTGAGATCAAGAGTCCCACTCACGCTCTTGGAACTGAGCCAGCCAGGTGCCCCCCAAATATCTTGTCGTTCATGGCAGAATCAGCAAAAATGGGCAGATCAGGCGGTGAGAGCAAATTTCTTAACGAATCCAGGACAATTCTGAATCCACCAGCACAACGTCTGGCCCAGAGCATGTGCAGGAAACGTACTTGTTGGAACACACCTGATGTAGGAGTATCCATTTCCCCACCACTAAAGGGAGGAGGAGGGGCGTCTGGGGGGCTCAGCTGTTAAGCATCTGCCTTCGGCTCGGATCATGATCTCAGGGTCCTGGGATCGAGACCTGCATCAGGCTCTCTGCTCAGTGGGGAGCCTGCTTCCCCCTCTGCCTCTTACCCCGCTCTCATGCTCTCTCTCTCACTCACTCTCTCTAATAAATAAATAAAATCTTTAAAATAAAAAATAAAAAAAATAAATGAGAAGGATAATCCTTGGGCCGGGGCTGCCCGGCAGATCAAATCCTGCCCTATGCATGTCTCAAGGTCCCCTGCAAGTGCCCCTTCTCACGGGGGGGTGAGGGGTCAGGGGGACACCTCCCGGCTGGTTCCCCCACCCCCATCCCTGACCTCCTATTTAGCCTCATCCCACAGTCAGCGGAGCCCGACATAGGGAGTCGGCTTTCTCATCCATCCGGAGATGATCACCACCTGTCGCAGGTCTCACAGAATCCCTGACCTCGTGCCCCGTGTTGACGCCACATCCCCGTGATGCGGTTACTCCGGAACTAGAGGTTCTCCCTACTTCGCTCGGATCAGGTGGAAGCTGGCAGGACAGAAGAGATCAAAATGTCCCGAGTCCGTGGCAGGCGGCAGGTGGCAGTGAGGGGCCACAGGGATAGACCCCCCACCCCCAACCCCCTCCCCAGAACTCACCGTCACGTTCGGACCCTCTGATGCACGCAACCAGAGCTCTGCTGAAGACGCCTCGGCAGATCCTTGCTGCCTGAATGAGTGAAGGGGCGAGAGTGGGGGACTGGGCGTGGCCGGGTCCTCCAGCCACAGCCAGCTGGCGTTCAGAAGGTTCCCTGCAGAGCCCCCCTTGGGGGGGACACGTCCAGCGGGAACCCACCCCTTAGGGATGCTAGTCCCCGTTCCCAGCACTCACCCTTATCTCTGGCTTGGGGTTCGGTCCCCCCTTTCACCAGACCACACACACACCTTCTCTTCCCCTCGGTCCTCAGGGTGGGACTTATTCCCCGAGTGGCCTCCTGCGGGCCCAGGGGAAGCACATGTCTCCGGCTCTGGCCCTGAGCACACACACAGGAAGCCAGCCGGCCGGCCAGTCAGGATATATTTAGGTTTCAGTCACCTGACTGGGCCACCCATGAATCAGGGCACAGTGGCAGCTGTGGCATTTCGGGAGTGAGAGAGGGGGGACCAGGGCCGTGAGGAAGTGGGCAGGAAAGTGGGCACGAGGCTCCTGGAAGCCAGTCTCGGGGCCAGACCAAAAGTGTGTGGCTTCCATTAAAGCTAGGGAGGAGAGGTCGGACCCCAGGAAGAACGTGACTTTAGAGATCAGTGCCGGGCCTGCGTGGAGAAAGGGAGTGCCCAGGAACGAGCAGAGAGGGTGGCTCAGCTGGCCGGACCCTCCTGCCCTGGCAGCCGGGCTGGGGCCTGGTCTGAGCCCCTTCCTGCCCGGTGAGCCGCTGGGGACAGGGGCTCTCCCGCGGGCTGTGGCCACAGGACCCCACACACAGGGAGAAACCAGGAGGAAGCAGACGGGCCAGAGCACTTTACTTACACGCCCCAGGGCCCTCCTTGCCCCACCTGATTCATCGAATTGCTTCCCGGGAGCGGGCAGTAACCCCATGGTCCGTGGTCCAGCTGCCTTTCCTCTAGATCGCATCCCTAGCCCCTGGCGGGCCATCGCAGGGTCCCTGACCTGGCTTTGCCCCCTCTTGGTGGCGCCGCCCTCGCCCCTCCCCTCCCGCCGCCCCACTCAACCCCACCCCCCAGCCTTCGTTCAGAGTCTCACGTTCAGACGCCCAGCCTTCCCCGCCAGACTCGCCTTTTAAGAAATAAAAAACAATAAAATAAAGTAAAAGCAAAGTAAAATACAACGATATAATAAAATATAAAATAAAGTAAAAAGTAAAATAAAATAATAAAATCAAAAAACTTTACCGTGCATAATCGACATAAACAAACCGCAGGTCTTTCAAGTGTACACGGTGGACACAGACGTATACAGAAACCAACACCACAGTCAAAGTGACGAGCCCACCCATCAACCCGAAAGTTTCCCGGGCCCTTGGTCACCCCCTCTCCCCACTTCTCTCCCTCCCGCCCCCCACAGCCACAAACACCGACACACGCCCCGCCCATGCAGGTCAGTTTGCAGTCGGGGTGGGGCGGGGAGGGGTCACGCGTGGATGGGCTCACAGGCTACCCCCTCGCCTGGCTTCCACCGCCCGGCGCAACTGCCCTGAGCGTCCCGCCTGCGGGGCACATCCCCAGCTCTCCTTCCACTGCCGAGTTTAATCCTTTTCCGCCGCTGAATGGGCTACAGTTTGCTTGTCCACATGCTTGCTGCAAACGTTTCGGTGCCTCCGGGTTTTTGACTCCGACAAGCCGCCCTGCACGCCGGTGCACGAGGCTCGGGAGAGCCTCCACGCTTTCCTCGCGGACGCCCAGGGGACCCATGGGCAGTCACGGCAAGCGCGGGCTTCACTTTTCCAGAAACTACCACGCTGTTTCCCAGAGCACTGGCTCTGTCCCACCGGCGGGACACGAGAGGGTCCGGTCCCCCATGTCCCGCCCAGCGCGTGGACAGCCAGGCTCCCTCCTTCCAGCCACCCTGACCGGTGCGTGGGTCCCTCCCGGAGCACCCCGTTCTCGGCCCTCCAGCCCCTAAGGGTGGCGGGGGGCTTTCATGGGCATGTTTGCCAGGTGATAGGAGGTCCGTTCAATGTTTTCCCCGTCTTGAATTGAATTGATTTCCTACTGTGAAGTCTTCAGACACGCTGCACATAAGGCTTCATCCGATACACGACCTTCCGGTACCCTCGTCCCGCCTGTGGCTCATCGTTTCAACTCTCTTAACAGCATCCTCAGAAGACAAATTCTCATCTCGGTGACGTCCAATAAGTATTGGTCTTGTTTTTCTTTTTTATTTATTTATTTTAATTAATTAATTAATTTGACAGACAGAGATCACAAGTAGGCAGAGAAGCAGGCAGAGAGAAAGGGTGAAGCAGGCTCCCTGCTGAGCCAAGAGCCAGATGTGGGGCTCGATCCCAGGACCTTGGGTTCATGACCTGAGCCAAAGGCAGAGGCTTTTAACCCACTGAGCCACGGAGGCGCCCTTTCATCTTGTTTTTCTGTTACAGATACTTCTTTGGACATCATCACTGAGAAACCTATGGTGAACCGAAGTCAAGAAGATTTTGTGCCACGTTCGTTCGTTTTAAGTTTGATGGTTTACTTCTGCGATCTGTCTCGAGTGTTTTGGTTTGGTTCTGTCTGTGTGGCGATCGTGGGGTTCTGTCTGCGTGGGGTCATGCAGTATCATCCTCCTGTGACGGGGCTTATTTCATGCAGGATAACGTTCTCAAGGCCCATCCGTGTTGCAGCAGGTGTCAGAATTCTTCCTTTTTAAGGCTGAATAATATTCCACCGTCGGGACAGACCACATTTTGCTTGCCTGCGCCTCTGTCAACGGACGCTTGGGCTGTTCCCGCTTGTCGGCTGAACAACGCTGCTGTGAACACGGGGGCATCAACATCTCTCTGAGATCCTACCCTCAATTCTTCGGAGGACACGCCTACCAGGATAATCGCTAGATGACTTGGTCGTTCTATCTTTAATGTTTTCAGGACCTGCCCTGCATTCTTCCAAGACCAGCTGCACCATCGTCCGTACCCACACGGTCAGGACACAAGGATTCCAATCTCCTCGCATCTTGTTCAACACTGGGCATTGTCTGTTTTTTTTGGGGGGGGGGTTTGAGTTTTTTTTTAATATTTTATTTATTTATCAGAGAGAGAGAGGGGGAGAGAGCAAGCACAGGCAGACAGAATGGCAGGCAGAGGCAGAGGGAGAAGCAGGCTCCCTGCTGAGCAAGGAACCCGATGTGGGACTCGATCCCAGGACACTGGGATCATGACCCGAGCCGAAGGCAGCTGCTTAACCAACTGAGCCACCAAGGCGTCCCTGAGTTTTAATAGTAGCCATCCTGACGGGTGTGAGGGTATCTCACTGTGGTTGTTTTGTTTTGTTGCTTTTTAACAAGACATGGAGCCCGACGTAGGGCTTGAACTCGGGACCTGAGCCAAAATCAAGAGCTGGACGTTCAGCCGGCTGAGCCAGGGGGGCAGCCCCTCACTGCTGCCCATTGATTCCCATTTTCCATCAGTGATCAACGATATCGTGCATCCTTCCATGGGCTTCTTGGCCATTTGCCTATCTGCTTTGGAGGAACATCTGCTCCACTCTTCTGTTTCTAAGTTGGGTTACTGGGTGTTTTTAGTGGCTGGAATTTCCAACCTGTACCAAGCGAAGTGAAAAGTAGGAGGAAAAAGGTCGGTGTGCGGTGAGGGCTGAAGGAGAGATTCTGCCCGGGACCCCTTTCCCCGTGGGGGCTTTCAGCTCTCAGCCACACCTGCTGCCCCCCACCAGCCCCTGACTGCGAGATGACCTCTCAGCAGGGACTCCCAGGTGGGTGGGCACCTGCCCCTGTGTTGGTCCCACTCTGGGGGGTGAGCGCGCCACCTGCCGGCGGGACTGAGCCTTGGTCACTTCCCTGAGAATCCCGGCCGGGGCCCCACCAGCAAGACCCCAGCCTCTGAGACTGTCTTTAGCTCTGTGAGTTCTGAAGGGCTTCCTCCCCCCGCCCTAAGTTTTGGGGGTGCCAGAGTGGAGAGCACAGTGAGGGGGGGACCCAGAATGTCCCCCAAGCAGGATTCCCTCACAGGGTCCTCGGGATTCCCACTGGGGTAACCTCGTCTTTCCTGGGTCCAGCTCTGGCCCGTTTGCCTCAGCATTCAGGGCCTCCCAGCCGTGGAGACCCAAGGGGCTTGCCTTCGACTCTAGCCCTGCACCCTGGGGGGGCTGTAGGGTCCGACCTTGTAGGATCTGACCTTGCATCGTGGCCTTGCCTTCCCGGCTGTCCCTGAAGCCAGCCCTGGGGTCTCTCCCGTCTGACTTTCACCGCGGAATTCTGCAGGGACCCAGGTCGCGGGTCTGGATTTGGCTGAATCCAGGAGGCTCGCGCCAGCATCTCTCGGAAACAAGAGGCCCCCTTCTTCCTGCGGGTCTGGAGTTCGTCTGGAGACCCGCCCTCTCTGAAGCTCCGTCTGCCTGCTCTTCTCTCTGATCCCCCCGCCTCAGCCCTGCCTCCTCTCACGTACAGAAAATGTTGTGTTTCAGTGGAAAATCATCCCTAGAGGACCCCCACTCTGCGTCTTGTGGTCCCAATTCTCCGTGATGTGTAGACACCTGACAGCAACGGGAAAATAATTCTCGTCTGTAGACAGGGAAATTATGTCCCAGCCCGCACGGGCCGACCTGACTCTCCTCCCTGCCTCCCAGGCTCTGTGGAAAACCCAGTCCGGCACACGACTGTGCATTCGCTCCAAAGTTCCTGCTCTGTGAGTGGGTCTGTTGTTTGGCTTTTCTTCCTTTTTCTTCTTTTGCATTTCAGTATCATCATATTCCCTATGTCGTACTTCTCATCTCTGGGACAGGACTTCCTTTGAAACCTGTTAAACCATCAACTTGGTTTCCTCACTGATTAATGGGAAGAACACAATCTTTAACAGGTGGCTCAGTCTGTTAGGTGCCTAACTCCTGATTTCCGGCTCAGGTCAGGATCTCAGGGTCCTGGGATCGAGCCCCGCATCGGGCTCTCTGCTCAGCGGGGAGCCTGCTTCCCCCTCTCTCTGCCTGCCTCTCTGCCTGCTTGTGATCTCTGTCTCTCTCTCTGTGTCAAATAAATATATAAATAAATAAAAATTATCCTTGAACACCCGACTGGGTAGGTCCCTGTACCCAGAAACCCTCGGGAGCCAGCTTAGGCATAAGTGCGCCATGGGCTGGGGGGCTCCCAGGGGTGCTGGAGGGGTGTCCATTCCTGTTGCTGCCGTAGCTCTGACCATCAGGAGTCGGAAGAGGTCAGCAGGACTGTTCCTCTTGGAGGCTGTCGGGGATGATCAGATGACCACTTCTTGCCTCATCCCAACCACTCACTTCTAGGGTCATAGCTCTGCCTCCTTCTTGGAGGGGACCTTGGTGATGACCATGGCCCCACCTGGGTCAGGAGGATAGGGTGACCATCTCAAAGTCCCTTTGCCCAAACAAGGTGACATATTCATGGGTCCTGGGAATTGGGGGCCCATGAAATGTGGAGGCAAGAACAGGACTGTGAGGGCTCCCCAAGCCCTCTCAAAGGGATCTGTACCTCCAAGAATGGGGACAGTGGGTGGGGACCCCCTCGTCTCCAAGAGATGGCTGCTGCCTGCCGCACTGACCTTGCCTGTCAGTGAAGATCCCACCTCGATGACCTCGGGGTAGGGACAGGAGGGCGAGGGGCTGCCTGGCTGTGGTTGGGGATGGCAGAGCTGCCCCGGGGGGCTGGGGGAGGACTCCCAGTTTCCGTACATGCTCTGGCTTCCACGCCCCTCTCATAGCACTTTAAAGACGAGTTCTTGTTTTTGTGATTTACAAACATACCCCAAACTCCTCAGACCATTAAAAGAAGACCGTGTAAATCTCCAGGAAGCCCATCAACTCAGTGGCAACCGCTGGTAACATACAGGTGTTTGCCTTTCTTGACAGGTTCAAGTATATGATTTATAATGTCATTATACATGCGACTTTATCATCTGCCTTATTCGTCCAGTAAATAAGTTGTGGTCGTTGCTCTACAACAATTAAGTGTGGAATTACAAGTCCATTTCAATCAGCGCACAAGGTTACACACAATAACATATTTAACGAGGACACAGTTGATTGCCAAATTGCTCCTAACTTCTCACTATGATAAATAACACCCCCCGAGCCCCTTTTTCACTTGTCTAGGCATCTCCTTAGGGTATATTTCTTTTTCTTTTTTGTTTTTTTTTTCCCACAGAGAGAAAGAGAGAGCAGGGGGAGGGGCAGAGGGAGAGAGAGAGTCTCCAGCAGGCTCCGCACTGAGCAGGGAGCCTGACGCGGGGCTTGACCCCAGGACCCTGAGATCATGACCTGAGCCGAAGCCTAGAGTCGGACGCCTGACTGACTGAGCCATCCAGGCGCCCCGCATCTCATTTCTTAATAGCTTGTAAGAGATGCTCTCAGATTAGAAACCCTGGCCCACGTCCCATTTTCATTCCAACTGTTGTTCCCCATTCAGACGTCCACCTCGCAGTGGCGCCCCTGACCCTGTCGTCCTCCACGGACTTTAACATCAAACCCATCAGTGCTTCCTTTTATGATTCCTGGGTTTGTGGCAAACTTAGGAAGTCCCTCCCCACCCATGATGATTTCAAGAAGAAGAGTATCTCTATTTGCCTCTGGTACTTCTCTCCACTTTCACATCTTAAAGTTACATCTTTGCTGTAGCTGGAATGTGTTTCCTGGGAGACTGGGGTCCAGCTAGGAAGTTCTTTGAAATGACCGGGCAGGACCATGAAATGAGTCGCCCACCTTTTCCGTGCTGATCTGAACCACCACCCCTGGCATCTTCTAAATTCCCAAGCACACTAGAGTCTAGCTCTGGGCTCTGCTGTGATCACTGCCACAACTGTCCTGACTGTACTAACCCACTTCCTTGCCTTTGTCCCCGTCGGACTGGGAGCCACTTGGAGCTGGGGACTGGGTCCTATTCCCCATGGCTCTTGGTCACCGTGCAGACACGCGACCGCCTCTCAGCTCCCACGGAGGACAGCTTCACAGGCTCCCGCTCCCAAGGCTGAGTAGAGTTTGCATTTGAGGCTGGGTGAGCCCCCGCCCCAAAAGTCCCCCTGAGTGTCGGGGGCGCGTGGAGCACACCCTGGCCGATCACTGACTCACATCGTGGGATGGACAATGGTGACCCATCTCAGGGAAAACACCAGAGTCTTGTCCAAAATAGGAACTGCTCATTTTTTTTGTTTCTTTCTACTTCATGTCACTTGATACTTTGAACCGTAGGGTGACGAAGTGTTGGACCAGATGGGAAGGATCTGTGTGAAGGCAAGGAACAAGGATAAAACAAGGGTTTCCTCCCTGTCCTGCCCTGTTTCCAGGACCTGGGCAGCCTGCTGAGGCTGGGGCGGGGGCGGGGGGGCTCACTCCAAACAGACCTGACCAAACCCAGTTCTCCTCCCCCCCACAGGAGGTGGCCTGCGGTTCCCTGGGTTTCAGGGTCTCAAACTGCCATCCGCCGAGCTCTGGGCCCCCACCCTTCAGCCACCACCCACTCCAAGGGAGTTCCCACTGTTGGTTCCAGCTCTGGGCCTGGAAGCTACACTCCCCCCACCCCCATCAGCCGTTCTGAGATTAGAAGGAGCGAATCACAGGGCCTAGAAGCATTGTTTCCGCCCCGATGGCCCCATCCAGCCCTCCCTTCGGTCGCTGGTCATGACAGAGTCTGACACCCACGAGGTGGCCTTATTCTGTGCATGACTCAGATGCTGCGGCCACCTGGCAGGATGCTGATGAGGACATGGAATCCCGGGGGCCGGAGGGGACTGCAATCCCATGCCAGGTCCCTCCAGTCTGAGTGTCTCGGGTTCTGTGGCTTCCAGAGGTCACACGTGTCCAGCCGTCTCCCCTGGGGGACCCGGGCGGGTGGGACCCTGAGTCAGGGACAGAGGCACTGCAAACAGCCACCAGAGGGCGACCCCATTCTCCCAGAGCCGTGGGGCTCCTGCACAACCCAGACCCAGAGTGTGGCACCTCCCCGCCGCAGAAGGAAGGCCAAACCGACCTTCTGCCCCTCTTGGGCGGAAAAACAGTGGCAGAGCCAGAGGAAGAGTGTGGGTGGCAAGGAAATAGGCAGGTCCACGAGCCCTGGGGTGGGGCCCCCAGTTTGTTCTCCACCCCCACCCACTGCCACCTGCCTCTCTGCAAACCTTCAGCTTCTGTCCCTGTTCTCTCTCCTGCGTGAACTCCTACACATCCTTCAAGGCCCCATTCAAATGCTGCAATTGCCCTTCCCCAGCCCTGCCACTCCTGAGCTCCCCCGGGAGCACTCACGGCTCTCCAGACCAATGGCAGGTGCCCTTCCGTCCTGGAGAAGGTGGGCTCCACCACAGGGCAGACTACAGCTCGCCACCTCCGTGGACAGACTTGTGACGGGAGTTAGTCCCGCAGGCATTACAGCATGCCCTCACCTTCCCCCCACACCCGGAGAGGCTTCCTGTGAGCAGGCACTGGGTCTGAGCCTCGTGGGGCCCAGCGCAGAGCCCAGCGCAGAGCCCAGAGCAGCCTGGCAAACAGGCCCTGGGGTTTGCTGGAAGGAGGCGAGGGTCACTCGCTTCTCTCTGCAGGTGGTTCGGCTGCCTTTCTCTACCAACACGCACCTACCAGGCATCTTCCCTTGTGTCCAGGCTGGGCAGGCACCCCGTCCAGGCTCGTCACCACTGGGCTCACTTACTTCGCAAGCCAGGAAACTGAGGCTCAGACGGGGGAGGGGTTTACACAGGATGTTGTTGGCAAAGCGCTCGTGGGATCCGGACCCCCGGGCCACCTGGTGGGTGCACGTGGGGGTGGGGGGCAGCAGGTCTGTCCGGAATGCTGTCACCTAACAACAGCGGGCGCGGCACTACAGAACCACTTACTGGTGAATCAGCCACGGCCTTGGGGCAGGGGCTTAGCTCTACCCACGGACGCGCTTGTACCCCTCTCCTAAGGTCACTGTGACTTCACTTGTAGGGGGATTTGAGCAGGGACACTTTAGCTCGATCCCCCTAAGAGCACAAGAGTTTGCGCAGGACAGACCCGAACTCAAAGGCCTTCCCAGCAGGCCGGCTGCGCATGCGCATACTCCCCTCCACCCCACCCCGCCCCGTCCCACAGTGACCTCGCAGAGCTCCAGTGCGCTCAGCTGGAAAGTGGAGGTGACAACCCCCCAGGCCCAGGAGATGCAACCAGACAGGGGTGGGTCCTGGTCCCCACAAGGGCTCTGGGGTGGGGGTTAGCAGCCCCGACCCCTGACTGCGGACATGGCCCAGAGTCTGAGTCCAGAACCCGCCCACCAGCAGGTGGACGGGGTCGTGTTGGAAACTCGCAAATCCTGCAGATCAGGAATCACGCTTCCTATAGACCGGCTGGTAAGCACTTCCCAGAAAGCCCAGAGTAGTATCATTACCCCGGAGAGTCAAAATACCCTTTTCCCCCAGCAGACACAGTGCACGCTGTGTGCCTACTTTTACCCCCAGGATGCTGTTAGTCCTCAAAATGGTTGGTTGGCTTCCCAGTGCCAGCCCCGCTGTAACCGGCCTTGGGCGCTGCTGGGGACTGTCAGCTGTGCAGGTGGACACGAGCCCCTACCAGGACAGCCCATAGGGCCAAGTCCCAGAGCAGCCTCACAGCAGAAGCTAGCTAGGCAGCCCCTAGGTGGGCCCGGGTGTCCCCCAGCAGGTCTCCATGGGCATTCTGTGTTTGTCCCACCAGAGCCCGGGTCCCCCCAGGGGCTGCCTCTGGGTGGGAGCCAACGTCCTCACTCTTGGAGCCCTGAGCCGGCTGCCACAGCCAGGAATGCTCACCCACACTCATCTGCAGGGACCATTTGGCCACCCGGTCCCCCCTGCCGAGCCCGTCCCTAGGCCCCACTGCTGGGATGGTCCTATGCAGGGCCTTGCAGGAAGAGATCCTGGCTCCGGGGAGCCTCGGGACCTAGCTTCCCTGGAAGAAGGACGAGACTGCCTGGGGCGCGTGGTCCTCCCCCGCCCGAGGGCTGAGCAGGAAGGGGAAGTGTGGTCTGGCTGGGGCTCACTGCTCTGAGGTGGGCGGGAGGCCTGTGGGCGAGGAAAGTCTCCTACCAGCTGCGTCCGAGCCACCGCAGTCGGGCTCCCGCAGTCCCCTCAGCCGCACACAGATGGACACCCTCGCAACCCAGGTAGGCATCTGGGCTTTGGCCCTCTGCGGGGTGTAGCCCAATCTCTGGGTAGCCTTAGCGAGTCCAGTCTGCCTCTCGCTGGCTGGGTGAACTCAAAATCACAGCTCCCCTCTGGGCTTGGGTTCCCCTGCAGTCTGCCGGCGGGTTGAACTGACCTCATGACAGGTGGCGAGCTGAGTCTGCTGGAGAGAGCTGGTTAGCCTCTCCGGACTCTGATGAGGAGTGTGGGGATCTGATAGCTGGGAGCACCCTACGGGGTCTGTGCTGGGGGTGAGGGGGCAAGGCAGTGACCATGGCAACCTCGGGCTGCAGCCTGGGGCCCCTGGCACCTAGCCACCACCCGCCTGGGCGTCTTTGCGTGTGTGTGTGTGTGTGTGTGTGTGTGTCTGGGGCGTAAGGACCAATAAGGCATCCTGTGTTCCCGTGGCCTCGGGGTCAAGCTGTGCGGTGCTGGGCTGGGGTCAGATCCCCACCCAGCCACCTGCCGCTGCCCCGGGGAAATCACCATGGAGAGGGCCTGGCCCTGTGTCTCCTGTCCCACCCGGTCACGCATCACTTGTCCGGAGAGACACCCCCTTTCCTGGCCCTGGGCGGCCAACGTGGGGCCCGCCCAGGGAGCTTGAAAGTGGGACTGTGGAGCCTGGTGAAGACAGGACCTGGGGGGCCACTCGGTATTTCTTAGGATAGACGAAAATGAGAACTTCGGAGAAACACGGGAAAAGAATGACCCCACACTGCACAACCTCGCAACCACCACGGTAGGGAGTGTGGTGCTGGCCCTCTAGTTTTCCCCCATGTGTTGATATTTTGAAAAGTTACCATTGTCTTATTTTGATTCCATACGCTCTAGAGAGGACACACAGGCCTCGCTGGCTGTCACCAGGCACAAGCATCCCCAGGCTCCCCCCCCACCCTACTGATGGCACCAACATTGTTGCCAGACGGTCCCCCAGGGACAGGGCTCTAGGTGTCCCGCTCACGCGCAGAGCCAAACACGTAAGAAAACCGGCAACAGCGCGAGACAACCTGGTCAGATCCAAGGAGGGACCTCTGGGTTGCAGAACTCCTGGGATAATGGAGCAGGAAGCCCGAGTCATCTGAAGGTCTGGAGGGCTCTGCCCCAGGCAGATACATCACACCCAACGCCACGGAAACACCGCAGGAGCCACCTGTTGGGGAGGGGCGAGCAGAAGCCCTTTTTAGATGGGGTACCCACCATCCTGACCATGTGTTCAGTTCCTGCTTCACGGCAAGGCTGGCGGCAGAGCGAGAGGGGAGGCTCCTGCCCTTGCTTGGTGAAAGGTCCGCGTTCTGGGGTTTCTCACAGCGGGCTCCAGCCACAGACACGGGAACACGGGGAGAAGCGATTGCCGTGGGGGCACAGGCCCTCCACTCTGCTTTCCCAGGACCCGGGGCTCCCGCCAGGCTCCTGGGTCTCTTCAGTGTTCTCACCTTGTGACGCCCCACGCGACCCATCGGGTGGCCCCGTGCGACTGTCTCCCTGGCCGTCCCACGCCGCCCGCGGGGTGCCTCCCTGCTTTCGCACGCTGAGGTCTAGAGTTTGGCCTCTGACTTGAACTTCCTTGGGGCTTCCTCTCAGGTTGTTTCTAGATATGCTGCTACGTGATCGGAGGATATGGCTGTGGATTACCACATGCTTCCCCACCCAAAAATGATTTTTAAGTTTATGTATTTATTTAAGTCATCTCGACACCTGACTCATGGCCTCCCCCACAAAATCGAGAGTCGTGTGCTCCACTGGCGGAGCCAGCAGGGCCGTCCTGAGGGTCTGCCGTGGGAGCAGGGGCCGAGAGGGAAGAATGTCAATGGGGGGGAATTAAAAGAGGGGGAAAAAGAAGCTGAAACTAATTTTAATAATACATTTAGCTTAACCCAATACACCTGAAGGATCTTTCCCACAAGTAACCCATATCACATTTATCAATGACCTTTTATGTTCTTTCCAAACGGAGTCATTGAGACCCAGCAGGTGCCCAGCGGCCTCGTGGGACCAGGGGCTGCCTTCCCCGGCAGGGCAGGGCAGGTCTCCGATAAGGGGATTTGCATCCCAGGCCCTAAGGGCAGAGGGCGCATGAGGAACAGGGGCCCCATCTTTCCTCCGAGCTCTTTGCAGGTGGCCTCCTGGCACTGAGATGCTGGAGGCCTCTTCCAGCTCCAGCTGGAACCCCAGTCCCTGCTGCCACATGCACGTCCTCTCCACACCCTGTAGGGCTCACAGCTACTTGAGGTCATTCATTCTTCTTGAGAAAAACTCGAGTTTTTATATCCAGGACTTGCCCCACCAGCGAGTCCTGAAAGAAACACAGTGGCTCTCGCTCGCTCGGTACCTTCCTCCCGAGCTCAGGGAGCCCGAGCGGGAGCGGGAGTGGGAAGGGCAGTTCATCGAGAAACATCTCCTGTGTGTGCATGGGCCCTGGTCTTCCCCCACGGCAGGACTGGGCTGCTTTTTGTTTTTTCGGGGTTTTGGTTTTGTTTTGTTTTTTTAAAAAAACAAGTGCTGAATAAACCCACGGTTTCTGGAATTCCCGGGGAGGGCACGGTATGAGTTCTGTCCCCTGACTCCCCAGAAATGCCTTTTGGGGAAGTGAGAGCCTGGGCTGGGCCGGTGACTGCACTCAGCTGCCCTCCCGCCCCGACCACCCACTCGGTGCGGCGGCTGGCTCCCCGGGAGGCTGTGTGCTGTGTGGGGGCTGTTGGCACGAGGCCGAGAGACCAGAGCATCTCATGGGCTTCTGTTTGCCAGCTCTCAGCTTAATGCCGGGAGCCCCCGAGGCAGGGGGAGAGGGAGGCGGTGGGGCCGGGCGGGCAACATGGGATCTGAGCTGCCACCTGCCCCCCACCCCCGTCCTCAGAGGGGACGTCCAGCATCTCATTCCTTCCTGGATTCCCTGATCCGTAGGGAGCACCCACTGGGCTCAGGTGACGTCTAGGCCCTGGACACAGTGGTAAGGGCAGACATGACCAGTAGGCCCCAAGGCAGTGTGAGAGGCAGCACACGCGGGCCCAGCTGCAGGAAGAACTCATTCCTCCCAGCAATGACGGTGCAGATCTCCTTCCCACCCGCCCTGGCCAGCACCACGGACCTCCCAGCAATGACAGTGCGGATCTCCCTCCCACCCTGGCCAGTACCCTCAGACTGTGTCTCCTACTTCAAACTGAATGAAGGGGGGTGTGGGCTCCCCACTTCCTGCCCCAGATCCTGGCACGCCCTCTCTCCATCCTTGTTCCCTTTTTAAAAGCCGATCCTTCTTTCTGGCCGGGAAGGTGTCTCTTCTATTTCACTCCTGTCTTCTGCCCCAGCACCTTCTTGCTGCAGACACAAGGAAGCCGCTCCTGTTCTAAACCAGCTGTCTTTCCTCCACCTCAGTGTCCGACCTTCTCGGGCCTCCTGGGTCTTCAACACTCTGAAGGGGAGGAGGGTGGGGTCACTATCAGAGGAGGAGACTAGGTAAGGGAGTCTCTGTTCCTAGTCACTTTCACTTAGACCCTCTGGGGACTTTGGCAGAGATCCTAGGATGCCCCTGCTCTTGCCAGTGCCCTAGGGAATCCAGAGAAGGAATCCAGTGGCCCGAGGGGCCAAGGAAGTCATTCACACCCTAGTAAAAATCAGTTTCTCTTCCTCAGAGTCTGGCACTCCCGGGCAAGTGAGTTTGGATAGAGAGGAAGTGGGGAGGGAGGGAGCCTGGAACTTTGCAGTGACTTTCGTGTGACTTGTGGGATTTCAGGCATTGTGACAAGCAAACTGGAAAGGTATTTGTTTCGAGGGGTCCTTTCCAGTGGCTTGTTTTCCGCCCCACTGCTGCTGCTGCTGCTGCCTCTAATGGCGGGGGTGGACGGCAGGGCAGGGGGACCAGTCTCCAGTGCGCTCGCCTGTCCCCGCCGCGGGCTCTGCTGACTGGCCCCATGCATGTTCCCCCTTGGGGCTGAGCCCCCTACACTGCTTGTTAAAAATGTGGATCCCCGAGTCCCACACTGGACCCACCCATCAGAGCTGAGCTGGCTGTGGGGAAGGGGCTGGGGCCCCTGGCACCTGCATTTTCATATACCTCCCAAAGCCTGCATTCAGTGGTCACAGGCGAGGGCACTGAGGTCGGAAAGACCAGGGTTTGGCTCCTGATTCTTCCACTAACTGCTGAGATCTAAGCCTCCACTGCTTCATCTGTAAAATGGGCTCAGAACCACAAGCCGCATTGTGGGATGGGACGTGTAGAACGCTTGGAACCCATGGGGCCTTAGTGTGCGGCGCCTGTTACTTTTCTGGGACGCATTTTCATACTGCGGTTCCTATTATGCGCAAGACACAGCTAAGGGTTGAGACCTCGCCAGAACCCAGAATAAGGGTTCTGCTTTCAGTTCTGTTACAAAGGGAAAAACACTCAGCAACTTGACGTCAGCCTGGCAGAGTTAATGCAGCGGGGATTCGGGCAGCCCATGGCACCAAGCTGAAAGCTTAGCTTAGTTGATCCCTAGCTGTGTGGCCTTTAGCAAATCGCTTAACCTCTCTGAGCTCTGTTCAGGGTGAGAACCACGTCCTCAGCAAGGAGGTTATAATAAGGGTTCAGAGATGACATGTCCATCCCTGGTTCTCCACCTCAGCCTCCTATTACCCATCTGGACAATTTTATTAAGACCATAAACAAACTCCAGCAGCCAGGCCCCCACCCCAGATCCATTAAATCAGAGTCTCGGAGACAAGCAGCTGTTGAAGCTCCCTGGGTGGTTCCAAGGTTCGGGCAGGGTGAGGGTAGGGAACTTCCATAGTCCTCCAGGGCCTGATGCCTCCAAGCCACTCTGTAACTGATTTACTAGGAGCGCTCCCACCGCTCCCCTTCCCTTCCTTCCTCCATGTGGTGGCCACCAAATGCTCCCCCAGGTGACAGGACCTGAGGTCAGGCCTCCAGCTCCCGACCTCCCAGTAGCTGGGACCCCCAGGCCTGCACCTGTGGGCTCAGGTCCTGTGCCCTCCCCACAGCCCCTGGACTGCTGACCTGGGCCCGTGTTCGTTCCTCTTCTGGTCTGTACTGGTCTACACTGGACCGTGGGCCCCCGGCTCTGGCTAGTGGGGCCCTGTGTTACCTGTGAGCTCCCGTCCTACCTTGAGAACCTTCCTATGTCCTCAGACTCTTGAAAACAAAAATGTTCCCTCCCATGCGACAGACACCTCCCAGAAAGAGAGCCACGTCCGTCCCAGGACTCCTAACGAGGCCAGCCACGCCAGGCACCACGCGGTGGAATTCTGTCAACGACTGCAGACCGTCTGTCCCGTTTTCCCCCTTTTCCTCCTGACTCCTGGGCAGCAAAATACAGGATGTTGAATGTGTAAGCGCATGGAGGCCCCTTAGCGAGCGTCTCATCTCATGGAGCTCGGATCCTGGTGGCTGGTGCGCGGAGCCCACCTGCCCCAGAGTGGGGCAGTGCGGGGTCCCAGGACAAAGGGGGACAGAGGGCATAGGTGGAATCAAGGTCGCTGACTGGCAGCTGGGGAGATGGGAGATCGTGCTGGGTCGTCATGGGCAGCAATGTGAGCGGCCTCTTGAAGCCAAACAGAACGGGGAAACGGCTCTTCCGTGGAGCCTCCAGGAGGGAACCGTGACCTGCAGTACTGTCTTTGGCTCAAAGCCCCCGACTTTGCCCCGGGGTGGGGGGGGAGGAGCCACCTCAGCCCCCCTGCAGCCCACCCTGCACTACTTCCCTGGTATGGCACTGAGGAGGACAGACAGACAGACAGTCTCCCACCCATGACCATTCCTACAGATCACCTCTGGGGTCCCTTGGGGCCTGTCGAGAGACTCGGCCGCGTCTGTGGCCTGCCAACAACCGGTCCCACAAATGCCTCTCTGCCCCTTGCGGCCGGACTCCCACGGTCTTCTCTACCCCAGGCCGGCCGACCGGGGGTCCAGGTTTCACACGGCCCACACAGGCCCCCCACTGGCTGTCGTCCCCGCCGCTACTCCCTAGAGTCCACGTCCCCTCTCTAGCAGCACCCAGGGCACCAAACTAGCCGGGAGCCCAGAGGACAACGGGCAGGGACAGGACGTGGTCCCTCAGCACCCTCCTCGCCTAGCTGCCTCTCCCCAGCTCCTCTCCTCGTCCCACTTCTGTTGAGAAGGCGCCTCGCCACTCCACGGGGAGGAGCTGGTTCTCTGGCCCTGGAACGCAGGGACTTGGGGCTTTCCCTAAGGGTCCCGACCGTTCATCCGTGGCTCCCACCACCTCACCACCGTCGCTGCGCTCCTGCAAGCAAGACACCCTGAGCCCCCACGCAGCCTGTCCCCGATGGCGGGGGGCCATGGTGACCGACATCCGCAGCGGGAGGCCTGGAAGCTAGACAGAAAGCATCCCGCCTCCTCCCTGCCGGGGGACCTTGGGCAAGCCCCATCCCCTCAACCTCCACGCCCGGTCCGGGAAAGTGTGTGGCACAAGGATGAAGGGAGGGGAAGAGCGGAAAGCCCCTGCAGGCCTCGGGCGCCCAGGACACCCTTGAAACGTCTGCTGGCCAGTCAGAGCCGCTCCATGTGTAAAAACAGAACGGCGCGGTACCCATCACTGTGAGGTTCTCGGAAGTGTCCTATGTTCCACTTGGCTGACCTCACCCTTCTTCCTCTTTCTTCCCCTGGACACGGAGGACAATGATTTGCTTTGAACTTGAAATCTGAGCAGTAGCTTTTCCTCGAAGCTACAGTACGTGCTTAATCGATGGGTTTTGTGTGCTTTTTTTTTTTTTTTTAATTTTATTTTCTTGAAGTAAATACACACAGTTTTTGTTTTGGCAGGTGTGTGTGTGTGTGTGTGTGTGTGTTTTGTTTTAAGTAGGCTCCACGCCCAGCACGGGGCCCAACACCGGGCTTGAACTCCCAGCCCTGAGATTAAGATCTGAGCTGAGATCCAGTCAAATGCTTAACTGACTGAGCCAGCCAGGCTCCCTGTAAATACACATAATTTTTTTTTTTAAATCAAGTAATTCAGAGGGTTTACAGTGGAAAGTTGCAGCCCCGTCTCCCATCCTCCACCTTTTACCGTCTCGGGCTCCTCAGATCAACCTTTTTTTGTTTGTCTATTTGTTTTTGCTTCTCAGATGCAATAGTTCTGAATTCGTATGCCCTGGTGTTCACTTCTGTAGCCTTAAAGAGTATGTTTATATTGCCTTTTGGAGAAGTCCTTCAAGATTAAAGCAAAAAAAAAAAAAAAGATAGAAAATATGAGAGACAAATTAGACAAAGAACCAGGAGATACATATTTGAGTATAAGAGAATAGAAGGAAGAAAATTCTGTTTGTCCATCTGTCCAACCATCCATCCATCCATCCCTCCACTCTGCAGAGCTAAAGAAGGTGAGGTTCCAATTAGGTTTATTAAACGAAGAGCCCACACTCTGATGTATGGCATTCTCCTAAGTCCAGTGCCCCGTGACCTCAATGGGCCCTGCAAAACCAAATTTCCCGGGGCTCTCCTGAAAGCCAAGTTCCCAGTCTCCGTGCTTTTTCTCTTTCCCTTGGTTCTCCTTCCTCTATTGCTTTCTTCCGTGCATCCTGAAAAGGTGATTTACCCCCAAACCTCTCCTGAGTGCACGCCTGGGGGTGGGGCCACCTGGCTAGCGGACACTTCACTCTCGGCGGAGTCAGTCCCCAACACACCCGCCACCACAGATCAACGACAGACACGTAATGCCAAGCAAAACGTTGAGCAGAAAAGCTGCAGCATGACGTGCCTGTGGGACCACTAGGAGCACACAACTGGTTTCGCTACGCAGAACTCCGTGGATAGCCAGAAACCATCCTGTTTGATCGAGCTGCGTCCTCACGGAAGAAACAAACCTTGGGACTGAAAACCCAAATTATAACGGAACAACGTCATAAATGAAGTCGCTGGGCTGGTAACACACACACACGCGTGTACACAGGAAGCCACGTCAGAGGTCTTTGCGGGAAAAATGGCCTGAGCAGCCACAGCCTCATGGTGCCTGTGTTCCCTGCCTGGCTCCCTGCTTCTACCGCCAGTATCACTCTCAAAGGCTTGAATCGGAAATGGCTCTGCGTGGGCTGCATGGGTGAGCCTTCATCGGCTAAACAATGACTCGGGAAGTGGATTCTCATGTACCTGGGATATGCCAGGGCTCAGGGATTTTTTTTTTTTTTTTTGAAAAGCCAAATGAGCAGGCAGAGCGCCCGTGCCCTGGATGGGAGGGGCGCTGCTCCTTATCCAAGAGCTCCCTGCCTTCCCGGATGAGTCCGGCCCACAGTCCGCTCCCCACCGTGGCACATGTGCCCCCGCTTGGAAAACTAGGGCACACATGTCAGGACTCCCCAGGCTCCATTCAAACAAGCTTTTATTGTGCAATTTCACTGCAGCCTTGATGTAACACAGATTGCGGCACTCCGAGCCGCACTCCGAGCTGAATGTTAGTCATCGCCGTCCTGCGAAACTGCAGCCGGCCCCGGCCACGGGGACTTTCTAACAATCCTCGAACTTTCCGCTCTCTTCCTATTTCCCTCTCTCCTTCCCCACCCCCTGCCCTGTCCAGGGTATAACTGGGGGCTAACTGGCTTATCGCAATGTCTACGCTGAAAAGGTGTGGTGAGTTGATGGGGTACACCTGTGGACCGGGAAAGGCCCAGCACCGCCACCGGTGCCTCGGGCCCCTCGCAGGCGATAAGAATGTTTACGACCTGCTCCACCTGGCCAGCTTGCAGCCCCCAAATTCCCGTTCCTTTTTCCTGGTGGACTAACTCAGTTTGCCTTGCATTTTTACTTTCCCCCTTCCCCTCGCTCCGGGAGACCCACCGAGGTATTTTCCTAACCCCCACCTCCAAGAAAAAAAATAGGAATTAAGTCTCGCCCCTTTGATATAAAAGCAACTACATTTGGTGGCACCGCCCCTCCCTTACATGTTCGACAATCAAGGAAAGAGCAGTGAGCAAGCCCCCAGGCGCGGGTCTTGTCTGCGGCGCACACGACTGCCCTGGGAAGCGCTGGCCGGAGCCGCTCTCATGCTGCACAGGGGCACCTGCCCAGGCTCCAGGGTCTCCCCGCTGCTGGTGGGCAGGGTGTGCCCGAGCCAGCACCTGCCTGACCTGTAAGCAGAGGCTCCCCCGTGGCCGCATGGCGGCCCCCACCCCTCCCTGCCCGATGCCCCTACTCACCCCTCCTTCCTCTGTCTCTTCTCCCCAGGGCCCCACTACAATGGACTGGTGGAGGGACAATTTCTGGATCATTCTAGCTGTGGCCATCATCCTCGTCTCCTCAGGCCTGGGCCTCATCCTGTATTGTGCCTGTCGGCAGCTGCTCAGGCAGGGTAAGGGCAGTCGCACCTGGGCAGGGAGGGCGGGGAGGACTGGGCGGCTCCCCCTGTGTGCCAGGCTTCCTTTAGGGCAGGAAGATTCATTCCGGGCCTGTATCGGCTGAATTTTGGATGAAGCTTCATGATTCTCTGGGTCTCAGTTTCCCCCTCTGCTCAGTCCACAATGGACACGTTGGCCTCCACGACTGCCCTCTCTAAGGTCGTCCTCTGAATTCTCTAGTATGACAGCTGCCTTGGCCTCTTCGGAACACACACGAGCAGCTTCCCGGAGGCCTTACGCCAACTTTAGATTGTCTACAAGTGGGTTTCCACTTTGCTGTTCATCTCCCCAAACGTGAAATTCCTGATCCGATGGTGTGTGTTCTTGAGACCATATCCCCCCACCCCCATGACCTAAGGATGGTAGTAAGCTCACTGAGCGGTGTGGCCCTCTGCCCGGGGGCGCACAGCCTGGGCGGGGAACCCTCGGGGATCCTGTCTCTCCTGAAAGGTCAGAGCTGCACAAGGAGTGAGACTTGTCATTCTCCTCCATCTGTTTTTGGAGATAAGACAATTAAGGTTCAGAGAGAGGCAAAGCCTTGGCTGAGGCCTCATAGGAGTTGGTGGCAGAGTTGGGACCAGAACTCGGGTCCACTGGGCTTCCTGTGCAGTGTTCCTTCCCTTCTACCCCTTGATTTAAAGAATCTACTTATTAAAGAGAGAGGAAGAGAGTGTACATGTGCAAGCAGGGGGAGGGGCAGAGGGAGAGGCAGAAGCAGGCTCCCCAGTGAGCAAGGAGCCCCCTGCAGGGCTCGATCCAAGGATCTGAGGGTCCTGACCTGAGCTGAAGGCAGACACTTAACTGACTGAGCCACCCAGGCACCCCACACACACAGGTTTTTAAAAAGATTTTTTTTTTCTTTCTTTCTTTCTTTGAGAGAGCTGGAGCAAGGCGGACACTGGGCCACGGGAAGCAGACCCCCCTGCTGAGCAGAGAGCCTGTAATTCTTTTTTTTCCCCCACCCCGTAATTAATTTTTTTAAAGATTTTATTTATTTATTTGACAGAGAGAGATCACAAGTAGGCAGAGAGGCAGGCAGAGAGAGAGAGGAGGAAGCAGGCTCCCTGCTTTGCAGAGAGCCCGATGCGGGACTCAATTCCTGGACCCTGAGATCATGACCTGAGCCGAAGGCAGCGGCTTAACCCACTGAGCCAAGCATGTTCTGGCTCCTATACTCCTCTGTCCGTTTGCCTCTTAAACGGTTTCCTATTTAGATACGCACAAAAGCCTGACCCTGAACAAAAACCTCATCTGTTCTCTTTTATCTCAACCCACGGTATTAACCCTTGAGGATTAACGAAAGGCTCGGCGGGCAGAAGGCCCGTGGGGACGCCCGTGTCCTCCACTCACCTGCTCCCCGTCCCCGAGTCCATGTCTCCTCGGTGGTTCTTCCCCCCATGCCCTAAACACAGCTGGTGTCCGCGGACTTATGAACCACAGAGCCCCCCTCCTGCTTTCTTCCTACGTGGACGTGCTTATCTGACTCCTTAGGCAAGAAGTGGGAGATTGCCACGCCCTGGGAAGACAAGCAAAGGGATGAAGAGAAGATGTACGAGTAAGTAAGAGGAAATCCTCGGTTTCTCGGTTCAGAGGGCTCCCGCTCCCACCCGCCCCTGCACCTGCGCTACTCCACCAGGGCACCCTGATGGTCCACTGCGCCTGCGCGGCCCGCTCCGCAGATGGTTCACCCTCACTCCTGTGGAGCGTCCCACCGTGAGGGGGACCGTGAGGGACTGACCCGCTCTCCAGCTCATGCGCATCTGGGTGGTGTCCAGTCCGGGGCGGTGGTGCGCGGTGCCGTGAGGAACATTCCGGTCCGTGTTTCCGGTGAGCGCGTGCGACCATCTCAGCGGGGTGGATAAAGTCAGCTTTAGGAACACGAGGGTTTGGCGCTCACGTCCCCTTCCTAAAACAGGAGAACCCCGGAAGGCAAGCTCCGTGCTAAGTCCGGCTGCTCCCAGGGCGAGGGGAGACGGTTTCCTTACAAATGGGATCCAAAACCTCGAGAAGGTGATGCCTCCGCCTTCAGGAACCAGGGCTTGGATGTTCAACCCTGTCCTTTTTCTGTGATGTTTTCCTTCCAGTCGGCTGAGCCAGGACGGTCAAAAGCACAGCCTTACTCTTCTCTCTCCCTCTGTCTCCAGGAATGTTCTTAACGAGCCGTCGGTTCAGTTACCCCCTCTGCCACCCAGGGGGTTGCTTTTTCCGGAACACACATGTAAGTGTCTGTCGCTGACGACAGTTTCATTCAGGGTAGGGTAACACATTTATCTAAGTGTTTGAGCTCCGGCTGCCCGCATGAAATACCATAGACTAGGTGGCTTAAACAACTGAAATATATTTTCTCACTGTCCGGGAGGCTAGAAGGTCAGGACCAAGGTGCCAGTCAATTTGGTCGGGAGTGATGGGGTAGGGAAGAGGGAGAGAGAGGGCACTCTGGTGTCTCTTCTTGTAAGGACATAAGCCTGTGCGATCAGGACCCTACCCTTAGGACCTCATTTAGCGTTAATTACCCCCTTAGCGGCTCCATCCCGAACACAACCTCGCTTAGGCTTAGACCTTCAACATAGGAATTTTGTGGGGACACAAAACCAGTCCATACCACCAGCATCTGCAGATGGTACCATCCTTCTGAAAGGGACAAAGAAGTTAAAAAGGGAGCAGAGTGAGTAGCAACGCTCCTGGCGTTCAGCCTGCAAACTTACATTCAAATCCCGGTTTGGAGCATGAGTGAAAAGAAACCTGGGGTGTCACTGGGCCTCCCACACTTCCCATCAGAAACACTCTGCCTGGTTCCCTAGACTGGAATGTTCTTCCTTAAGCTGCTTAGGTAGTGGCCTTACTTCACCCTTCGAGGTCAGCCCACATGTCAGCCCCTCAGGGCACCTGGGGGGCTCGGTCAGTTAAGCATCTGATTCTTGGTTTCAGCTCAGGTCATGATCTCAGGGTCCTGGGATCGATCCCCACGTCAGGCTCCCTGCTTAGTGTGGAGTCTCCCCCTCCCTCTTTTCTCTCCCCGCCATCTCTTTTTCTCTCTCTCTCTCAAATAATAAAATCTTTAAAAAAAAAAAAAGGTCAGCACCTCAAAGAGGCCCCTCCTGTCCACCCTCTCTAAAATGAACCTCGTAATTCTCTCCATGAAATGCAGGCCAATTACCCAAAGTTGTCTTACTTTGTTGCTGTTCGTTTGTTTCTGCCCACCCTCCTCCTGCTAGAACACAAAGTCGAGGAAATGGGAACGTTTCTGTCTGGCTCACCACTGGGGACCCACCACCAAGACCAGGGCCTGGGGCTTAGGAGAGCATAGGACTGTCTCGACTGAATGAGTACATCGTAAGATTAGCCCACATTTACTGAGCAGCCTGGTGGGGCAGGCCCCTTGTGAGGCACTCTGCGGGCACCATCTCACATGACGCCCCCAACAACAGTGCAAGGCACATACATCCTTATTCCCCTTTGATGGATGAGGACACGGAAGCACAGAGATGTGCAGGGCCTCACCCATGGCGACACAGCGAGGGATGGCTGGAGCCTGGGGATGAACTGGGGATCTGACCGCAGAGCCCGGCAAGAAATGAGGGCTGGTCCCCTCTCAGGTGCACATAGGAAGGAAGAGATTGTGGTCGAGAATATTCCCGTATCATCCGAGGCCTACCTGGCTCGTTCATCGTCCTTTCCCTGCCTGCCTTGGTGCTTCTTTGCTCCGTGCCCATTCCCTAAACCCCCGTTCTGCAAACACCACTGGCCCCGTCCTTCCTTCTGAACAGAGATTCCTGCCTGAGCAATTAGGGGAAGTTCTGGAAAACACTGTAGGTCCCTGGGAGGGATGTGCCAAAAAGGAAACGTGGTTTGTATCACTTCCCTACGAGAATGAGGGTATCACACAATTCTACTCATTTGAGTACCGGCTTAGGTCAGCTTGTCTACACTTCTCTTTCCTGGTTCCCATGACGGGAGTGGGGGAGCAGGCAGAGGGACACAGGAGCCACGGTGTCAGACCGACATCTGCCATCGACCCACTTGGGGGATCCTGAGGCCGTGTCATGTCTGTGCCTCGGTTTCCCCCATAAGAGATGGGGGTCTGCTCCGCCAGACCGTGGGAAGATTACCCAAACCCATGAAAACTGTGCTGAGTCACTTCATCAAAAACGTAAAAACACACCACAGCTTTGCCTGTAAGGACCTTGTCGTGCGTTCTAGTCCCACAGGAGACCCCAAGTGAGCCACCAGCTACCTACTCGCGGGTCAACAAACTTAGAGACAAGAAGACCGTGTCCATCCCGAGTTACATTGAGCCCCTGGACGATTACGATGATGTTGAAATCCCCACACATATGCAAAAGCAGCGTTTCTGAGACCCCTGGCCTTTCTTTGCCGGCAAGTTGAAGAGGATTCGCACAGCTTTTTCAACCCACTGAGAACAGATGAATCCCAACAGAGAGCTGGGTCCCAAGAGCCCAGGGTCATGTCGTGGAGCTCTAGAGGGCAGAGCTTGTGGCTTAGAGCCAGAAGCACCAGCATCCAGAGGAACAGGAGCCGAGCTCTGCTCTGGAGACTCCAAAAGCTCAGGCCTTGAACCTTGAACCTCCCTGGGAGGACCTCTGGATCCGGTCGTGAGAAACACTCTTCCCCTCCTCTTCTCTTGTTTGCTCAAAGTGATGCCAAATCTGGGTGTTGGGCTGCTGAGCCTCCAGGCTCCCATCCCCAGCGCGGCCCCAGGGGTCCCACCCCCCTCCTCACTCCCCACCCTCCTCCCCCTACTCCCCACCCCACACCCAGAGGGCTGTGGGCGGCTGTTCCAGCTGATTGCTCGCAGCGTGTGCAAGTCGCTGCATCACACCTTGCAGGTTCCTCAAGACCGAGCAGTGCATTTTGTTCTTGGGAACCGTCCCCACTACACACCCCCCAACCCCCACAGCCTCTCCGTGACATTAGCCGGATGGACGCCAGATTCAGGTTCTCCCTGATTTTTTTTCCTGCGCCTCCTGGTGGCATCGTGGCAATCAACAAGGACAGAAACTGGTCACCCTCCGGGTCAAAGCACATACACGCAGCAGGGCCATGTGAGTTACATGTCCTGGGGAGCTACAGGAAAGGAGGCTTCCCCCAGGAAAGTCATGGGCAAGAGGCAAGAAAGGGACAATTACGTGGCAGGTTCAAGAAGAGGGTTCCTTCCATCACGTTCTGCACAAACAGCACTGAGATCGCTGTGCCCGAGGGCGTCTGGGAGGCCGCACTGCACCGCGTGGAGGCTCTGGGATCAGACGCGTGGAAGGGGCTGGGGTCCTGACATGGAAGTGCCCCCAACCCCAAGGCCCAAGGCAGCCTGGAGGCTCTGGAACCTCGTCCATTCCTCAGCATTGATCAGCTGAGCCCTCAGATTGGCGGGTCCTAAGCAGACTGGAGACCTGATTTCTAAGCAATCCCCAGGACATCCCACAGAGCAGGCTCTCAGGGAGAGCACCACGGAGCTCTGAAAGGCCGAGTGACCCTTGGACTGAGCTCCTCCTCCAGACCGGACACTGCATGCTCAAGCTGTGTTCAAGCATCCTCCTCTGCCACCATGGGACCAGTGGGGACGGGGGCTTCCTCCAGCTTCTGTCTCTCTAGATTCCCAGCAGACTTCCTTTGTGACCACCGCCTTCTTGTGGGCCATATGGTCCTCTCACTGTGGCCTGACGGACCCCTGGAGCCCCAGGAGCCAGAGAGGCCTCACTCCACAAGTTACAGGGAAACAAAACGAGTAAGCCACAGGACGGACGTGTTCCGCGTGCATGCCTCCCTCTTCGGAACGGTCCGTAAATTGGCCACATCGATGACGAAAGTTAGAAGCAAATACCAGAGAGGAATGACCTCCTCTTCGGTTTCTGGGATGGCCCCATCTCCTGTTCTCCTCCAGCCGGCCCACCCCCCGCCCCCAGGTTCTTCCACGTGCCTGCCTCATCCCCCCTAAACCCCAGCGGGGGTCCACAGGCTCCAGCTGAGCCCACTCCTCAGTCCCATCCCGGCTGCCCCCAGGACATGCACAGGACCCCCCCCCAACAGGGGCCCTCAAGCTCCACATACCCCAAAAGGAACACTGCCCTACCCCAATCCCAGACTCCCTGTGCTCTGCTACCTTTTCAGTCCCTGGAGTCAGAAACCAGAACAGTGTGCGGGGTCCTCCTCCTTCCCCATGTCCCTGCTCTGTGACCGCACCTCTGTGACCCGGCCCTGGTCAGGCAGCCTCTCCTGCCACTAACATCTCACCCTCCACTCCCCTTTCTATGCGACAGCTAGCGGCTTTCTCAAGAGGACATCTGACCCCCTCCAGTCTCTTGCTTAAACCTCTTCTTCATCCATCACCCTCAGAAACCCCTGAACTTCTTAATACAGGTTACAACACATGTCAGGATCCAGTCCCCGGGTCTCTCCTGCAAACTTCCCTTCCCCGCCCCCTTGCAACTTCCATTCTGACAAAATTTTTGCTCCAGTCACTTGAAATGACCTAGTCTGGGGTCTCTCTCGCCCCTACGGCTATGCACAGTAACCTCCCTCCCGTCTAGAACATTCTTCCCCACCTTCTCATCCCTCCTACGTCACCACCGCAAACCTGAACCTGGTGCCGTCTTCAATGAACTCCTCCCATAGCATTAGCACCCGGGGATGTCCTGTTTACCTGTCTTCCTCCCCCACTAAAGTGATGGGAACATGGGGACAGGGACGGTGTCTTTCCCCCCAGTGTTTTCTGTGGTATTTGTGTTTTCTCCGTCCCTAGCACAGTGCCTGGGAACTTTGTGGATATTCAACAAACATGGCGAAAGAATGATCAGTTGAATGAATGAATGAACAAAGATGGCCCGTGGGAATACATCCGTCTCTGCATTACGATTGCCTGCTTCCTTCTCCGTTCATTTTCCTAATCCGGGGCTCCTCTGGGGGTGGAGCTTGCCTGGCTCGTGGCCCAGTATCTAGCACAAACTCTGGCACACAGTAGGCCCTTAATAAACATTTACTGGATGTTGAACATTCCTAGAAAATCTACCAACCAGTTGGACAAAAGCAAAGAAGCAGTTTTTCCACAAGAAGGCACACTGTGGTTGAGATTCTACCCTGGGTACCTGCAGTAAAGCCATGTTTTTACCAGCTTGGTTAAAAAAAGAAAAGTTTTTCCCAATTTGGATGATAACATTAAATATATCAAAATCTTTCAAGGCCTTTTTGTCTGTTCTAGCCCCCTAGGACACCCCATGTCAGCCACCAGCTACACACTCACAGATAAAGGTACAACTAAGAAGACAGTTTCTACACCCAGCCTATGTAATCCAAAGGTGACTATGATGATGTTGAAATTCCTACAAATATTGAAGACCGTCATTTGGAAACAATTCCTGTTCTGTCATCTGAACTCTTTTGAGAACTGGTGATTTACTCCTACCACAAATCAGTGGATTATAATTTTCTTTAAAACAGTTAAGTCTGATCTTTATAATATAAACACAATTGTTTTCAGGAAATGCTCTTGTATTACCAGTAAAATTTTTTTTACAAATCATGTGTTATCAGTTAATATGCTTTAGACTGTGAGGAACACACTGTCCAACAATGGAGACTATATGGCCTCCCATGACAAGTTTACAGGTAAACACTCCAGGATTCAGCAGCTCTAAGACTTAGGAACCGAGGCTGATTTTTCTTTGATTCTCTTGGTTTTACAACTCATGGTGGCAATGCAGCTGCCACAGCTCCAAGCATCACATCCCCACATCATAACATTTCAACTAGGGAAGAATAGGGCATTTCCTCCCATGTGGCTCTTTTTGGGACAGAGAACATCTTAGAAGCACCAGTGACTTTCCCTGATGTGTCGTTGGCCTGCATGGGTGCACGCTCCCAGTTGCAGGGAAGGCTGGGGAGTGAGCATGGGGTTTTTTCAGCCCTTCTCACTGGAGGTGGGCTTTGCTAACAAGGAAAAAGGAGACAAGAGCGGCTGGCTAGGCAACCTCCCTGGGTCAGCTCACTTTCACAAATACCACTGTTCACTATTTGCACTTGTTTCCGGAACCCTGTCAAAGGTGTCGGGGGTTCAGGCCAAGGCCTGGCGTCCAGATACCCCCGTTCACCTTTCTTCTCCTTAGGGGGTTCCACACATGAACATAGAGGGCTACGGGTCAGATGGGAATTGTAACAGTGACAGCCCTAGCAGAACAGGAGCGCTACACTGTGTCGGAGTTCTGAGGTTTCCACCCTACAATGTAACCATGTCTGGGAACTGGCAGCTGGTGGGATGAGGTCTGAGAAGACCTGACCCTCCGCCTCCTCTCCCTCCTCCCCCTCCCTGCTCCTCCATACCCACTCCAATGAGCTAGTTCTCCCCTGCCCTCTCGGGTGCAACCCCAGGCATTAGCTGCTCCCACCACGCTCAGGCAACAGAAGGTCGTGCAGGCGTGCATTACATGCCCGTGTGCATTTGTGAAAGCTCGGGGAACGCACACTTCAGATTTCTGCATTTCAACCTAAGCACTTTTTAAAAATTTTATTTATGTAGAATGACAGTGTGTGGGCGGCGCACAGATGGAGAGCAAGAATCCCAAGCAGACTCCCTGGCTGAGCGCAGAGCCGACTATAGGGCTCGATCCCAAGACACACTGAGATCACAAGCTGAGCAGCAATCAGGAGGCCGACACCTAACCGACTGAGCCACCAAGGTGCCCCTCAACCCAAGTACCTTTTACCTCAAAAGGAAAACTGCCAACAAATCCTGAACTGTTACGTACTCCGCCGGTATTTAGGGGAAGGTGTATGGGTGTTTGCAGGAGACCTTGAAAGACACCCGAAGTCAAGGCAGCTGGAGAACCCTCACTTTCAGCCTGAGGTTACCCCAAGTGCAGGCGGGGCGGGGGTGGGGATCTGGGCCTGTAGCTCCGGTTCCAGCCCACCTGCTCCCCACTTCCCAGCAAGAGAAAATGGGAGGGGATGGAGGAAGGAAGGAAGGAGACAGTCCCCCTTTCCCGGCCCAAATCACTCCGTCTATATTCTCAGCAAACGTCTCAGGCTCGCCGCAGGTCACCTCCGGACCGAAGGTGACCCTTTCTGCCTCGCCGTGGCCCTCTCCAGAGCGGCGGGACCAGGGTCGGTGCAGGGTCACTGTGGGGCGGGAGCCACGCCGCCAGGCCCGAGGCCTCCTCTTTGCCTCCGAAGTACGCGGTCTGCTCTTTGCAGCGGACACCCGGGATCCTCACCAGCTCCCGCCGTCTCAGGGGGGGCGTTTACGTGGGGTGCCCCCACTTCTGCTCGGGGCTTGGGCATGTGCCGCATCCCTCCCCAGCAGAGCTCCTGCCTACCTGCGTGGCGCCCGGTGGGCGGATGCTGGGGGGCCCGGACGGGGATCTCGGCCCAGAGCGGAGTCCGGGGCGCACGGCGGGACCCGGCAGGTTGGAACGGCGTCTGGGAGAAGGGAGAGCCCGATCCGCGTGCACTGTCCCAGCTCCAGCGCGCGGCCGGGCCTTGACGGGGCGGGAGCCGTGTCTCTTACAGGCTGTCGGCGCCGCCGGGGAAGGCCTCCCCTCTGCCTTCCCTTCACCTGGCCTGACGCAGCAGCCCCTTGACCGTCCTCACCCCCAACCCCCCATCTCCCGCGTGCTGTCCGCGTGAGCTCTCTACAGAACCAGTTTGATGGTCAAGGCTTACGACCTGTCGCTGGCTCTCTTGTGCCACCAAGAGAGCCAAACTGCGCCGCCCCCGCCCCCCGCCCCCGACCTCGGCCACTGCAGCCGGCCGCCACCGCCCAGTCAGACCACGGGAAACCGCCCGTAGCCCCCTCCGTGTGCCGCCCCCGCTCCCGGCGGCCAGCGTCGCGGTGGAGCCGAGCCTTTGCGTCTTCCTTCCGCGCGCTGGGACCGTCCTTCTCCTGCCTCCGCACCTGACGCACTTGTACTAGCGCTTAGCCCCCCGCCGGAGCGGCGCTGTCTCTGGGCGGCTGTCCCCACGGGCAGGGGCACCCCCTCCTCAGCACCTGTCTCGTGCGCGTCGCCAGCCACAGCTACTCCGGCCTGTGGATGCTCCGCTCTCCTTCCCGTGACACGCTGGGCCCCTCCAGGGTGACGGTCAGGTCTCAGGGCGATTCCGGCTTGCCCAGGACGGGTTGGGCTTTCGGTGATGTGTCCATGGGATGACGGCACCCTTTCCGCTCCCGCAGGCGCCCCGGCTCGGATGATGCACTCTGCCAACACCACCTGCTCAGTGTCTGCACCGAGGGAGCGCCAGGAGGGCAGTCCTCACGCGAAAGCGCCAACAAGCACACAGACAGACGACTTTGAAGTCCTTTACCGCGCACAGCGAGTCAAACAAAGCGGATAATCCAAGGGGCTAAGACCAGCAGGTCTGACTTGGCATCCGCTTGAAAAGGACCCTCCAAGCAGAATTCTGCATGGCGGCCTGTCCGCGCCTGGATCGAGCATCTTAGCAACGGGACTGCTGGGACTGTGGCTGCTGGCGCCACAGGTAACAGCTGACCCCGCTGACGACGGTTCCCTCACTCAGCCCGCGCCGGCTGCAGAGCCTCCTGGCAGAGGAGAACCCATTTCCATCTGCTCCCGCGGGCCGAGTCACACCGGCAGCATCATTATGGCTCAGACCAGTGTCCTGAGTCGGAGAGAGCTCCCATGCCTCCCCTGTTCCTCCTGCCCCACCCCCAAGGCAGGTGCAAGAGCCCCCCCAGCCCCACCCTGTCCGGACGGACCCTGGGCTGCCCGGAGAAGCCCTCCACCGTTAATACAGGTAACAAATGACAGCCGCCACACTTCCCGTTAATAGAACAATGTGTCCATCAGTAGGTGCCAAAACAGCGTAAGAAAAGGACGACGGATACTCCTGCGTCTTGATCCTTCCACTGGAAAACCTGGTTTTTTATATTTACCCGCATCTTACTGCCCAAATTTAGTGTGGTTAAAGTTTTAGATGACCCACAGTTGAGCAATTTAAATATTCTACCATGAGGAAACAACATTAAATGACTTAAAATAACCTGGGTCATTTGTTAAGTGATCCGTAAACTAAACAGCATTTGAATTTTTTTTTAAACATTAGATACCTCCACATTATTTATTTATTTATTTTACAATTGGGTATCAGTGGAATATGACTGGTTTTAATAAAATTGCAGGGGGACCTGGGTGGTTCAGTCAGTTAAGCATCTGCCTTCATTCAGCTCAGGTCATGATCTCAGGATCCTGGGACTGAATCCAAAGTTGGGTTTTCTATTTGTAGGGGGTCTGCTTCTCTCTCTTCTCTCTCTCTCTCTCACTCTGCCCCTCCCTACTGCTCATTCTCTCTCTCTCTCTCAAATAAATAAAATCTTTTTAAAAATTGCAGAAGGTGGGGTGCCTGGGTGGCTCAGTCAGTTAAGCCTCTGCCTTCATTCAACTCAGGTCATGATCTCAGGGTCCTGGGATTGAGCCCCACATCAGGCTCTCAGCTCAGCAGGGAGCCTGTCTCCCACTCTCTCTCTGCCTGCCTCTCTGCCTATTTGTGATCTCTGTCAAATAAATAAATTTTTTTAAAAATTGCAGAAGGTGGTATTTATGAGAAATGAAATTTCCCTGATGGTTAAAAAAAAAAAGCTTATTTGCATAACTTGTACACTTCTACCTCCCATGACGTACCAAACAAAAATAAATTTTCCAATACATTTAATGTCAAAGCTCTACAATGCTATTCTCAGTGACCCAAGACAAACTTCCTCTGAGGACATTAAAAATAAATTTTACCCTTGCCTTCCCCACTATTGCTTAGAAAAGATACCCAATCAATATCTCATAGCTCAAATCTCTGTTGCCTCACTAATCCAGTTTAAAATAATCTCCCAATTCTTCCACAATATGAGATTTGCCCAGGAAAAAACAAACAAGTAACCAAACCCAAAACCCAACTATATAGCTATTTTTTTAATAAGTCAGTTTCGGCCTCTTTGGAGAACAATAGGTTAGTAACTAGTAAAAGCGAAAATGCAAACACCACACAGGACCAGACATCTCGACCTGTGCATACAGACCCAGGAAGGCTGCCTTTGGAACACTCTGGTCCCAGTTCTCTGTTACATTCTTAAAAATGAGGGGCACCTGGGGGGCTCAGTGGGTTAAAGCCTTTGCTTTCGGCTCAGGTCATGATCCCAGGATCCTGGGATCGAGCCCCGCATTGGGCTCCCTGCTCAGTGGGGAGTCTGCTCCCCACCCCCCGCCTGCCTCTCCGCATACTTGTGATCTCTCTCTGTCAAATAAATAAAATCTTTTTTAAAAAATGAAGCCACCAAAGAGATTTTGTTCATGCAGAAACTACTGCTACTTACCTTATTGGAAATTAAAACTGAGAAAGATTCAAGATGTTTATTAATTCACTTAGAATAGCAGTAAAGCCAGTCACATTGATATAAATAACATCTTATGAAACGAACTCTACCTTTTTCAAACAAAAACAATGAGTGAGAAGAGCCTCATGGTGTCACAGTTTTGTGAATCTCTTTGAGGTCTAACTTAACAGAAAACATTCTCACATCTGCTTCTGTAGTCGGCCCATTGCAGCACCAATGTCACGGCGCCTTGGGGAGGCCGTGCTGTAGCTTCATGAGAGACTAAGCATGAACAAGGGCAAACAACAGCTTAATGTTATTATGAAACTAGTTTCGATTTCATGGTCCAGACCACACTTTGAGAACCACTGCCCTAACAAGACTCACGCACACATCTAAAGATGTTCTTGGGGGCACTGGGTGGCTCAGTCAGTGAAGGGTCTTCCTTCAGCTCTGGTTGTGATCAGAAGGTCCTGGGATTGAGCCCTGCATTGGGCTCCCTGCTCAGCAGGAAGTTGCTTCTCCTTCTCCCTGTGCCAGCCGCTCCCCCTGCTTGTGTTCGTTCTCTCTTCTCTCTCAAATAAATAAATAAAATCTTTAAAAGAAAAAAAATAGTGGAATCTCTGCGTCTGTCCACCTGCCGGGACCACAAGGTCCATGGGAGCTGCAGGCCTGAGTGGCCGCCCACCACGGTACTTGCAGTGACTTAGAAAGCGTGGGCATGTGGTGGGCATGCAGGAAACATTTGTGGAAGCGAGAGGGGCAGCGAGGGAGAAAGGGAGGAAGTATGAATATTGTTCTGCAACTTGCTTTAAAATTTAACTTGATTTTGTGGACTTTTTTTTTTTTTCACAAGATACACTTTTTGGCCACAGGGTAGGCAGGGCCAAAAGTCATGTGACTCTTCTATAATTGGTAAGCTTATTTGCTACTATCTAAAAATAAAGGTACAATTAAGAGGTTCTGGCTGTGCAATCACCACCTGCAGCACACGACTGCCACCTAGTGCTCCAGACGTTCTGGGCAAAATGGGCTCAAGGGGCGGGGCGGGGGGGGGGGAGCCGATCCCCAACTGCAGCCAGCGGGGTCGATTCAGGAAAGATGGACCCCAGGGGATAAGCCATGAAGTTTTACTACTGTTGGAGTGGTCCAGAGAACTTAACAGGGCCTGGTCCAGACAGGTTCAAGTGACTGCGGGTCCTGCAAAGAGTCTGGAGGTGTACTCGATCTCCAGATGTACGTACTGGTTGTGTGCTACCTGAGAACGAGGGGTCAGGTTCCCGACTGTCCTAGTTGTGCTGGTCAGTAATGGTGGGGACAGTCTGCCCGAGAGATATGACATACTGTAGGGCTGGGAGAACAAAAAGAAAAAGAAGCCCAACTAGAGTCCTCTGATAGTTGACAAAATCTTCTACTCTAAAAGTTTAACCAATCATTACACGGACGAGAGGGATGGGCAAAGTGCCAGTGGGAACATTCATGTTAGTTAGAGACCTGTCTCACTTCTGTGGTAATCTGGAGTATATACGTAACAGTCTCATATAAAGCACAGGGTTTTTTAATTAAAAAAAAAAAAAAACTATTTGGGGCGCCTGGGTGGCTCAGTGGGTTAAGCCTCTGCCTTCGGCTCAGGTCATGATCCCAGGGTCCTGGGATCATGGCCTCTGCCTTCGGCTCAGGTCATGATCCCAGGGTCCTGGGATCGAGCCCCGCATCGGGCTCTCTGCTCAGCAGGGAGCCTGCTTCCTCCTCTCTCTCTGCCTGTCTCTCTTCCTCCTTGTGATCTCTGTCTGTCAAATAAATAAATAAATAAAATCTTTTTTAAAAAATAAAAAAATTTAAAAAAACTATTTTATAAAGCATAACTTTGTCCTTGAGCTGAGGTCAGGATAGCAAGAACTATTCGGTTTTAGAGGGCGAGCTTTTGAACTTGTGGGTGACTCTGAGATGGGTTTTCTTAAAGGTGGCTGCTGTTTGCAATTTTACATCGACAGAGATGACTCCTAGGACAGATATGGCAGAAGGATAAAGCCATCAAGAAACCCTCTTGTTTGATGTTGAGCCTTAACAATATCCTAATTATGAGGAATGACTGGCAGGTGGGAGATACGGGCATCCCCAGGTGCATCAGCCAATGCAATCATAAGGGGTCATCCCTTGTGTCCACAAATCCATGGTTAACTCCATAGAGTGGGGAATGCTCCAGCTTACAAGGAATGACATACAAGTCCGGCCACAGAGAATTGGTCAAGGTGCTATTTGAGTTATACAATTGTTGGAGAATCCATCCCATTTTCCAGCTGTTCAAGTAGTCATATGCCCACGGGGTCCCGTTATCCCCACAGAATAACCAGCATGAAGACTGTCCCTACATGAGCTCCTGGGGCAATTTCTCTGAAGTCTACCTCATGGTGTCTAGCTTCGGAAACAAGAAACATTCCAAGACAATAGGAACTAGAATTTAACCTGCAAAGGCGTGTTCCTGAAACATAATTTTTCTCTCTAGAATCACCTTTATTGGGGCGCCTGGGTGGCTTGGTGGGTTAAAGCCTCTGCCTTCGGCCCAGGTCATGATCCCAGGGTCCTGGGATCAAGCCTCACATCGGGTTCCCTGCTCAACAAGGAGCCTGCTTCCCCCTCTTTCTCTCCCCACCTCTCTGCTTACTTGAGATCTCTGTCTGTCAAATAAATAAAATCTTTTAAAATTTTTTAAATAAAAAATAAATAAATAAAATCACCTTTATTTTCAGAGATAGCTAAATCAAGACTAATGTGTTCAAAAACAAGTCTAGATTTTTGTTTTTTAAAAAATATTTTATTTATTTATTTACTTGACAGAGATCACAAGTAGACAGAGAGGAGGCACGGGGAGGGGGTGGTGCAGGGAGGAGGCAGGCTCCCTGCTGAGCAGAGAGCCTGATGGGGGGCTCTATTCCAGGACCCTGGGATCATGACCTGAGCTGAAGGCAGAGCCTTAACCCACTGAGCCACCCAGGCACCCCAACAAGTCTGGTTTTAATAAATTTGGCCTAATTATTTGCATAACCTCCTAAGAACAGTGATTGGCCATATAGATCTAAAATTTGCTTTGCTGGAACTTTTCCTAAAGAATCTTGATTGAACTCTTTGTAGCCTCTCCAGGCCAGAAGCCAATCCAAACACTTGCCATCAGACTTGCCGTACCCATAGATGTGGGCGGATTCCTCTTCACGAGGTCCCCCAAATATCCTGTGTTTCCTGCACCTGCCGGGAAGTTGACACTCTTTCCTCACCTGGTGAGGCTGCTGGGAACTCTGTAAGCAAGGTACCAGGCCAACAGTACTATGGGGCTTTATGGATCCAGGTTTCATAAAGTCAACCTTAGTTCCTTAAAGCTGTTTAGTCATATCTGAGTCTCTGCATGTGTCTCTCAAATACAACATTCCAGTCAAAGCCTTGGTAAGTGGCCACTGTTTCCAGTGGTGTCCTGTTACATGGAGAACAGACTCCTATTGAACTTATGCAAATGGCTAATGTCTCACTCACTGAGACCTTTTGAATTTCAGAGGATTCAGACAGAAAAGTCAAATGCTTCAATCTGCTCACAAATGAAGACTTTCTTACATTTCTGTAGGTCATAGCTATATTTTATTCCCCTTTTTAAAAAATTAACATAGATGTATTATTGGTTTCAGGGGTACAGGTCTGTGAATCGTCAGTCTTACACAATTCACAGTGCTCACCATAGCACATACCCTCCCCAATGTCCATCCCCCAGCCAGCCCATCCCCCAACCCCCGCCACTCCAGCAACCCTGTTTGTTTCCTATGATTAAAAATCATTTGTGGTTTGTCTCCCTCTCCTGTTTCGTCCTCTTTCATTTTTCCCTCCCTTCCCCTATGATCCTCTGCCTTGTATCTTACATTCCACACATCAGGGAGATCACATGATAATTGTCTCTCTCTGATTGACTTATTTCGCTCAGCATAATCCCCTCAAGTTCCATCCACATCGCTGTAAATGGAAAGATTTCAACTGTCGATGGACATCTAGGTCCTCTCTATAGTTTGGCTATTGTGGACATTGCTGCCATAAACATTGGGGTGCACATGCCCCTTCAGATCCCTATGTTTTTATCCTTTAGGTAAACACTCAATAGTGCGATTGCTGGGTCGTAGGGCAGCTCTATTTGTAACTCTTTGAGGAACCGCCATCTGTTTCCAGCGTGGCTGCACCAGCTTGCATTCCCACCAACAGTGCAGGAGGGTTCCCCTTTCTCTGCATCCTCACCAGAATCTGTCATTTCCTGACTTGTTAATTTTAGCCATTCTGACTGGTGTGAGGTGGGATCTCATTGTGGTTTTGATTCGTATTTCCCTGATCACTCGTATTTCCGAGTGATGGGGAGCATTTTTTCAAGTGTCTGTTGGCCATCTGGATGTCTTCTTTGCAGAAATGTCTGTTCATGCCCTCTGCCCATTTCTTGATTGGATTATTTGTTCTTTGGGTGTTGAGTTTCGTAAATTCTTTATACATTTTGGATACTAGTGCTTTGTCTGATACATCATTTGCAAATATCTTCTCTAATTCTGTCAGTTGTCTTTTGGTTTTGTTGACTGTTTCCTTTGCTGTGCAAAAGCTTTTGATCTTGATGAAGTCCCAGTAGTTCATTTTTGCTCTTGTTTCCCTCACCTTTGGTGATGTTTCCAAGAAGTTGCTGTGGCTGAGGTTGAAGACATAAGTCATAGCTATCTTTTTTTTGGTAAAGATTTTATTTATTTATTTATTTGACAGACAGAGATCACAAGCAGGCAGAGAGGCAGGCAGAGAGAGAGGAGGAAGCAGGCTCCCCGCTGAGCAGAGAGCCTGATGCAGGGTCCTGATGCAGGACCCCGAGACCATGACCTGAGCCGAAGGCAGAGGCTTAGCCCACTGTGCCACCCAAGTGTCTGTGGGAGGCCGCAATAAGGCTTGAGATGAGGACCAAATCTGGCCCTGACTTGTGCCTCCTTTAAAGTCCAAATAACCTAACGAAAGGTTTAGGATGGGAAAAGTTGCATAGCACTGAGAAAGGGTCCGTGCTATGTGTTGTGCGCTCGCCTACGTGACTTCCCACATGCTTGCTAAATGAATGAGAACAATTAGGTTGGGGTCATAAGTTCGGTGCTGGTCCTTGCTGTCCTAGTACAGCCCATAAATTACTTCCAGGTTTGCTGTATCAATACAGAACAATTGTACTGGCATCAGCTGTTTGGGTCACGAGGTCTGCTTATAGTTCAATGTGAAACTTATTATGGGAACGTGTGGTTGTTCAACTAGACACAGGTGTATTGCTTCTCCTATTATCACCATATATATGGCCTTAGTGCTTTGAATAAACCTAGCACTTTTGGACATCCTCCTCAGTGTACCTCCTGCCCCCATCTCTTTGCTTCTCGAGTTCTTTTCTTCATCCTCTTACCCTCACGTTCCTGGTTGATTTGTTGCGCCGGCCGCGACAGGTACCCCAAGTCATAACTATCTTTTTTTTTTTTTTTTAAAGATCTTATTTATTTATTTGTTAGAGAGAGAGGGAGAGAGAGCACAAGCACAGGCAGACAGAGGCAGAGGGAGAAGCAGGCTCCCTGCTGAGCAAGGAGCCTGATGTGGGACTCGATCCCAGGACACTGGGATCATGACCTGAGCCGAAGGCAGCTGCTTAACCAACTGAGCCACCCAGGCGTCCCTCAAGTCATAACTATCTTAAGAGAAAGTTTTCTTAATCTGAAAGAGCCAGCAATGTTTCAGGCAAGAGTCACAAAAGTATAATCACCTTCCTCAATTGATTTAGTCCCATTTATTCGGTTTGAATGCAACCTTTTAGTTAGTTCTGGAAATTCTTACCTATTTTAATTTTATGATTTTTTTAAGATTATTTATTTATTTTAGAGTGACGGCACCCACCGAGGGACAGAGGGACACAGAGCCTTAAGCAGACTCTGTGCTTCGTGAGGAGCCTGATGTGGGGCTCAATCCCACAACCCTGAGATCAAGACCTGAGCTGAAACCAAGAGTCGGATGCTTAACCAACTGCATGACCCAGGCATCCCTAACTTTATGACTTTAAAGATATCAAAAACTTTTTTGTCAAAAAAGCCCTCATGAATTTCCTTGATGATGAAACACATTGTGCAAGTGACAAGAGTAATGCAAGCACATTCAGTCATTTCTCTGTCAAATAAATAAATAATCTTTAAAAAAAATTTTTTAATTCATTCATTTCAATCTTCAAATCTTTCCTTTCCAAAGTTTTCCTATCAGAAACCTTCTAGGGGCGCCTGGGTGGCTCAGTGGGTTAAGCCGCTGCCTTCGGCTCAGGTCATGATCTCAGGGTCCTGGGATCGAGTCCCGCATCAGGCTCTCTGCTCAGAGGGAAGCCTGCTTCCTCCTCTCTCTCTCTCTGCCTGCCTCTCTGCCTACTTGTGATCTCTCTCTGTCAAATAAATAAATAAAATCTTTAAAAAAAAAAAAAAAAAAGAAACCTTCTACAAGTTTCTTTTGCATTCAGATTTTGTCCCAAGCCATTTCTCTCCAAACAACCAGTCTCCTTTAGGACAAAATTACCTTCTTTTACCTTCAACAAAAATACATTCCCACTTCTTATATCTTTTTTCTCTATCACCTACTTTTCTACAGACAGAGTTGCTTCCTTTATTCCCATCAGTCTTAATTACAATTCAGCAGAATTTTAACTCTTAGAAACCTTAGCCTCAGTAACCAACTGTGAATTATTACCCCAGAATTCTTTGGCAAATTTATGAATCAATTAAGCCCAAAGCATATTTTTCAATACTCAAACATCCTGTTTCTCTGCACTAAGAAGCCAAAAGCACAAACGTATGGTCAGTAATCAATGTGTTAGCACTCCATTCCACTTGGAAAAGACCTATATGTCCAAAAACTTCAATCCCCATTTATCATTCAAACAAAAGTTTAGGTCGGGGGCCGGGGTGGTTATTTAGCCTGGTTGATGGCCACACACATTCCCCAAGCAGCTCCTAGGCCTGCGTTCTGTTTTAGGGCCGGGACACCAAGCAAGACAACTATGGGACCACTGACCACGGGGAGGCATTCCACCAAAGGTCCCACTGGAGAACAGTGTTCGAGGACAGCCCTGAGGGATGGCCGTACCTCCTGATCTGGGAGTTCGTAGGAGGCCAGGAAACACATAAAGTGGAGAATTTCCTCCTCAAGCATCGGAGGCCAGATGTGTTCCAGCTTTGAAGGACACAGCCCAAGGGTGAGTCGGAAGGAAGAGAGAGGGTCCCCTAGCGGAAAGATGGGCTGCCGATCCCCGGTGGGGCACCGCCACAGGGAATGGAGCTCAGACTCGTGGTCATGACCACGAGTGTACAACTCGTGTACACTCGTACAGTGTACAACTGACCTGACAAAGGACCAGATCTACCCAAGGAGATGGACTCTTGGGGTGTCCCACCACAGCAGGGGTCCCACCAAGAAGAAGGCTGAGACAAGTGGCCTGGCGCTTCCCATATGGGTGTCCCCCCCAGCAGCAGGGAGAGCTGGAGTCCCATTTGGCCCCAGCGAGTGGGAAAGAGGAGGGAGGACTCACTGCTGAGCCGCGTGGGAACTGTGGCCGGACGACCGGATGGTGGCTCGAGCCAGTAGCGCGGGCCTCTAGGAGCAGACCGCCTGATCCAAGTCAGAAGGCAGAGGGAAGGGGCCCTTTGTGCTCTGGGCGTGGCCAGTCTGCCCACACTGGGGAGCCGCTCACCCAGGCCTTCCCTCCTCTGAGGGGCCCAAGGTTTAGACTCCTGAAAGGCAGAAAACATCAAGGAGGGGGAGGGAAGAGGCTCTCCAAAGGGAAAAGGAGACATCCCTCACCCTTGGGGGCAAGGGCTGTCCAGTTGGTTCTCCCCAGGGCTTCGGAGCCTCAGGGAGGAGTCACCGAGGCTGGAGGCCATCAGTTCCCCAAGGAGAACTAGAGTCAGTCCCCTGAGAGTAAGTCCCATGAGATCCCCAGAGGACACAGGGAGAGTCCTGGACAGGCAAAGGCTCCATGTGCAGGGTTCCCCCAAATGTACGGGAGCCACAAAGTCCCTGGATAGGCCACCAAATATAGGGCCTAAATGGGGTGTCTCTTGGTCAGATGGGGGCCCCCAGACCTGGGGTGAGGATCTGGTGGAAATCAATACTGCGTGAAGTGGACGAATTCACCTAAGAGAGAACAAGGACGATGGCTGTTTACTGACCACACCACAAGGGAGCTCGGGCAGAGCAGCAGAGAAGAGGCCATCTGCAAGGAAGGGGGGGTAGCTTTTTAAGAGGAGGGAAGGTGAGCAGGCATCGGAACGTATGGAATTCTGCCCTTTTTGGTTACCGTGCCTGGTTGTGAGCAGCCCATTGGTCAGTAAAGGCCTGTGGCTATTTTGAGGTGGGTCCCCTGATGGGCCTGTGTCCACCCAGGAGGTCGGTGTGGGCCTTTCTGCGTTCCATACCTCAAGCCTGTTGGCCCGAAAGCGGCCTCTACACTCTCCTGTTCCACGAGCCGAGTGGTGCGGGGTTAGAGACGGGCTCGTCCCCTCGTTGTCCTTCGTGGGTCTGGCTCTTGGAGAAAGCCCAACTCCGGAGGCCTCCGGGTCCGTCCTGCACGCGTCACATGCTGTCTTACAAAGTCTCAGGGGCTGTGCGCTGTGCACCCGCTCCCACGACAGCTCTCGGTGACAGGTACCTGTGGACATGTCTGCGAACCTCGTCCACGGAACTCTCGGTTCCACGGGAGGGCCTCGGGTCCGGCTGCCCTTTCATCCCAGGGCCTGGCAGCGTGGGCATCCATAGACATTTGCCGCACCGACGAGTCACAGGATGGACCCGCGCAGCTGGGGGCGGGGGGCGAATGTTCAGCCCCCGGAGAATCAGAAGAAGAGCTCCTCCCAGAAGAAAGAGGTGGAGGAGGGATGCAGGGGAGCGGGGTAGGGGAGAGCCTGAAACCCTAGAACAAACCCAGTGCGCATGGGGCTGTGTCTCAACAAGTGGGCTCCTGCCCCTCCTTTCATTTCATTTCATTTCCCATTTTCATTTCCTGCCTCAAGCAGATCTTCGTTCTTAAAGCAAACACCCTCAAATCGAACAAAACCCCTTTATTTTGTTAACTTAAAAACAACGTAAGAAACGCGAGAACATGTTCGCGTTCCCAGTGTTTCCGCGGAGGAGGAGGCCAGCTAGGACCCAAGGACGGATCAGAAGCTCGCGGCTGCGGCGCCTGGGGCGCTCCGCCGTGAAGCGCCCGCCGTCGGCGCAGGCAGGCCCCAAGGGCCCGGGGTCGCGCCCGCATCGGGGCTCCCCTCCCCCGGCCGGCGCGCGCGGCGTCGAGGACCGCGGAGACTGGGAACGGATCTGCGGAAGCAGCTCATGCCGACGGCTTGGGGCTAGGGGCCGAGGGCGCGGGTCCGCGGAGCAGCCCCGCCGCGCGCCCGGTCCAGAGGAAGACCGCGTGCGCGGCCAGCGCCGGGGACGCGGAGAGCGTAACGAGCGGGCCAGGGTCGCGCGGGCCCGAGCGGCCGGAGCGACGCGGGCTCCGCGCCAGCCGTCCCCGCGCACCTGCACAGGCCGCGGCGGGCGTCGCGAAGGGAAGGGCTCCGCGAACCTCCGCGAACCGCCACACAGGCCTGCGGGGGTGGGGGAAGGAGTAAGGGAACTGGGAACAAAAACGTAAAACCGTCCGCGTGGGTTGCACGCACCGGCCGCAGCCACGCCGCCAGCGAGTCCAGCACCCGGGACAACCCGCACGAGCACCAGCCCCGCCCCACGGCCCCTGCCGGCTTCCACTCGCGCGAGACCTGGCGGTCCCAGTACCCGCCGAGTCTGCGCAAAAGAGACCCCGGAGCGGGCGTTGCCCGCGTCTGCGCAAAGGAGACCCACCGAGCGGGCGGGAGCCGGGGCCGCCCGAGTCTGCGCAGAGGAGGCCCCCGGGAGAGCCGGAGTTGTATGCCGCGGAAGCGGGAAGCGGGGATGGGGGGGGATCGTCGGCTCTGGGAGCGCCCCTGACGTGGGCGGAGCCGGGGCTGCGCGATGGCAGCGGTGGAGGGGCCGCGGCCGAGCGGGAGGCTGGGATGGCCTGGACGTGAGACCCGCTGCGTACGCAGAACCGGCGCCGGGGCACCCTCCCCCGGCAAAGCGGGGCGCAGAGCAGACCCCCGGAGGCCGGCAGTGGGGAGAGCCCGGGGCCTCGAGGACGGCGGGCCTGGGCCCCCTGCTGGCTCCCGGCGCGTGCGTCCACGACCCTCCGCTGCCTCCCCCTGCCCTGGTGTGTTCCAGTTCCCTCCCGGGAGTCACGAGCTGCCGGTCCCCCAGGCCCAGCCCCCGCAACAGGCTGCCCTGCTCCCTGCCCTGCGCCCGGCGTCTTTGCACAACACCTGGTTCCTGGGTGACAGGGGGCCCCGATGGGGGACCGGACCGAGCCACAGGAATGAGCTGCGCGGCTGGATGCGTGGCCTTACTTGACCTGGAGTGGTCCTGCCCTGGGAGGTCAGGAGGGGGCGGGGTTCGGACCAGCGCTGCACATCCTAAGAGTAGCTTTAGACGCCCGTTCCTATGGGGAGACCCCCGGAGTCGCCCCCGCACCCCCGAGCTGCTCGTGTCTCGCAGCCAGTTAAACTGGTGCTCGCGAACCTGTGTCCCGTGTGCCTGAGTGGGTCATCTCCGGCCGGTCTGCAGGCAGAGGCGCTGTCTTTGTAGCGCACGGGAATGTGGCTTGAGGACTGGAACGGTTAGAAGGTGCTACAGGTGGGCCGGCAGCTGCGGGAAGGATTTGCGAAGGTCGCCGGCTGGAGAATGATGGCCCCTGGGGACTGCAGACAGCATTTCCCCCGCTCATGCCGTTCGGTTTTAGTTGAATTTGACCAACGTTTTACAACGTGGAAACGTCTTTCCCATCTACTCACTCAAGATCGAGGTTTCATGTCCAAATCTCAGACGCGTGCACAGGGGACCCCCCATGTCTACCCGGTGCACTGAGCAGGAAACGAGGCGCCGCACTTTCAGACTCAGCATCTGGTTTCCAGAGCCCCAGTCCCCACCAGGCACCGTCTCCTGACACGGAAGCAGTGTATCATTTTGTGGTGTATCATCACCCAGCTCCCTTCACACCGTCTGATGGAGCGCCTGGCCTCCTGTGGCTGTGTGGGTTCTGGATTCCCACTGTAGACGAGGGCATCGCAAGGGGCAAAGGGACAACGCGGGGAGAAGCACAGTGTGTGGGAAAGTTTGGGGAGACACTGGAGCACAGGTTTGCTCTTAGGTGAATCATAGAAGAGGGCTGTCTCCCCCCCACACAAACACACCCCAATCGTGTCCCTTCTGTATATTGAAGTCCTCCCCCCAGTAGCTCAGAAGGGGACCTTCCTGGAAATAGGACCGTCACAGGTGTAATCAGTTAAGGTGAGGTCTACTGGAATAAAACAGCTCCCCCGCCCCCAGCCGCAGAATCAGCATGAATGTGTCCCTATAAGAACAGGCCCACGTGAGGAGGCCAAATCAGGGAGAATCTGTGCAGAGAAGGGACACAAGGACTGCGTCCTGTCACTGGATGCTGGGGGGTGAGGGGGTGGAGGTGCAGGCGATCCCTGAGCCTGCGGATGGAAGCCACCTGCCCGCGCCTTCCTTCAGATTTCTGGCCTCCAACTGCGAGAGAACAAATTTCTGCTCGAACCAGCCAATCGGCGGTACTTCTAGAAAGCAGCCCTGGGGAATGATGTAGCTCGGAAGTCAGGAGGAGCCATTATTTCCCTTATAGATGATTTAAAAATTCAGTTTTCGATCATTGTCATCAGGGAAAGCAGGACTTGAGAAAAGTACTTTGTCCAACAGCATTAGCTTTACCAGCTGGAGCCAGGAAACAAGATTCATCAGGGATCTCCCAAACAATCCAAACTCGAGGGGAGAAGGTTCTGGACTCTGATGGGGTTGGAAAGGGCCAAAGGAGGGGTTTCCAGAGTTTGCAGGTGTGGAAAGAGGGGACTCCAAGATGAAACCACAGACCAGCTGAGTCACCAGGAGGTCTTGGCAGGTCCCAACGGCCAGACCCCCTCCCGCCCACTCTCAGTGGGTGTGGGATGCTGCTGGAGAACTCCCGTTCTTACCAAGCCTCTGGGAGAGGCTGACGTGCTGGTGTGTGGACCGCATTTTAGGTGGCTTAAACGACTGCGTCTCTGGCCTAGAAGTCCCCAGAACACTAGCCTCCATGAGGGCAGGGACTTTGTCTTGTTCACCACGGCATCCCAGGGCCTACAACAGTGCCTGGACTCCGTAGGATCACGGTAAGTACTTGTTCCGTGAAAACGGGTCATTTGGCAGAAATGGATAGTAAGAAAGGGGAACAAGTGTAAAATGACGAGTTCATCTTTACCCATTTGCTTCACAATCCAGTAAGAGGGGACGAGAGATGCACAGCGGGTATAGACGAACATGTGGGTGAGGAACAGGAGTTCCAGATCACGATTCATCTCCGACGGAGGGGGTCACAGGAGCAACAGGCGATAAAATCACTGAGATGTCACAGAAGGGACTCGGGACTGAGCCTCCGTATCGCATGTAACACACGGAGAAATGGGTAAAGACAGTACAAAAGCGGTTGAAATATCACCCACTGCGGAAGCCGAGGGAGAAAAGAATTTCAGGAATTATTGGGCCACGGGGTAACCTGCTCCCATATTCTGCAGCTTCTTTACTGGGCGCGCGCTGCATTCAAGGTCCGGATCCAACGCTGAAAACGGAGCCCGCCAGCCCCGTGGGGGTCTCTTCACCTGCGGGGGCTCCCTCGGCTCGATGACACTGTGGGACCAGTGCTCTTCCCTCTGCTGGACATTCGCGGGAGCGCGCCTGAGGGAGGCGGGGACGCTCGCTCCCACGCCCCGCCCCAACCCCGGCTAGCGACTCATCTCTGATCTATACGCTGCTTGAGAGCTGACGATTCTGCAATCTGTCTGCATTCTAGACCTTCCTCCCGGGCTCCTGACCTGCTGACCCGTCGGCTCTGCAGACTCTCCTCCTGGATGCCTCACGGGTATCGCAGGCACATCTGGGATTTTCCTTCTCTGCCTCCCGCTCACCCCGTCTTTGCCTCCAGCTACTCAGCTCAGCCGTCGGCCCAGTTTGAGAAAGTGGACGCCATCCGTAATGCGCGCCCTGGCCTCCAGCCCCTCTAGGACAGCGCCAGGTCTGGCTTCTCTACATACGAATTCGGTCCCCACCGTGCCCTCTGCCTGGAGCTCCCTGGGGCGCTTCCTGGCTCCAAGGCAGGTCACTGCTGGGGTCGCCTGCCTGATACCCCACATGCAGCCTGGACCCAGCATCCGTCCTCCAGAAAACGATCAGAACAGGCTCCTAAAACCGTAAATCTGCCGACACTATTCTCCCGCCTTATTCCCTTCGGGGGCTCCCTGTGGCCCTCAGGAGAAAGCCCAAACTTCTTGGTCCTCCTTGAGTTGACCAGCCCTTCCCAGCTTTGACTTCTGCTGTCGCACACCCCGGGTTCGGTCGCATGGGACCTGTGGGACGCCCATGGCTCCTCTCACATCCCACCAGTGCACATGCTGCAGCCTCATGGAAAGTCTGGTTGTCTCACATGGTCTCTGAGGCCTTGGCTTAGAAGTTTGGTCCTTCCGGAAGTTTCCTTGCCTCTCCCCTTCAAGGATGTACCCTTCCTGTGAGGTCCCATGGCACCCCGTGCACGACCTTCCTGAGCCCCAGCCCAGCAAGGGCTCCTTAAGGAGAGGGACTGTCCTCAGTATCGTCCTGCCTTGTCCTCATTACTTCCCACCTAGTGCAGTGAGAGGCCCGCAGCAAGGCTCAGGGGGCAGATCAGCCCTGGGGAGAGGCACACAGAAATCCAGCAAAGGTGAGGAGTTGCTGACAAGACAGGGTAATGTGGGGGTTTCAACATGGTCTCACACCTTTCTAAAGCGGGGACAGGATTGGCCATGGAGAGCCAGGGTCATGTGTGACCTAGCAGAGCTCCAAGGAGAGAAGGGAAGGTACAGGTGTCTGCTGCTGTCCTGGGTGGTCCCTGACCAGGACCTTCTGTTTCAGGAATTCAGGATGCTGCAGGATGCGGCCATGAGTGAGTCACGGGGGCATGCTGGGCTGCAGGCCCATGCCCCGTGGAAGGTCTGTGGGGAGGAGACGCCAGAGGAGACCAGCTGGTCCCACCAGGAGAGCACTGAAACATACAGACAAGGAGTGTCCATAAAGGGACCAGCATCATCCAAGCATCCAGGATTCCCAGTGGCTTTGACACCTAGCAGCAGAGGGTGCTTGTGGTCTGGGCCAAAGGGCATCCAGCCTCATCTGGGGGGCCGGGGGCATAGTTCCAGGTTTGCCCTGCTGCTCTGGAAGGACTGGGCTCCCACCTCCTCCTCCACCCTTCTCTGTCCTGCTTGTGTTACTGGGTCTGTAACTTTCTCCCTGGCCAGTGGGCACGAGGTTTAGACTTTGTCCGTGGACAGTGCTGGAGGGACAGTGCAAGGTCACAGGAAAAGGGAGTTCTCCTCCCGGTGCTGGTGTGTGGCGTCATTCTTTTTTTTCTTTTAAAAACTGTGTATCTTTAGGGCACCTGGGTGGCTCAGTGGGTTAAGCCGCTGCCTTTGGCTCAGGTCATGATCTCAGGGTCCTGGGATCGAGTCCCTCGTCGGGCTCTCTGCTCAGCAGGGAGCCTGCTTCCCTATCTCTCTCTCTGCCTGCCTCTCTATCTACTTGTAATTTCTCACTGTCAAATTAATAAAATCTTTTTTTTTTAGATTTTTATTTATTTATTTGACAGAAAGAGATTACAAGTAGGCAGAGAGGCAGGCAGAGAGAGAGAGGAGGAAGCAGGCTCCCTGCTGAGCAGAGAGCCCGATGCGGGACTCGATCCCAGGACCCTGAGATCATGACCTGAGCCGAAGGCAGCGGCTTAACCCACTGAGCCACCCAGGCGCCCCAAATTAATAAAATCTTAAAAAAAAAAAAAAACCAACTGTGTATATTTAGAAGCAGCATGTGGGTGGCTCACATGTTAAGCATCTGTCTTCAGCTCAGATCATGATTCCAGGGTCCTGGAATTGAGCACCACGTCAGGCTCCCTGCCCAGTGGGAAGCCTGCTTCTCCCTCTCTCACCGCCCCCCGCTTGTGTTCCCCCTCTTTGTCTCTGTCAAATAAATTTTAAAAAAAAACTTTAAAAAGTTAATTACTTTTAAAAGTTGCATATATTTATTAGAGTGAGCATGGGCAGGGATGTTCCAGAGGTGACCACAGTCTCCAAAAGGAGATGGAGATGTTGGTATTTAGGAATGCCAGCATGGTCTACTTATAATTTCAGATCCAGAGACCAAGAACAACATAAAGGGCCAGAAGTTGAAGGTGGACCTTCCTGGAGAAAAAGATGCAGCAAAGGTTGTATCCAGAGGACACCAGAGACCGATGCATCAAGAGCACGGGTTGGCTGAAACAGGTGACCCTGTCGCTGGGTCACTGAGGCATCGGGTGAGCCCCTCAGAGGATGCAGGGGTGCTCCCCCCTGCCCAAGGGAGAGCTAGCAGGGAACCAGATCTCATCCCCAAGAAAGCCATGGCAGGAGGGAGAGGCCGTGGATGTAATGGGAGAGAAAGAACACTTTTTGAAGGAGAAAGATCCTGCAGCCGTGAGATCTGGGGCAGGAACTTCCAGAAGTCAGAAGTGACCCAGCACCAGAAAACGGGGAATATGAAGAAAACCTATCAATGCAAGGAATGTGGGGAAACGTTCAACTGGAGCTCAAACCTGATCACCCACGAGAGAATTCACACGGGGAAGAAACCTTACTTGTGTGTGAATGTGGGAAGGACTTACACCAGAGCTCCAACCTGGCCAGGCACCAGCAGATCTGCAGCAGCGAGAACCCCTTTGCATGTCAGGAGTGCGGCAAGGCCTTCCGCAGGAGTGCCAGCCTGTCCCCACACCTACGGCAGCAGGAGGCTGCACCCATGCCATGGATGTGGCAAGGCCTTCAGCCAGAGCTTGGACCTGGTCATCCACCATAGAGTACACACTGGAGAGAAGTCATATGAGCGCCATGCATGTGGCCAGACCTTCAGCCAGAGCTCACACCTGGTCACGCATCAGAGGATCTGCACCAGGGAGAGGGAGTGCCCCAAGTGTGCCAAAGCCTTCAGGCAGCAAGCATGCCTCACCAAGCACCAGACGCTGCACAGTGGGGAAAGGCCCTTTGCATGTGGCGGGTGTGGGAAGGCCTTCAGCAGGTGCATGGCTGCACACAGGCCGGGTCATGGGGTGCTGGCCGGCCTGCCCCTCCGCCATGGGCCAGTTCAGACAGCAGAGAACCGAGAAAGAGAGGAAGCCCTATGAGTGTATGGAGTGTGGGAAAACCTTCTGGGGAAGCTCGGACCTGATCCAGGACTGGATAGTTCACACTGGGGAGAAGCCCTACAAGTACTGGGCCTGCAGGAAGCCCTTCAGCCAGAGGTCACACCTGCTCACGCATCAGAAAATCCACACTGGGGAGAAGTCTTATCCGTGTGGCGAGTGCGGGAAAGCCTTCTGGCAGTGCTCACTCCTTGTCCAGCACCGCAGAGTTCACACCAGGGAGAAGCCCTACAAGTGTGGGACCTGCGGGAAGCCCTTCATCTGGAGCATGGCCTTCCTCAAACACCAGAGGCTTCATGATGCAGAGAAATCCCAGGGACATGGGAGGATGCCGAGCCAGGACCAGGTGCCTGGGGACAAGCAGGGAACTTGTGGGGAGGTGAGAGCACACTGGCGTGGTCAGCGTGCTAGAACCATCCAGGGCAGCTCGGACCTCATGCGACCTCCAGTGGCTCGGGATGGAGAAAAGCCCCATGCATCTGCAGAGTGTGGGAAATCCTTCCAGCAGAGCTCGGACCTCATGAGGCACCGTAGCGCCCACAGCGGGAAGAAGACTTACCCCTGTGCTAAATGTGGGAAGTCCTTCAGGGGCAGCTCTGACCTCATAAAAACCACCGTGTGCACACGGGAGGGAAACCCTATGACTGCCCCAAGTGTGGGAAGGCCTTCGGTCAGAACTCCCACCTTCTCACTCCCTAGAGGATCCACACTGGAGAGAGACCGTTTGAATGCGGCGCCTGTGGGAAGGCCTTCAGGGGGTGCATGGTCTTCCTTAAACACCAGAGGCTGCACCCCGGGGAGAAGCCAGGGGGCTGGTGAGAGCCTGCAGACAAGACTCAGAGGGGACAGAACCTAAGGGAGGCCATTCTTACTGCACCATGGAGCTGTTTATTGTTGGAAAGCATCCGGAGGCAGGAAGACATTGGAGCGTTGCTGGAAACCCAAGTGTAACCAGGGGGCAGCGCTTGGGCATAAAGTCTGTCTTCTGACTCAGAAGGTGACACGCTCTCCACCCAGATTGGAACATGTGTCACACTTGCTTGAGATCTCTGCTCCTATGTCCCCTCTTCCGAGAAGCCTCCCCTCCCGCTAGGATACCGGGTTATCCCTGCTCACACAAAGGTCCACAGCTAGCCGGGCAGGCACGGCGGCTCGTGCACTTTGGGAGCCTGAGGCGGGAGGACTGAGGGAGGCGAGAGGACCACATGAACCCAGGTGTCCGGGGTGATCAGGTGTCCATCAGCACGGTGGCCTCCCGAGAGCGGGGAACCAGCAGGCTGCCCACAGAAGGGCGGATCGGCCCAGCTGGGAAATGGGAGGTCACAGCTCTTGGCCGATTGGAAGTGTCTGGGGGTACACAGGTGGTCAGCACACGACGGCCTGCAGGCTCGATGCACATCTAGCTTGTGGCCTGTTTTTGGAGCCCACGAGCTAAGAAAGGTTTTGCAGCGTCTAAGTGCTCCGAAAGGCAGGAAGAGCAGGTGACAGGCACATAGGAGGCCCACTCACTCTCTACTACTACTACTAACTACTCACTACTACTACTCTAACTACTCACTCTCCGGCCCTTACAGGAGAGACCTGCCAAGGCCTGGGCCAAGGGGCAGCTCAGTCTCGTCCCACCAACACCCCAGGAACCCACATGCTCCCCCTTGCTCCCGCATCCCGCAGGCTACATGGTTACTCTGCGCGTTGAAGCTCGACCCACCCCCCGGGTCTGCTGTGGCTCACGGAAAGCAGAGCTGCAGTCCGAGGGACAGACATGTTCCTTCTCGGCAAGGGTCAGGGAAGGCGCCCCCACCCCCTTCATGGACACTTAACTACACAGCCACGTCTGTCTTCCAGGGAGGCTGCAAACACCTCTTACATAGTGGCCACTTGCCCAGTTAGAAGTCTTACTCTGCCCCCAGGGAGCAGCCCCCGCTTCTGCAGCCGGGTGCTGCCTTCTGACCAGGGGAGCTCTGGCTCCAGGATGAGGGTGGAGCGGGACCAGGCAGCAGAGGATGTGGGCCAGAGCCCAGGGGGCTGGAGGAGAGCGCTGGGCTCAGTGGCCACTCCAGAAATGGCCACCACTCCACTGCGGTGCCTCATCATGGGGACTCTGAGAAGAGCTGAAACCGGAGACATCCTTCATAGGCAAAATATTGACCCAAGAACGTCTCTTTTGACATGTTGGCACAAAAGAATGGAGGCTCTGTGTGCTTCATTTGATTCTGTTAGAGGAACTGTTCCGTACACTCGAGGGGTCCTGGGGGTCAGCGGGGCAGTCGTTGTATGATCGGCATCTGTCCCTGTTTCTGTGTGGACGGGGTCTGTTCACAGGCAGGGTTTGGCAGGGGGCTGGCTTGGGGCAGAGGGACCCCGTCAGTCCGGGAGCCTTGTTCTCTTCCCCTGGGCACCTCCAAGTTAATGAAGCTGTCTTCTAGTCACTTCTAACCTTAAGAAATAGGCCTTATAGGGCGCCTGGGTGGTTCGGTCCGTGTAGAGTCCAACTTTTGATTTAGGTTCAGGTCACAATCTCAGGGTCATAGAATCGAGCCCCGTTCGGGCTCTGTGCCCAGTGGGGAGTCTGCTGGAGGTTCTCTCTCCCCCTCTGCCCCTCCCACCACATGTGTGCTCTAAAATAAATAAATCTTGAAAGAAAAAAAAGAAATAGGGTTTACATTTCTACACTGCGGATGAAGAAAAACACTAAGAGGTTCAGTATTTTGCACAAGATCACAGATGTGTCAGTGGCTGAGCCAAGATCTGAACCTAAGTATGACATCCAAGGCGCTCACACGGCTCCCGGTCGGCTCAACAGAGCCACAAGGAGGAGGAGGAAAGCGGCTTTTCACATTTCTGACTTGAAGTGTGGGGCAGGGAGAACCAGCCTCCTCGTTCTGGTTGCAGATAGGTGGGTTCTTGGTCCCAGAGACCTGCCTTCCCCTGCTGCCCCAGGTAGCCACATGGAATTATATTCACTCTGCCCCTGGACTGCAGAACAGAACATGAGAAGTGATGGCTTTTCTTTCAAACCTGAAAATACTTATGTTACCCACAAAACAAGCAAAAGGAAGAGTCTTACAGAGCAGACATGCACATCTCCGTACACAGACAAGACTTCTGCGTCTGGCCGTGAAGGAGTCACAAGGACTGGATTTATCATCCACGGCCCCCCTTACCCAACTAAGAAGCCAGCCAGGACAATGGACCACAAGAGGCGCCAGACAGGGAGCCCCAAGAGAAGGGGACAGGGGAGGTAAGTTCCAGACAGGCCCAGCTGAAGGGACAGAGCTGAGAGTCGCAGAGGGGAGAGCCAGCTGCCCCTAGACCTCGAACACATGTGCTGGAGCCATGTCCCCCGTCTGGACCCAGGGACAGAACCCGTGGGAGGCACGGGCAGTGTTCCTGGGGCTCACACATGTCTGAGAACGGCTGGAGAGGAGAACCCTTGCTGTGGGCACACACCCCACAGGGCCATGCAAGGGTCTGACTGCAGGCATCAGCGTATTAGCCCTGGGCCCCAAGGCTGCTCAGTCCCACCCAGCCACGCAGGAAGTCGAGCCTCAAGAGAAGCAAACTCTTGCCAAGTAACTTACCTGCATCCCAGTCCAAAGCTCAAAATATGGAAAGAAATTGAGAAAAAGGTTGGGGGGGGGCACCCGAATGGCTCAGTGGGTTAAGCATCTGCCTTCGGCTCAGGTCATGATCCCAGAGTCCTGGGATGGAGTCCCATGTCGGCCTCCTTACTCAGCAGCAGCCTGCTTCTCCTGCCTCTCCCCCGTCCCCCCACACTGTGCGTTCTCTCTCTTACTCTCTCTCAAATAAATAAATAAAATCTAAAGAAAAAAAACACACCACCAACAATATCAAATTTACAATGTCTGGGACACAGTCAAAAACTGAAAGCAGACCAAGAAACAGAAGAAAATATGAACTGGGCGCCTGGGTGGCTCAGTGGGTTAAGCCGCTGCCTTCGGCTCAGGTCATGATCTCAGGGTCCTGGGATCGAGTCCCGCATTGGGCTCTCTGCTCAGCAGGGATCCTGCTTCCTCCTCTCTCTCTGCCTACCTCTCTGCCTACTTGTGATATCTCTCTGTCAAATAAATAAATAAAATCTTTAAAAAAAAAAAGAAAAGAAAATATGAACTGTAATGACAGAGAAATTACCAACAGAAACAGATCCAAAAATGGCGCAGATGATAGCTATGAGACGGGACACTAAACACAGCTATTGTGCTCCATATGTATGCCCCAGAAGGGAAAGGAAACATGAGCATGGAGAGAGAGACACAGAAAGACATAAACAGGGGTGCCTGGCTGGCTCAGTCGGGAAAGGTTGTGAGTCTTGATCTCAGGGTGATGGGTTCGAGCCCCGCATGGGCTCCCTGCTCAATGGGGAGCCTGCTTCTCCCTCTCCCTCTGCCTGCTGCTCTGCCTACCTGTGATTTCTCTCTATCCATCTGTCAAATAAATAAATAACATCTTTTAAAAAACAATAAATCAAAATAAAAAACGGTGCCCGGGGGCTTAGTTGGTTAAGCGGCTCAGGTTATGATCTCGGGGTCCTAGGATCAAGTCCTGACTTGGGCTGGCTCACTGCTCTGTGGTCCCAGACAGACCTCCAAACACCTCGCCTTCGCAGCCCGCCGGGAAGCCCACTGGGGAGACCAGACACACACATAGCGTGGGAAGGGGCGTCAGTCCCCACGTCCGCTCCCAGGGGGTGCCAGCAGCTCTAACGCAGAGGGCATGAGGTGCCCATAACGATCGGTGCAGAGGCGAAGGTGCCGTCGGAACTGTCCTCGCGCCCTGCTGCTGGGGAGAAGGTGCCCCCAACTGGGGGTTGTCAGAGGAGGAGACGGGGTAAAGGGGAAAAGGACACGCATTCACAGGCGCCCAGCCAACCTGGCGAGAGCGAGAGGGAAGGGGCAGGGCTGGGGGTCCGCCCCGCATCCAGAGGACGGACACGATGCGTCTCGCCATCTGTTCTAGTCAAGAACAAGCCGTCTCAGAGCCATGCTGTGGGCTATCCTGGGCAGAGGAACACACGTGAGAGCACAAGCCCGTGCCACAAGGAAGCCGCACCCAGGAAGGCAGGAGTCCCAGCGGACAAGTCGGGGCTGGCTTGCGTGCAGCAACGGTGTGTCCAAGACGGGAGGAACGTGCAAAACCAGGAAGGAAGGAGAGCAGTGACAGCTGTGACGGGAGACTCAGACCGGCACAGTGAGATCTGAGCTGCTCAGGCACCTGGGGCCGCTCGAACTCGGGAAAACGGAGTCGTGGACCAGAAAGCCTGCGGTTCGCACAGGCAACCGCCTCCCTGTCCCCCCCCACCCCACATAACGGGTTGCCAGGTTGCCATGGGCGACACAGCACTCTCACACCACCACCACCGGCATGGCCTGGGGATAAAGGATCTGCCTGAGAAGAGGAAGGGCGGCCAAGCCATCACGACGCTCCCGTCAGCCCCTGGCAGTGGACGCGTCCGGTTCGCCCCTGAGGCCTCTAGGTCGTGGAAGCTACACGTGTCTTCACGTCGGGCTGGCCCCCCTGGGCAGACGCGGCACACTCCCCTCTCTAGCCTGTCCTCAAGGAACAAGACCCAGCAGCCGCCACAGGGGTGTGTGCCATCTACTGACCCCAGGGAGGAGGAGGGAGAACAGTCTTTAGCTCAGAATGCGTGCAGCCTGCCGTCCGTCCAGCCGCAGATGGCTGCGCATGGTGCCCGTTCCGTGACGCTAAAGGAGCCGAGACCAGAAGGTCCTCCTCACTGGTATTCGAGGGGCCTCCCGGCGTGACCATCTCCCATGCGCTGCATCTCCAGGCGCCACTCAAGACCTCCAAGGTCTTCCTCACGTGCACTGCGGCCCAGGGGCTCCCCAACGTGGGAACTGGACCAGAACATGGTCATGGGCCTACCCCGGTGCCCCCTGCAGTCCAGTTGAAAGAGTGTCCCACAAAACCAGCAGACCAAGGGTGTAGACGCGCCCTGCTCCCTTCCCGGTGATCACTGGGGTCACCGACCCAGGAGCCAGCCCAGACTCGACCCGTCTGGTGCACAACCAACCTTCTGCACAAAAGGCCTCTAACAGTGAGTCCCCACACGGGCCCTCACACGTCCACACCGGCCTTCCCGCCCCACAGCCTAGGACGACAGCGCCTTCCTCCTAAGGCAGCCCTGCCTTCCCCACCTCAGTCTAGCCGCTCCCACTGCAACTGAGACGAAATCTAATGGCTGTTAAATGTAACTATCCAAAGGGGCCTGGATGGCAGTGGGAGCGCCAGAGAACCTGCGAATGACACCCACCCCAGGATGCGGACAACGGACACCTGAGCCTCCAGACGTGAGTCAGCTGAGTGCCCGGTACCCCGACCCCACTGCTCCCCAGGGACATGGAGCCCCCGGAGGTCCAGGAGCCCTTCGGGCCGGGGCCTCACTCAGTGGGGATCCTACCTCGTGGTCCCAGAGGCAAGGTGGCAGCCGGGTGCAGAAGGTGGCTTTTTGGAGATGGGGCAGGTGCCAGGGGCGAATCTAGTCCACACTGCCTGCAAAGCATGTTACAAACAAGGACAAGTGAGCATTTGGTCTGCACACCTGCAGGGAGGCTGGACACGAGGATGCAGGAGGAGCCCAGCCTTCATGGAGAGGCTTCACCTGCCCGCCGGCAGCCCCCAGCCCTCCTCCCCTCTTGGAGCTCCAGGCATCTCTGGGGGCACTGCCCACCACTGGACTGTTCCGGTCCCCACCAGCCTCCTAGTGCTCAGACCTCCAGTCCCCACCAGTCTCCCAGTACTCAGGCCAGCCCCATCTGTCCCAGGTTGTGGGGGGCCAGGGTCAGCACACAGGTGCTAATGCATTCACGGCACTAGCAAGTGCTGGGTGACTGTGCACCCCCCACCCCCGCTCTCCTGGAGCTCCTCCCTGGGGTCAGCACCAGAGGCTCTGGCTCCCTCCATCTCAGGGGTGCCCCAAGGCAGGTTGTTTGCACAGAGTTTCATCCCCAAAGCTGAGACCCACGATGAGGGAGCAGCGACTGAAGCCTTCTGGGTTAATGTTTTTCGAAGGTCAAAGTTGGCTTTCCGGAGCGAGGTAAAGGACTACAGGCAGGGTCCAAGCATGGGCTTCAGGTGGCCCGTGAGTCCCCTGAGGTCCTGCGCACATTTCTCTAGGCAGAGCCTTCCGGAGTCTCAAAGATTCCTGACCTTACAAGCATAGGGACCTGCCTCGGATCGGCAGTCACCTCGGAGGACATGCCGTGAATCTTAGACAGTGGTAACAACTATGAACGCCAGCCCTGAAATCAGCAGCGGGAAGGTGATCTTCAAAAAAAGCTGGACCGTCCAGATGATCCAGAACATTACCTCGTTAGCCAGGAAAAACATGGACTGCATATACCAATCACTTAGGATTGATGCATGAAACCAGTAACACAGCCCGCTGTGAACAATAAAGACCTCACAAAGCCAAGCAGAGAGTGGAGGACAGGGTCAAGTTTCAGCTGAAGGAAGGGCACAGAGCAGATGACTGTGGCCCGAGGGAGAGAGCACCCCGCACGGGATGGGTGACACTGGCCTAGGAGGTCACACGTTGACATGAGAACAACGTACTCTGGGATAATAAACATCAGGAAGGCGTCAAGTGAGTGAACCTGTAAGGACACACTTTATTTACCACCAGGGAAACGGGAAGGGTGAGAATGTACACCGGCCGGGCTGCAAAAATCCTCAAGGGTTATTTCTGGGCATTTAGGGAGGTCTCTGAGATTACAAGGCCCGGTAGCTCTAAAACTAAGAAAATTCGTGTTTCTTTTCCTCGATGAAATCCTACTTGCATGAGCGTATGACTATCGCCTATAATATTGGGCAGATTTTGACTCCCAGGTCCACAGAGAAGAGGGGAGGCCAACAGAAGAGGAAGGTCTGGGGCTCCCTGAGATAAGGGGGGCAAGGCGGATACAGACAGGGAGCGAGGGTACCAGCTGCACACACAGTGTGTGGTCGAGGTGGAGAGACTCATTCACCAGAATTCCTCCTGGGAAACAAGGACTCTCCTTGGGATAGGGGAGACCTCCCCCACTTTACCCACATGCTCCATGGTAACGAGAAAGAGGGAAGCCATGCTGCCCTCTCACGCTCCAGGAAGCGGACTGCTATCGAGGGTCTTTTCCTTTTCTGAGCTGGGGCACAGCTGGGGCGGGGCCGCAGGGAGGAGCTGGGTGTTGTCAGGTGCTAAGCCCCGGGGTGGGGGTGGGGGGTTTGGGGAGAGAGGGAAAAAACAGCGGTGGTTAGGTCAACAAGGGGCATTTGAGGATGTACAATGTGAGTGCCCTTCTCCACCTGCCCGTGGACACGTCAGTGGGAGTGGACTCTCGGGGGGGTGAAGTTAAATCGGGGTCAAGTTCTCAGCCAAGGCTGGCCAGTGATGAGTGTGGACATCAAACACGAGAACACAGGGGGCTCCTGGGTGGCTCAGTGGGTTAAAGCCTCTGCCTTTGGCTCAGGTCATGATCCCAGGGTCCCATCGGGTTCTCTGCTCAGCGGGGAGCCTGCTTCCCCCCCTCTCTCTGCCTGCCTCTCTGCCTACTTGTGATCTCTCTGTCAAATAAATAAATAAAATCTTTGGGGGGGAAAACCCCACAAACACAGGACCAGGAGTAGGGAGGGACAGGAACCTCCCAGTTTCACGTGACAGAGACACAGTCCAGTAGCATTTTCAGCTTGGACTTGACCAGCAATAAGAGAGCGCACTGCGCTTGTCATCCCCGTAGGGACGAGGGAGTTCGGAGACTCCCTCCCACTTGCGCCCGACCGCCAGACCAGAGGTGGGACAGAAGATGGGGACCGTGCAGCCTGCTGTTGCCTCGGGTGGCCCTTTTCTCAAGGGAAGGGTGTGAACCTGGGGGAGCACAGCGTAAACCCACTAAATGGGTTTTGCCTGTGAGCAGTTACATTTCCAAGGATGTTGACTTAAATCTCCGATATTCAAACCACATCGTACAAACATCGACGTGCACAGCCTGCACACACGGCGGTCGAGTCCACCCGTCCACGGCACAGCCCGGGGCTCCGGAGCACGGACAAGTCACCTGACATCCCTCCCACCCTCCTGGTCTTCGACATCCGACAGGAGCACCCACAGCCACCTTGTCGGCCGACGGCTGTACAACTCTGTGAATTAAAAGTCCTTCGACAAACATGGAAACCAGGTGAATTTTATGGTCCAAACATGGAACCCACTCAGCCACTTACAGGGGACCCACATCAGAGATGCCATGAAAGGAAGAACAGAAGGCGTCTGGCACTGGGCCTGGCACAGCAAACACTCGGGAAAACACTAGGAGTCAGTAACGCATGACAAAGAGATTAAACAGAGCACTGAGGACGTGTCCTGTTAGATGTAAGAAGTCCAGAACCGTGGGGCCAGCTGGACCCTGGAGTTCGCAGAGTTCATCTCCCCTCGTCTCAAGGTCAGAGCCGTCTCTACCTGCTGGAGTCCAGCTGCGCATGGCCTGCTGCCTCCTGGTGCCTCCGACGCTCGGACCTGCACACACCCGAGGAGGACACAGGACACTCGTGTGGAAGAAACAAGGGGGCTGCGCACAGCAGACGGCTCCAAGGTGAGGCCCAGGTCGGGCAGGAGAACTGGCCCAGCGTGGGGGCAGGTGCCTGCTGACAGCAAGGCTGTGTAGTCCCTGTGTGACGTCCTGGCACGGGACATAGGAGGCCAGCCGGCCGGCCATCCATCCATCCGCATAGCCCCCACGTCCGGCACAGCTGCCCATGGGCCGTTCCTGCCCTGCTGGATGGCCCAGGCTCGCTGCCCTCCTCCCGCCCCTGGCATCACCCACCAGCCCCTCAGAATGCTCAGAGCCTCGCTTGCCATCCTGGAGGTGGCTGTCACCTCCTCCGTCCTGCACACTCTGCAGAGGAACAAGGAGGCCCCGCGGGTGTGGAGTCCCCAAGCTTCCCGCCACCTCTGTGATCGTCTAAGGCTCCTCGGCAGCACGTCTGCAAGATGTCAAAGCTGCAAGAAGGTCCATCGAGCGTCCCAGGGCTCCGTGGCGGGCAGGAGGACAGGGAGGGTGTCCTCTGCTCGATTATCTTAACACCATAGAGGAAAATCATCCACGACTCAGCACTGCCTCTCTTGGAAGGTGGCGGAACAGTAGGCCCCCACAGTTCCTGATTAGTAATAATCCAGGTTATGTGGCCTGTACAGACCTAGAAGGCGATGGCATCCCCTTGGGGATGCAGGGAGGGGGTGCGAAGGCAGACAGAGGAAACACTGAGGCCTGAAACAGCATTTATGGTGGAACTCGTGATCCTGAAACCTCTCCGGGAACAATTCCTAAAAGCCTCTCCTATCCAACCACTGTGTGGGCTGACGAACCGCAGTGTGGTCCTCCCACAGGGTGTGCAGGCCCGGCGCAGGGAGGGGGCCCCACTCCGGGCGCTCAGTCGGCGCCGTGCACACTCTGGTGCCGAAGCAGGTGGGAGCTCCTGCCGAAGGCCTTCTGGCACTCCCCGCACGCGTACGGCTTCTCCCCGGTGTGGACCCGCTGGTGCAGGACGAGCTGGGAGTGCTGTCCGAAGGTCCTCTGGCACTCGCCGCATGCGTACGGCTTCCCGCCACCGTGGGTCTTCTGGTGGAGGAGCAGCTCCGAACTGTCCCAGAAGGTCCTCGCGCACTCGCTGCACTGGTGGGGCTTCTCCCCGGCGTGGACCCGCTGATGCGCCGCGAGGTGGGAGGTACGCCGGAAGGCCTTCCCACACTCGAAGCACTCGTAGGGCTTCTCGCCGGTGTGGATCCTTTCGTGCCGCAGCAGCTCCGAGTTGCCCCGGAAGGCCTTCCCGCACTGCGCGCACACGTACGGCTTCTCGCCCGTGTGGATGCGGATATGCCGGACAATCTCCGAATTCTGGCCGAAGGTTTTGCCGCACTCGCGGCACTCGTACGGTTTGTCCCCCGTGTGGATCCTCTGGTGGCGGATGAGCTCGGAGCTCTGGCCGAAGCCCTTACCGCACTGGCCGCACAGATAGGGCTTCTCGCCGGTGTGGATCTTCTGGTGGCGGATAAGGCCCGAGCTGTGCTTGAAGGCCTTGCCACACTCGCCGCACTCGTGGTAGCGCTCGTCCGTGTGAATGCGCTGGTGCTGGATGAGCTGCGAGCTGACGCGGAAGGTCTTGCCGCACTCGCCGCACGCGTACGGCTTCTCGCCCGTGTGGATGCGCTGGTGCAGGGCGAGCGCCGAGTTCTGGCTGAAGGCCTTGCCGCACTCGCCGCACTTGTAGGGCCGCTCGCCGGTATGGACGCGGTGGTGGTGCACGAGGTGCGAGCTCTGGATGAAGGCCTTGCCGCACTCGCCGCAGGCGAACGGCTTCTCGCCCGCGTGGATGCGCAGGTGCCGCCGCAGGCTCGAGTTGGTCCCGAACGCCTTCCCGCACTCCTCGCAGCCAAACGGCTTCTCCCCGCTGTGCACGCGCAGGTGCTGCAGGAGATGCGAGTTCTGGTTGAAGGCCTTCCCGCACTCTTTGCACGCGTGAGGCTTTCCTCCCACCGGACTTCTCTGCGCCCCGGGTGCCGCAGCCCTCTCGGCGGGGCTGGTACAGGGCGTGGTCCGGGGCACCAGCGGGTGCGGGCCAGGACCCCGGACGTGCTCGCTCTCGTCGCTGTCCCCGGACTCCTCACCCGACGGGGACCTCTTACAGAAGGCCGGCCCCGACACGAGGCCTTTCCCGCGAAGGGACGCCCGCTGTGCGCTCCCGTCCGCGGACGCTCCCGAACGCCTCACCACCGCGTCCTCCGCCCGGGCGGCTCCCAACTCCCGGCCCCGGCAAACCACCTGGGGAAATTTCTCCGACGTGGCCGCGTGTGGCTCGGGGTCTTCAGAAGCCTCCTCCTTGGGGATTACTTCCGCGTGCTCAGTCCCCATCTCACAATCTGAAATGACAGAGGGCAGGCGTGAAGTGGATGCAGCGCACAGGGCCCCCGCGAGAGCTGGCGCGGTCGGACCGCACACCACGGCGGCCTGGGGGTCAGCGCACAGGACAGGACCGGGGCGATGGCGGGCACGCCAAACGGAGGCCGGGCCCTGCCTGAGAAGCACGACATGGATCGTCAGAGGGAGACATGTAAGGAGAGGGATGCTCCCAAAAGATGGCCGGGGACCTGAGTGTGGCAAGATAAGTGGGAACAGAGGGTCCACTGCGAAAGGCTAGGTGAAGCGGCAGAGACCACACACTTCTCACCAGAGACAGGGTCCCTCCCTGGCGCTGACCTGTGGCGCTCATCAGGACAGGGGTCTGTTGCCAGATTGGCAGGGCTGACTGTCCAGAGGGTCCCAGGGCTGGGCCAGGACCAGAACCACAACAGAAGTCAGTCCTCTTGGCTCCCTTCCATTTGGGCGAGGTTTCCCTGTCTTCGTCTTCTCCAGGTTTCCACCCTATGGACACCTGCTCTCCCCCCCTCCATGGAAACGCAGCCCACACCACAGTCTGGCGCTGAGTCGGGCTCCGGCTCTGGGCTCCCTTCAGTTCCGCAGACCCATTCCTGCCCCAGGACCAAAGCTCCAGATCACTGCGGCTCCCTGGAGTCTTCACTATGTGAGAGAGCTTCGCACTCCGTCTTTTTCAAATGCTTCCTGTCGACGTTCACCTTTCTCCAAATAAGTTTATCTTTTTGTGAAATGGCCAAATGTATCCTGATGTTTTTATATCCAACACGTCTCTGTCTTTCCTTCTGGTGAGTTTTCTTCTATTTTCAAATGAGTTAATTCTTTTTATACATAACTATGTCAACTTCTACAGACTGTTTATAAAACAGCCTTTTCAGAGAGTTTCTTTTAACATAATTTTAGATCTAAACCTACACTTTTTTAAACTTCTAAAAGGCTACCGCAAAAGTTTTAGTTGTTACTAAAACTATCCCTTCTTCCACAGCTCATCACCCACAGAATAACGAACATATTTACTGCAGGATGGAACCTGGCTGAAGACGGACATCCTTCAGCCTTCTCTGTGGACGGGTTTGGCCACACAACTGCATTCTGCTCGGTGAGACAGGAAAAAGCAGACGAAAATGCGTGGGATGTCTGGGAAGTCTCCTGAGGGGACTGTCTTTCTTCACTCTTCTCCACACTGTGCCTGGGGAGACAGGTGGCAGGCAGGTGCCATCTGGGGCCGTGAGCACTGCAGCGTCCCCCCCATACCCTAGAACGGGGCAGAGCTGGAAGGAACTGGGTCCCTGGCGGCTCCACGGAGCTGCCATCCCAGCCCTAGAATGCCTGCCTCTGGACTTTTTTTTTTTTTTTTTTTTTTTTTTTTTTTTTTTGAGAGAGAGACATGAGCAGGGCAGAGAGCAAGGAGCCCCATGTGCAACTCAATCCCAGGACCCCAGGACCTGAGCCAAAGGCACATTAACGACCGAGCCATCCAGGCACCCCCAGAACTTTTCCATCTGAGAGAGAAACACGCCTTTGCCTTGCTTAAGCCATTGTGGTTTTTTGTTTTGTTTTTAGGAAGCCAGACCTTCTCCTAACTGGCACCATGGCCCTGGGGGGTTAGCTATCCTGGACACAGAAGCGGGGTCAATGCCAGAACGGGCCTGGCCTCTGTCCATAGAGAAAGCAGCCTGGGGCAGGGCACAGGGGCACTGCGGCTGATCAGAGGAATAGGATTCTCTGCCCGTTAAGTTGTGGCAGCTGAATCTCAAGGGGGAACAGGCAGTCGAGGGCCCTCACCCTACACCGCAGAGTCACGGAATGGTTTCTAAGCCAGGGAGTGACACAGACCATGGCCAGATAAGCATTTCAGGCCAAGGTGCACTAACAACCACTTCATAGCCAGAAAGCAGCAGGCCGGGACGTAGGACCTGTGAGAAGGTAGAGGCACGTACCAGAGCTGGGGGCATGAGCTGACCAGGGCAACAGCAGCAGAGAGAATGAAGAGGAGACAGCTGCAGAAAGAGCTCAGGGTCAAACTGTAAGGCTCGGCTGGGAGCTGACGGGGCTGGACACAGGGTAAGGAGGGGAATGCAGTCACAGACGATGCCCAGACCTCCCTGCCCATCATCATATGACCAGCGGTGCCAACGGTCGGGGGTCCGGCAGCAGCAGCTCATACGGGTGGCAAGAGGACCCATCAACGCTGTTTTGCACAAGACACGTTTCAAGGCATCCATACAGAGTACCAAGGAGTCAGCTAAAATGTCCCGGTCTGAAGATACCCTGGCCAAGACCAGAGACATGGCCCAGACTAGACTGAGCATCGCTGGTAGCAGCACCGTGTGATGGCCACTGCAGATAGGGCACAGACACCCAGAAGCCAAAGCTAGCGTGCAGGCTCTGCCGTCACCTGCCATCCTTCCCTCCGGGGCTTCCCGCCTTTCTCCGCCCCAGGAAGTTACACTCAGCATAGACTTTCACAACCCCCTGGCGACCAGCTACAGCTGTGGGGAGGCCCCACGGAGACCAGAAGGAGGGAGGACTCAGATCGGGGCATTTGTTCCCCGGTTCCCTCCTGTGAGGCCGCCTTGGGCTGGCGGTGTCCCCCCATTCACCGAAGGCTGTTCTTCCTCTTGGGAAGTCTGTCCGACCCAATCATCTCACAACCCCGGAGCCAGCAGCCTCCCCAGCCTCTGGTACCCCCAGGCCCAGCTCCCGGATCCACACCTGGATCATTTGTAACTAACCTCCCTCAATGACCCTAATCTGAATGAGCAGCTTCCCATCTGGACCCTCGCAACAGAGAGTGGGAGGACGAAGGGAAGCCTGCCAACAAGAGAAGGGATGGTGAGTGACCGAGTCACCAGGCCAGGGTGGACAGAATGACACAGGGCCGCCTGGAAAGTGCCTATGGGGACAGTCTGGTGGTCACAGGGGCCTGTGGGAGCAGACACACTGGAGAAGTCGAGCCCAGTAGCAGCAGACGGATGGACCGGTCTGTTGCTTCTTCCAAGAGTCTGGATGAAAGGACCAAGGACCTCCCGATGGGAGCGCCCCGCACATGCCCCACACATGCCCCACACATGTTGGTACAGAAGGCGTGGCGCCACCCAGTCCGGGACACTTGGAAGGAGCCTGACCTCTTCGTGGGGTCACTGAGTCCTGGAATCTCTGGGCTCCCCCGAGAGGACCCTCAATCTTCAGCTCCACCCGCAACACAGGCTCTGCCCTTCCCACGGAGCAAGGAAAGCCCCCCAAAGCTGGACTTCTCCTTTTTGTTGAAATTTTTGCAAACTGCGGTTGAGTAAGGGTCCACGGCACTGGGACTCAACTGCGCCCTCATTCGTGACGCACATGGGCTGGGAAGCACAGCCTTAGAGAGACGTCTGACACGCAGCCGTGGTCCAGTCCCACAAGCTGCTACTTTTCGGTCCCCGTCGACGCCCCACCCCTCCCCTGTCCCCTTCTCACCCATGTCTCTCCTACAGTCCACCGTCCAGCGCCTCACAAGGTTGGAATTCTCAGAACCGCACAGAAAAGCACTTGTCCACGGTACAACAGTACAAGCGTTCTATCTGCCCCCAATTTCAAGATCTGGTTCAAAAGTCAAATCCAGAACATCTCCCCCAATGGAACGTGACCCCCTGACCTTTCCTCCCCTCTGCCTTCTGCCAGCGACACGGTACTAGCGTCCCTGGCAGGTCACACTGCTGTATGCCTTTCTGGCAGCTCCTCACGTGTGCGTCAAAGCCGAGGGCATGCGGCAGGCCTCATGCTCATGCAGAAACACTCCCCTCCTCACAGCCTAGATTCAAACTTCCAGCCGGAATTTCCTAACTTTGTCTCTCACGTCCTCACTCTCCTAACCCTGAAACTGGCTGCTTCTGGAGAGAGAGGATGGCGGTGTCACCTGAGCAGGAGGGGGGACGGCTCCTGGTCCTCGGTCTGGGGGGACATGCAGACCTCTCCTAGCTCACCGCAGCTCAGAACACGGTCTACAGCTCTGCAAACCCAGATTTGTTTTTCACTGCACCCCAGAAAAGCACCCGCAGAAAGCCTCACCCAGAGTCCCGATGCACCCATCAGATACCCATGTAGCCACTAACAAGACCTTCGACTCTAAAGTGGGTTTTTTTTTTTTAAAGATTTATTTATTTATTTTACAGAGAGAAATCACAAGTAGATGGAGAGGCAGGCAGAGAGAGAGAGAGGGAAGCAGGCTCCCTGCTGAGCAGAGAGCCCGATGCGGGGCTCGATCCCAGGACCCTGAGATCATGACCTGAGCCGAAGGCAGCGGCTTAACCCACTGAGCCACCCAGGCGCCCCAAGACCTTCGACTCTAAAAGGACCATGCTGCCACCGAAACCCTGAGAACTGCATCACAGCTTGCAATTAGAGCAGGAAGACTGTTTGATTCTTAAACAACAATCCTCAGCCTGGAATGAGGCAGGATGCACTCCAGTCCTCTGGGAAATGTGCAGAAACTAGGAAATTCGAAACGACGAATTCCAGGTCCCACCTCAGGCCTCTAAGAATCCCCGGGGCAGGCCCAGGGCGCTGGGGGTCTAACAACTGCCCTGGGGGATCCTGATGCCCCAGCAGGGGTGGGAGCTGCTCCAAACTCAGTCTGGGACGCTTGGCTCTACCCAAGGCCTGGCCTACCGCGCCCACCACATGTGTGAAGCTACAGGATTACACGGACACTTCTTTTCTCCTTTCTGACCCTCCCGCTGGGCTGGGCTGGACTACCCTACCCTCCCCTCCCCTCCACTTTGCAGACCAGACAGGGCAGATCCAGTCCCGCATGCTAGAGGCTCTTCATGGAGGGAAACCCACACTTGTGCACCCATCAGACCTTAGCTGCTGGGACAGGAGTGGAGTTTGCCCCTGGCTGCCTAAATCCGAGTTCATACCAATCTCCAGGGATAGCAACATCACTCAATCCTTTGAACTCATCTGCCCAAAATCATGATGTGATTTGTCATAAACACTGACTAATCTGGCCACTGACACTGTGCTTAGGTCTTTTTAAAACATCTGTTGAAAGCAAAGATTTCTGAAAGAGCTACAAAAAGCCCAAGAATCACTCCTGTTGCCAACAGACTCCGCAGGGTTGCACGCAGAGGCTGTTCCAGCCCAGAGGGACACACAGCGGGAACTGTAGGGAAGGCATGGTGGGAGACAGGTCTCCCTTTGGTAACAGGACGAGAGCAAGCTGAAAGAGCAGGAAGGGAAAGCTGCAGGCCAGGGGTCCACAGGGTCCGCTGCCGGGCAGATGCAGATAGGGCAGGGCAGGCATGCAAACGGGCTTCCAGACAACGTTCCCCAGGCTCAGAGAGGTCACAGATGGTGTCTGCACACCCCCATCCCCACAGAACTACAACAGCACCCAGGCAGAGCACGAGGCGAGCACCAGAGTAAAGAGAAAAGGAACAGAGGGAGCATTGTGGCCTCGGCGTAGCATGTGGAGGCCGAGAGTCAGTGAGAGCGATGGCATTCTGATGCGGAGAGGGACCGGGAGTGCTTACTATGTGCTGGGCGCAAAGTGACGCACAGACGTTACCCTGGGAAACCCTCACAGCCTCCCTAGGAGACAAGCATGCCCGTGTGAGGAGGAAGAGCCGATCGACATCATTTCCCCACCCGCTCCAGCCCCAAAGCAGCTGGGAATTTGGGGACATGGCGGTGGAAGAATGAGGGACTTGAGGATGTCAGCCAGGACACAGTGGAGATGGGAGAGCAGGACAGGGAGGGGGATGGAGAGGGGGAAGGGAGGGAGGTGTGGCGTGTCCCCAGATGGAAGTTTCAGAGAGGCGGGGAATGTGATAAGCACACAGCACACGGAATCACAGGGCAAGGATCCTGGCACGTGGCCCAAGGTTTAATTTTGAAATGCCAAAATTCATGATACACTCAGAATATCCTTTGCAACTATTCAAATTTATGATGAAACGTTTTAGAAGTTGAGTTCTGCATAGGTATGGGGACTCAACGCTTCTCCAATCCTTTTACGGAGCATTTGATCAAAGAAGTGGGCAGTGGTCTTACAGGCTCTGCAGGAGATCTGAGCTCTGGGAGTGAGCCCCCACCGAGCTAACCCAGACAGCAAGACCACCTCCCTTGCAAGGGACTGTTCAGAACATCAGGGACGGATCCGGGGACGGACATATGCCTTCATCTGAGTCAATGATGTTCTGAGCAGGCTTGCTGGGAGTCTCCGGGAATAGTTCCTACCATCCTGCCCAGCTTGTGGATGACGTCAGGGAGAGCTCATAAAAATTGAGGGACCGTGGAGCCACTAGGCTCAGTCCATCCGGGAAGCACTTTCCTGCATGGCTCCAACTGTGGGAGCTTATACACCCGCAAAGGCTGAAGCCAGCGTGAGCTGCATTATGTTACTTACAGACAAAAAGCATCTTAAGAGATATCCTTTCCCCTAACTTCTGAAACGCCCAATCCTACCAAGTGTCCAGCATCCCCTACAAGGATCTCCCCCTCCTCGGGGTGTTCGCTCAGGTGCAGGACCAGAAAGCTGCTGGGAGGGTCCTGCGGGCCAAACACCGGCTCTTCTTTCCAGTGTCGTGGCCTTTGGGAACAGGTGTTCCCGCTTCCCGGAATACCACCTCCCACTGTGCGCTTCACCAACACGCACCGGCCCGGGCTCGGCCACACGCAGTCCCACTCTCCTCCCTGACCCCGACGCCCCTCCGTCTGCTGGCAGTCACGCCGCTGTACCGTCTGGCACGCCCCACCCGGCGCCTGGAGCGTCCCGGGCGGACGGAGCCGGCTCACGAGCATCTAAGCGCGCTACCTACACCGCGAGGATGCGGCGCTCTCGAGGACTAAACGGATATTTCATGCCCTCTCGGACCCCAGGGGCCCAGACCGGTGCCGGGCAGGCCGCGGAGGCGCGTCGCCCGGGTGGGCGGCGGACCGGTCTGTCGAGCGCCGTCTCTCGGCTCTCCCGGGTCCCCCCGCGGTCTCCCCGCCAGGACGGCTCCCGGACCCCCGCGCTCAGAGACGCTCCCATCCGGCCCCCGCCCCGCCCCGGCAGCCAGTGTCTGGCGGGGTGGCCGTCCCGGCCGCGCTCAGGGCCGCGGGGTCGGGAGGCCGGGGGCAGGGCGCGCGCGGGGACGGCCCTCGCAGAGCAGGTGGGGAAATGGAGGCGGGTTGAGGGGGGCGCGCGGCCGGCCCAAGATCACAGGCCGGCTCGGCGCGTCCTCCCGGCCCGCGGGCCAAAGCAGCCTCTGGGCCCGGCCCCCACCCCGCCGCGCCGCGCCGCGCCGGGGGGAGGTCTCACCGCGGCCGCTCGCTCCGCGTTCGCCCCGCGCCGCGCTCCCAGCCACCGAGCTCTCCGCGTCCCGGGCGGCTGCGGCCGGCGCTTCCACTTCCGGCGCGCTCGGCCAATCAGCGCGCGCCGCCGGCAGCGGAGGAGCAGGTGGGCGGCCCGACCCGCCCCCGCGCGCGCCCCGGCCGACCCGCCCCCCGCGCCCTCCCCGGGCCTCCACCCGGGACCGCCCAGGAACTCCCAGCGCCGCCTCGCCGCCCCTCGCAAGGTCTGCTCAGCGGAGAGGCACCCCCCCGCCGGCGCCCGCGTCCCCCGCACCCCGCGGGACCACCGACGAGCAGGGTCCTCCGGCTGTCCTAGAACGGCCCCGGGGACGCACTTCCGCCGCGGGGCTGGCCGCTCTGCGCTCCCCAGTCGCTGCCCCCGTGTCCACCTGCGCCTTCGCCCTGCGCCCCATCCCCGCGGCCCTCAGCCCGTCAGGCCCCTTCCCGGAGCGCCGAGGGCCTGGCGGGCGCGGACCCCTGCATCCCTGAGCGCGGCGAGCAGGGAGCCCGCTAGGAGGTCGGAAGGCCTGCTCGCGGGAGCGCCCTGGGGGCAGCGTGCGGGGCACCGCCGGCCGCGCTTATCCTCTGTCGGGCACCGTGCGCTCCGCATCCTCCGCTGGCCCGGCTCGTCCCAGCCCCGGGCCTCGGCCTCTGAGCTCGCGTGCGGTCCTCGGGCCTGTGCGCGGGCCTCGGCTCCCAGGGCGCGGCGCGTAGGGCCCGGCCGGCGGCGCTGCTAGCGAACGCCGCTCCTCGGGGGAGCGCCGTGACGGGCCCCTTTCGCGTCCGCGGCTTCGCATCGGTGCATCGGCGGCGCTGGGAAGGTCAGCCCGGCCAGCTTCCGCGCTGGCCTCAACGCTGTCCTGTGGGGTCGGAGGAGCGGCTGCCCTCGGGGGAGGCCGCGGTGTTTGCAGCCGGTACGCGGCAGACGGGGGAGCTTTCCCTTGAGCCGCTCGTTGGAATTCGGGGTCCGCGCTCCTGCCCCCACCCCAGCACCGTCAGCCCCTCTGCCCTCCCACCGGCCGAGAAGCGTGGACCGTGGGCCGGCCGAGATGCCCGTCTTCCTCGCCTAGGCTGCGCGCAGCCCGTGGGAAAGACATTTCCAGAAGAGCCCCAAGGGATTTCTCCCTCCCGCATGCCTTTCCCTGCTCCCAGATGTCGCATCCGCTTCCCCAACGGCTCGCCAGCATTTCGCACGACCCCCACTGCAACGTGCGCGCTACCCAGGCCTGCACCCAGCCTGTGGGCCGCGGCGGTAGCCACTGCGCTCACCAGGCATTTCAAGGAAGGATGCCCGCCCGGCCACGCAGGTACCCTGCCCCAGGACCAAAGGCTGAGGGACGTTTGGCCCCGCTGACTGACTTTATCCAGGTCACCTGCATTAGCGCGCATCCGTCTCAAGATCCCAGATGAGGGGCACCCGGGTGGCTCCATCGGTGAAGAGTCTGCCTTCGGCTGCGGTCACAATCCCAGAGGACCCCTATCGAGCCGGTATCGGGCTCCCTGCTCAGCCGGGGCCCCGCTTCTCCCTCTCCCCTGGCTCATGCTCGCTCTCTGTCAAATAAATAAGTAAAGTCTTGAAAGAAAGAAAGGGAGAGAGAGGAAGGAAAGAAAGAAAATAACCCAGAGGAGGGACTCAACCATGGCTGCCCGCCGATGGATTTTACAACTACTGATGTCTGGTGCCAACCCCACAGGTTCCGGGCAGTGTGTGTGTGTGTGTGCATGCACACACACACGTACACACACACATGCATACACACGCTCACGTGCTTTGTGATTTTCAGCTTTCTGAGTGATTTGAACGTGCAGCTAACAAAGTTGAAAACCAGCAGCCCCAGTGACTCTGAGTGTCCAAATTGACGGCATTTGCATCTCCTGGAAACTTGATGGAAATGCATATCCTTGGGCCCCATTCACACATCTTCTGCATCAGAAACTCAGGTGTTAGGGTTTGGCAGTCTGTTTTCGGGCCCTTCAGGGGGTCTGATGCCTACTAACGTTTTCCTGTCAGGGCCCAGACATCAGCTGCACTGACTTGAATCAGCCCTTGCACGTGGGTCGGAGAGAAAAAAAAAGATAAGCTGCATCTTCCCAGCTCCTCCCCGGCCCACCCTCTGCTTTATTAAACTAGCAAATTCAGGGGCATCTGGAGCCCCTGAATTTGGAAATTTGGAAATTCATGAGGGAAGGAGACCGAGGCAAATGGTCCGCAAATACCATCCCCATTTCTGGTGGGCATGAGGACGTATACAGCTGGTGTTTCATGGTCTCCCTACAGGCTTAGGACTTGCACAGTATCTTTTTTACAGATGAGGGGAAGCAGTTTCTCTACTGGGTAGGAATCTCGGTCACCCTCTTGAATTCATACAGGGACAGACATATGGAAAATAAAAGACACCTCAGTCATGTTCTCCGATGTCCCCTTCTCTCCCAACCGTGGAGAACATGAGGAGAGCTCCCAGCACCGCTCACATCCCTTTGCTAGACTTTAAGATCGATCACATCATCTCAGATGAATCTCATGACTCTGTTTCAGACCTATGGCTCATCATGACTATGTTTTAATTGTCTGCAGACCACATTCCAAACTATCACCACACCATTAGGAACAGCACTGGATGTCCGCCCACACTTCAGCAGCACCGTGAGCCATAGAGAGGCTCCTAGAGATACAGGACTGTGAGCACCACCTTGTGCACCTTCGGGTCCCTTCAAACCGCTCCCCCCCACCAGACATGTAAGCCAGCCAGGACAGGCTCCAACACAAGACGATGGCTCGCATGGCCTTCTCTCCCTGGGAACCTCCCCACTTCTCACCTCCCTACATCCATGTCCTGTGTGACCTGTCCCCTCCCTCCTCAAACCTGCCTTTCTGCCCTTCTTTCAACCAGGCCAACCTCACAGTATATCGGGGATGCCCAGAGTCTCACGCAGCATGACACAGATGTAACTGGGCACAAATGATTCCACTGTTTCCCAGGAACGTGCCTTTCCCTGGTATAGATGGTGTTCCCTGAGAGCCTGGACTGCATTACACGTCTCCGGAAGACGCTGGCCGTGCCCAGCCCATGTTCGGTAGAAACCAGCCGAGCTAAAACACTCATGTCTCACCTCCACACACTGAAGCAATAGCAAAAGTTGAGTCAAGACTTAATTAAGTCTCCCGTGTTCCCCTCCGTCCTCCAGCGATGACGAGGCACACAGCCTCCTGCCGCAGACCTCGCCGTTATCCCTGAGGAGCCCGGAAGGCATCTAATTCTACTCCTGTGCTCAGGCCGCGGCCCATCAAGGAGACTTGGCTGGGGCGCGCAGCTGGCTTGGTGCAGCGTGCGACTCTTGATCTTTGGGTCATGAGTTCGAGCCCCACGTGGAGTGTATGGGTTACTTCAAATGTTTAAAAAAAAAAAAATCTTGGACAAACTATTCCTTCCTTCAAAAAACATCCCTTCTCTGTGATATCAACTTTCTCCTCAGGCTGACACGATCCATTTACCAACTCCCACGCCATTAACTCACTCTCCAAACTGTGTTCTCCCAGATGCCACACGCCTGCCCACAACACTGTCCTCGTCCCCACCACCGCCGAAATCCTCATGGCCCCTCTCGAGGAAAAGGGTCCCTTTGTTTCCGAGGCTTCGTTTTGCTGCCAACACCACGACTCTCTCCAGACTCATCCTGGGCTCCTGGCCGTCCCCTCCCTGCAGTGAGTCAGCCCGTGACCACGGATAGGGCTACAGTGTTAATGCCGCAGAAGAAATCACAACGCATACATCTTACCCAGTCGGCAAAATATGGGTCTGGAGGCGACAGAACAACAAATCCAATCTGTACAAGTATCTCACACAGTTTGCAAAGCCCCCTCACCTAGACTGGCCACGGGAAGAGTGTCCCGAAGCTTAGACTGTCTACCGCAGGTGTAGGTGAGGCTCTCCTGGATGAGGGCGCCCCGATGAGTCAGGGATTCGTCCAAGGGTCATCAGGTCAGACACCACGAGGCTGGGATGAGCACCCACACCTTCAGACCCCTCCGCAGACTCTTGTCACTCCAGTCTGACTGCCTTCCCAGAGTCCCGCACAACCTGCCTCCACCCCTTACAGGGGCCCCAAAGTGTGCCCTGTTTTGTCCCTCTTTTCCACGAGTCAGCTCCAGGAAGGACATATCAAATCCGGCTTTCACAAGATCTCACTTTCCTGACATGTGCAGAGCTTCTCCCATCGACCAAAATAAAGCCGTGCACAACGCTGGCATCTGGGTCACCTCTCTGGCTCCCCTCCTCCGGCATCTGACTCAGAGAACGTCATACATTCCCCCAGCCGCCTCTGATTCCTCCCCTCCGGCTGCGACACGCAGCGCTGCCCACCCTGACCCTGGGCGTCGGGGCTGTGCTCTCCCGTAAGAACATTTTCCATCTCCCTGCCCGGTGACAAGAGCCCCTCCTGCCCCCTGTGACGGTGCCTGTCACTCAGCACTGACCACAGCGTGTGCGCGGCTGACGGAGACGGGCTCCCGCGGAAGTCAGGCACGATTGACTGGGAAGTTCACAGTGGCTTCGAGAACTAGAACTTAAAAACCAAAAGATGGCACAAATTGTGCTGGGTATCGGGGAGTGTAGAAATTTGCCAAATCAGAGCTCTGCACCTAAAGCTAATGTAATATCGAATGTTAATTATATTTTAGTTTAAAAAAAGAATAAAGGGGACACCTGGGTGGCTCAGTCGGTGAAGCATCTGCCTTCGGCTCAGGTCATGTTCCCAGGGTCCTGGGATGGAGCCCCACGTTGGGAATCCCTGCTCAGCAGGGAGTCTGCTTCTCCCTCTCTCCCTGTTGCTCCCCCTGCTGTGCTCTCCCTCTCTCAAATAAATAAATAAAATCTTTTTCAAAAAAAGAACACATTATAAGAACATTTGAAATGATAATAGTACATTATTGCCATCTTTGTAATTATTTAAGATTTTATTTCATTTCATTTCAAGTAATCTCTATACCCAACATGGGGTTCAAATTTACGACCTCAAAATCAAGAGCCCCATGCTCTTCTGACCGAACCAGCTGGGCACTCCCAAGTAAGCTTCTAATTTTAGAACGGTTTTGAATTTATAGAAAAGTTACAAAGGCAATACAGAGAGTGCCACATCCCGGCCCCTGATTTCCCCCATCAGCATCCGACATAAGTCTGATACATGCGCTACGATTAGTGGCTCATACACTGTTATCATCACACACTCTGACCAGCTGAAGCCCACAACTCACTCAGCTCTTGCTGGTCTTCACGGACGTCCTCTTCTGACCCAGGATCCCATCCGGGCACCACGTTTCATTTGGTAGGCATGTCTCTTTGGCTCTCCTTGGCTGTGACATAACCATACATTTAAAAATAACAGCAGGACCCAGCACGTCACCGCAGAACATGCAGAAGCAAATCAAAACAACAAAACAACTCCCGAGTTCCCACGACACTCACACGAGATGCCAGCATGTTTGCGCCCGCTAACCGGGCATTAGCATGAACGACGCAGCGTCCTTCTCCAGCTTTCAAATGGCGAACCCCCAGATCATTCTGATGCATCACGGCACCATTAAATGCACACGTCACCTCCACCCTGGGGAAAAGCCTGTCAGTTCAAAGTCAGTACCCACAGAGCAAACGGGAGAGGATACCAAAATTCACGCATGAGAGAAGTAATGATGACTGTTTCAGTGAATGTGTGCCACGACACAGTAGAGGAACATCCCTAAACCTCCATGCACAGGTTTTTAAATTAATTACTGAGGGGTGCCTGGGTGGCTCAGTTGGGGAAGCCTCTGCTTTCGACTCAGGTCATGATCCCGGGGTTCTGGGATTGAGCCCTGCATCAGGCTCCCTGCTCCTTGGGAAGCCTGCTTCTCCCTCTCCCACCACCCCCCCACCTTGTGTTCCCTCTCTCACTGGTTCTCTCTCTCTCTCCATCAAATAAACACATAAAATCTTTTTTAAAACATTTTTAAAAGATTTTATGTGTTTATTTGACAGAGAGAGATCACAAGTAGGCAGAGAGGGAGGGAGGGGGGAAGCAGGCTCCCCGCTGAGCAGAGAGCCCAATGTGGGCTCGATCCCAGGACCCTGAGATCATGACCTGAGCCGAAAGCAAAGGCTTAACCCACTGAGCCACTCAGGTGCCCTGTAAAATCTTTTTTTTAAAAAGGAAATTTTTGGGACGCCTGGGTGGCGCAGTTGGTTGGACGACTGCCTTCGGCTCAGGGCGTGATCCTGGAGTCCCGGGATCGAGTCCCACATCGGGCTCCCAGCTCCATGGGGAGTCTGCTTTGCTCTCTGACCTTCTCCTCGCTCATGCTCTCTCTCACACTCTATCTCTCTCAAATAAATAAATAAAATCTTTAAAAAATAAATAAATAAATAAAAAGGAAATTTTTAAAAATCTTTAAAAATATAAGTGAGTTACTGAAACCTAAAGTACACTTATTTACCCTTGGAATATTGTTGTGAATATTTTTTTAAGGATTTTATTTATTTATTTGACAGACAGAGATCACAAGTAGGCAGAGAGGCAGGCGGAGGTGGCAGGGAAGCAGGCTCCCCGCTGAGCAGAGAGCCCGATGCGGGGCTCGATCCTAGGACCCTGGGACCATGACCTGAGCCGAAGGCAGAGGCTTTAACCCACTGAGCCACCCAGGCGCCCCTATTGTTGTGAATATTGATATGTTCTAATAACACACAAAAATGTACTTATCCAGTAACACAAATTGAGATAACTTCCCCTTGAGACAAGGAATATAAAATGATGCTGTGGCCAGAGCAGTCATAAAACAAAACAAAGGAACGGGAGAAGACATTTGCAAATGACAGACCCAATAAAGGGTTACTATAGAAAATATACAAAGAACTGATAAAACCCAATGCCAAAAAGTAAACAACCCAGTTAAAAAGGGCAGAAGACAGGAAGAGACATCTGAAAACACATACAGCTGGCAAGCAGCACCTCACCATTGGGGAAACGCCAATCAAAACCACCACGAGATACGGTCTCCCATCTGTCAGAACGGCTAAAATCAAAAACAGAAGAAACACCAGGTGCTGGCGAGGATGTGGAGAAAAAAGGAATCCTCCTGTACAGTTGTAGGAGTGCAAACTGGCACAGCCGCTCTGGAAAACAGTAGACGTTTCTCCCTCCAAAAAAAGTAACAACAGAATTAACATATGATCCAATAATCCCACTACTGGGTATTTATCCAAAGAATACAAAACAGTAATTTGGAAAAGGATATGCACCCGTGTTTATAGCTGCAGTAATTAAGACAGCCCAACTATGCAAGCAGAATTGTCCATCCACCGATGAATGGATAACAGGGAAACGGTTAAACTACAACAGAATATTACTCGGCCATGAAAAAGAATGACCACTTGCTGTTTTCAACAACATTCACGGAGCTAGAGAGTTTAACGCTAAGTGAAATAAGTCAGTCAGAGACAGACAAACAGCCATGTGATTTCACTCACATGTGGAATTTAAGAAACAAAACAGGCAAAGAAAAAAGACTTAAAAAAAAAAAAAAGGGCTCTTAAATACAGAGAACACATTGATCGCATCCAGAAAGGAGCCGGGTGGGCAACGGAGTCCGCATTCCCCGACGAATCATTCCACTGTACACCTGAAACTCAGACAATGCTGTATGTTAATTATACCGGAATTCATAAATAAATAAGGAAATGAGTAAATCGAGCAAAGAGGAAATAAATAAGAAATATTTACTTGGAGTGCTGACGTTGTGTGAATAAAATGAAAAGAAGACAGAATGAGGGGCAGGCAGAATTACTGACAGGACCACTGGAATTCTATTATGCGTCCGTCCTAAGGCTTGGTTAACCTGCTCTCACCCCAGCATCCAAGGCGCCCTTATCTCTCCGGATTGAGTCCCAGACTTACCACCACAGGTGGTGGCACCGTTTCACTGTGCCCTGATGCTCCCCCAGGCACCTCTTAGAATTACCTGCGGAGCTAACAACAACCTGATGTCTGTGTACGGGAGTCGGCCAGAGCTTCCAGAAGACAACCCAGCGACTTACACATCAGACGTGTGTCTTCTCATGGTTCTGGAGGCTAGAAATCCTCGACGGGTTAGACTGAAAGGGAGGCTGGAAGAGCACAGTGAGGCCTCTGAGCCCCGAGGACAGAGTGGATTAAGGGCCACGCCTGAGCTGAAGGCAGAGGCTTAACCCACTGAGCCATCCAGGCGCCCCACAAGATTTATTTTCTCGAAATATTTTTATTTTAAATTATTTCAAAATATTTGTGGTCTTTTGGGGCACCTGGGTGGCTCAGTGGGTTAAGCCTCTGCCTTCGGCTCAGGTCATGATCTCAGGGTCCTGGGGTCGAGCCCTGCATCAGGCTCTCTGCTCAGCGGGAAGCCTGCTTTTCCCTCTCCCACTCCCCCTGCTTGTGTTCCCTCTCTCGCTGTGTCTTCTGTCAAATACATAAATAAAGTCCTTTTTTAAAAATTGTGATCTTTTAATTTTGTCAGATAAAGACTTTGGGGTGGGAACCTGTCAACATTTTACTGGAAAGAAGGAAGGAGTGGGGGAGGGAGGGAGGGAGGGAATCATGGCAGCATGAAGGAAAATTCTTCCCAACAAAGGCGACCTCACGTGTGCGCACACTCGTCGCCTGGGCCGTGCAGGTGACAGTTTCCCTCGGCACAGGGACAAAGTGTGCCAGTGGTGTTCAACGGCTCCTGCATGCAATGAGACAGAGAAGAAACAGGGCCTACACGTTCAGAAATGGTGTACTTTTCCCAGGAGTTGGAGCACACATGTGTGGGGAGGGCCGCAATATTCTGGGTGGTTAGGTCTGATTGGGGACTGACTTTTCCCTTCCGGGGGCAAGGAGACAGCCCCCTTCACCCCACTACAAGCTGTTATTTTCACTAAGGCTGAGGCTTCCCTTTGGTCACTGAAAACCACCCTCTGATTGGTCCAGGTGGGGGGGGTGTTTTTGTGATATTTAAAAACAGACCTTGAGGGCACCTGGGTGGCTCAGTGGGTTGGGCCGCTGCCTTCGGCTCCGGTCGTGATCTCAGGGTCCTGGGATTGAGTCCCGGGTCGGGCTCTCTGCTCGGCGGGGAGCCTGCTTCCTCCTCTCTCTCTCTGCCTGCTTGTGATCTCTCTCTGTCAAATAAATTAAAAAAAAAATCTTTAAAAACAGACCTTGATATTCCCTTTAAGGGGCAACCATCTGGCTCAGTCAGTAGAGCGAGACTCTTGATCTCGGGGTCATGGATTCGAGTCCAATGTGGGGTGTGGAGATCATTTAAAAGTAAAATCTTTAAAACAAAAAAGAGGGGTGCCTGGGGGGCTCAGTTAAGCAAGCAGTCTCAATTTTGGCTCAGGTCATGATCTCAGGGTCATGAGATCCAGCCCCGCATGGGGCCCCATGCTAAGTGTGGAATCTGCTTAAGATTCTCTCTCTCTCCCTCTGCCCTCCCCACCCCCACCCCACTGCTTACACACTCTTTCTCTTTTTTTTTTTTTGCTCTTTCTCTTTCTAAATAAATAAATTCCCTTTAAAATAAAATAATTGGGGGGAAAAAGCAAAGCAAGAGTGTTTCATATATATGTGTGCATACACGTATGTGTATATAAAAAAAGATATTTTGTATGTAAATGGGTATATGTGTGTGTGTACATATGGGTATATGGGGTGTGTGTGTGTGTACAGGCATGTGTGTAAAGAAAACAGATGAATTTGTATATGAGCACACACAGGTGCACACGCATAGATTCTGCCTGCATAAGAGCTGTTGGTCTTGACGGTGACAGTCTCCGGGGGACAAGACTTGGGCGCCACCGCAGCAGGGAGCCCCATTTTCACCGCATGCGCACGCCCCTCACACAGGGCGATGTTTTACCGTGTGGTTCTCAGAACACTTGTTTCGGTCTCTTTATTTCCCTTCATTTAATCTCTTCACTGACTGGACAGAGTTCATTCTCACCTCGCCACACTCCCACCCATCTGAACAATCCAACAACAAAATAAGACCTGAACAAAGAACGGGAAAATCGGCCTGGACACCGAGGACCCGCTGTGGCCAGTCCAGACTCCTCTGTGGGGGCGGGCCAGGTTCCAGTCCCTTGTCACCTTCCGCAACACGTGCGATAACCCAGCTTCTCCCACCACGCCTTTCTCTTTTTTCACGTCCCACAGCGTTTTCAGGTGGTTTGGGTGTTTTCAAGATTAATTTAACACGCTATTATTCGAATTTTCAAACAGACACTGAAGTCGAGAGGCCAATACAAGGGACCCCCCCCCATATTCATCACCCCCATCCAGAGACCATCAGCTCATGCCTGACCTTGTTTCACTGATAACCCAAACCCACTGGGGAGCATTTCCCCCCAGAAGACTGCAGCACTGATACCTGCTTTTCTTGGGGGTATGGGGGAACTTTTCTTTAATAAATTTATTGAGCTATAATCCACATACCATAAATTTCAGCCCTTAAAATGTAGGGGTGAAAATTCAGGGGCGCCTGAGTCAAGCGTCTGGCTTTAGCTCGGGTCACGATCTTGGGGTCCTGGGACCAAGCCCTGTGTCAGGCTCCCTGCTTAGCAGGGAGCCTGCTTCTCCCTCTCCCTCTGCCTGCCACTCCCCCTGCTCATGCACTCTCTCTCCCTCCCTCCCTCAAACAAATAAAATCTTTAGGAAAAAAAAAGTACAATTCAATGGTTTTACCACGGTGACCTAATTTCAGAACATCTGTACCCATTAGCAGTCACTCGCCCTCCATCATCAGCCGCTGCAGCCCCAGGCCACCCCTTATCTGCTCCATGTCTACGAATTTGCTTGCAAACATTCCATATAAATGGGACCACACCTGATGCTGAGAACGTTTCCTTAGGACTTTCCTAAACCCAACACCTCTGTGATTTACTTTCAAAGGAAGTCAGCCCTCTGCCCCTCCTCCCGCTGTTTTTACACAAGGACGAGGGGTACCCCTCCCTGAGCCCCGACGGTCCCTGTTCTGCACTCCTCAAGCTGTAGGTGGCCCTCCTGCCCACAGAGGTAACCGGCCACCTTCACGTAAGGGAAATACGGGCCCGGCTCGGGAATGCACCAACCAGTGTCCCCAGCCACCCTTTTCCTTCTCCCCATCCCCCTTACAAGGCTGCACAGAAACCGGGAGCAGGTCTCCTGCCTCCCAGCTCCCGGGACGCTCAGGCCTCTGCACGGAAAACCTTAGTTGTTTTTCAGAACAGAAACAAAAGCAATGCCCTTAAAAGGAGAGGAACCACTGCACGGGGAGGCTCGGGAGGACGGCGCTGCAGGGCCAGCCTCCTCTCACCCCGCTCCGGTCTCCGATCTCCCGCTTGCAAGATAGGAGGGAAACTCAGGTCCTCGCCTGGGAAGACTCCTAAGACCGGGGTCTGGGGTCTGTCCCCTCCTTGAAAGAAAGCAGGGCTGGGGGAGCGTCCCCGTGCCTGCACACTCCCTCCAGTGCCCATGCAACTCCGACCCAGGAGCTGCGGTAAGGAAAGCTTCTAGGAGAGCAATTCTCCGCACGCGGGGTGGGACCAGGTGTGCGTGACCGGCCACTCGGCTCGGCCACAGTTCAGGGCAGGACTCAGAATCCAGCCAGCATGTCTGTTCTCTGCCACTGGCCTCCTCTGTTCAGCACCTTAATATGGTTCTCGAAAATCCACGTCGGCCTGTGGGAGGGGCTCCTCTAGACCGAGTCCCTGGGACACAGGAGGCGATGCTTGCAGAGCGAGAGCTCTCCCCAGGAGCCTGGGCTTTGGCGAAGGATCAGAAATAAAGCAAAGAAACACTCACATACTTGTGGCCATAAAACGTAAGGGAAATCTGTACGATGGATCTCGTGCTGTGAAAATGGCGTTTCTAAGGAATCCATCAAAGTCCTTGAGGAGAACACAGGCAGCAACCTCTTCGACCTCAGCCGCAGCAACATCTTCCTAGAAACATCGCCAAAGGCAAGGGAAGCAAAGGCAAAAATGAACTTTTGGGATTTCATCAAGATCAAAAGCTTTTGCACAGCAAAGGAAACAGTTAACAAAATCAAAAGACAACTGACAGAATGGGAGAAGATATTTGCAAACGACATATCAGATAAAGGACTAGTGTCCAAAATCTATAAAGAACTTAACAAACTCAACACCCAAAGAACAAATAATCCAATCAAGAAATGGGCAGAGGACATGAACAGACGTTTCTGCCAAGAAGACATCCAGATGGCCAACAGACACATGAAAAAGTGCTCCATATCACTCGGCATCAGGGAAATACAAATCAAAACCACAATGCGATATCACCTCACACCAGTCAGAATGGCTAAAATCAACAGGTCAGGAAATGACAGATGCTGGCGAGGATGCGGAGAAAGGGGAACCCTCCTACACTGTTGGTGGGAATGCAAGCTGGTGCAACCACTCTGGAAAACAGCATGGAGGTTCCTCAAAATGTTGAAAATAGAACTGCCCTATGACCCAGCAATTGCACTACTGGGAATTTACCCTAAAGATACAAACGTAGTGATCCAAAGGGGCACGTGCACCCGAATGTTTATAGCAGCAATGTCCACAATAGCCAAACTATGGAAAGAACCTAGATGTCCATCAACAGATGAATGGATAAAGAAGATGTGGTATATATACACAATAGAATACTATGCAGCCATCAAAAGAAACGAAATCTTGCCATTTGCGACAACATGGATGGAACTAGAGCGTATCATGCTTAGTGAAATAAGTCAAGCGGAGAAAGACAACTATCATATGATCTCCCTGATATGAGGAAGTGGTGATGCAACACGGGGGCTTAAGTGGGTAGGAGAAGAATCCATGAAACAAGATGGGATAGGGAGGGAGACAAACCATAAGTGACTCTTAATCTCACGAAACAAACTGCAGGTTGCTGGGGGGAGGGGGGTTGGGAGAAGGGGGGTAGGGTTATGGACATTGGGGAGGGTATGTGCTTTTGGGTAAATTGGAAGGGGAGGTGAACCATGAGAGACTATGGACTCTGAAAAACAATCTGAGGGGTTTGAAGTGGCGGGGGGGTGGGAGGTTGGGGTACCAGGTGGTGGGTATTATAGAGGGCACAGCTTGCATGGAGCACTGGGTGTGGTGAAAAAATAATGAATACTGTTTTTCTGAAAATAAATAAATTGGAAAAAAAAGAAAATGGGGTTTCTACTTGTTTCTGCTTTCTAGAAGTACCGAAGACCTTCTCATTAACATTGGAAGGGCTATTTTCCTAATTCTAAGAGCTGGGATTTTTAAAAGATTTTTGTTTCTATTTTGGGGGCACCTGGGTGGCTCAGTGGGTTAAAGCCTCTGCCTTCAGCTCAGGTCATGATCCCGGGGTGCTGGGATCGTGTCCTGCATCGGGCTCTCTGTTCAGCAGGAAGCCTGCTTCTCCCTCTCCCAGTCCCCCTGCTTGTGTTCCCTCTCTTGCTGTGTCTTCTATCAAATAAATAAATAAAATCCTTTAGAAAAAAAAGAATATTCACATTTGTAACCTGGGCTCCTCCCGATCATTGTATAACCTCCTGGACACTCGAGGGCTTTGGCACTGAGAATGAAGGCTGGTTGGCTCTCAGTCTCCTGGCCAGCTACCTCCGTCAGCTGGAGATGCCTCTCGCTCTGGCCTGCTGCCTGGAAGAGTGATCTGCTTGAGGAACAGCCTCAGTGTCCCATCTGTATTACCCTCACCGTTTTGATCACACCCACCTTGCTGGACGCCTCAGGATGACTTCTCTCTCCTGCTGCCCACAGGAGAATCTGGGTCTGATTCTTAGGCTGAAGTAAGTTCAACCCGGAATTTTAAAGAGCCCAGAGTCGGCGGCCGCAGTGGGGATTGGGGGAGGATGACCAGCCCCGAAATTCATAATTGCATGGTCACATGGTAAGCGTAGTCACAGACGTGTATCCCGGGGAACCTCCGGAAAAGGAGTGCTCCTGACCCAGACTTGGGGGTGCCAAGGTTTCCCAACACACAGCAGCTGGGCTGAGACTCACAGGGGCAAGCTGGAGGCAGCCCGTCAAAGGCGCAGTGAGGCTGGAGGAGGAAAGGCACAGGGCGGGAAACAGGGTGATGTCCGCAAACAACCGTGAGCAATTTGGTGGTAGGCCCAGGGGGCCGGAAGGAAGAAGGGAGACCAAGGACAGGGCCAGGTGCTGTAGGATTTTACGTGGATATTTAACGTCTTGGCATTGTCTGAAGCGCACAGCAGGAAGCGTCCCATACAGGAGGGCCCCCCCAAGTATATTTCTAAAGAAATACAGTGGACAGATGGGTTAGGAGCTCTCTGAAGTTCCTCTGTCCTTGCAAACCAGCGGCTCTCAAGGCCTCTATTTGGCCCGAGTTCTAAATACCGTAAGTTTCTATTATTATTATTATTATTTTGTTTTAGAGAGAGAGAGAGAGAGAGAGAGAGCACGCAGGGGGAGGGGCAATGGGAAAAGAAAAAGCCAACTCCGTGCTGAGCGGGGAGACCCCCCCACTCAGGGCTCGACCCCATGATTCCAAGTTCACAACCTGAGCCGAAACCAAGAGTCGGACGCTCAACAACCGAGCGGCCCAGGTGCCCTTACACAGTGTGAGTTTCTAATGGAGTAGCAAGTGTCAAACCTCATCCGTGGGCTTATCTTCTAGCAAGTCAGCGGCCCAGAAGTATCCCTCTGGGGGAGAGGGCGTGACCTCGCCCTCACCTTAAAGGTACGATGTCCGGTTTGGCTGGCCTTTCCTGCTCCTCGGTGAGCTGTCAGTGGCCTGGATCCTAGACCGGGGGCGGGGTGGTTGTGGCCCCTACAAACGCCTGCGGAGTGGGACTCCGGACCCGACCCGACCCGACCCGACCCGACCCGACGGGCCGGGCTGGAGCAGAGGCATAAGACGAGCGAGGAAAAGATTCAGGCTGACCGGGCTCACCCGCCTCTGCCGTGGGAGACCGGAGCTCCGCAGGCGCAGGGCAGGCGGGGCTGCTGAGGGCGCAGAAGGCCGGTGGGGAAGAGAGAAGGCGGATCCGCGGTGACCGCGGGCTGCGGCAGCTCCGAACCAGGGCGGGCCTCCCCTGGGCGCAGTGGGAGGAGCCGAGGGCGTTCGCAGGCCAGCCGGGTCCCCACGGCCAGCCCCTGCTCATGGCCGAAAGACACTTGGGCAGCCTCGCGGGACCTCCAGGCATGGCTGCTGGCAGCCGTCGAGGCTCCGGGCACCGACGCGGTGGAGGACGTGAGAAGCCCGGGCCTGCACACGCGGACACCGCCCACCGCCCGCAGCCCGCCCCCGGGACCGGCAGGAGGAGGGGCGCCGCGGGCCACCCGCTCCCGCCCTGCCCCGCCCCGCCCAGAGGCCGCTCCCCAGGACGCGGGCTCCCGGGGGGCGCTCGGCTCGCTGCTGGGGGGCCGGGGCGCCGAGCAGCCGCGCAGGTTCCGACTGGAAGGAAACTCGGACCCGGGTCTGCCCGCGCCTTCCGCAAGCCCCCGCGCAGGGCTGGCCCCGGATGAAGCGATCCCCGCACGTCCGGCTTCGGAGCCTCACGCCGACTGGGTCCGGCCACGCGGGAGGCGCAGCCTTCTGCGCGTGCGCGCCCCGCCCCCGGCCTGTCTCGTGGGCGCGCACGGCCGCCGGGTCCCGCACGGCCGGGCGCGCTCGAGGCTCTGTGAACGCGCAAGCGAAAGCCGCCCCCGGGGGAGGGGGAGCCTGCGCCGTGTCTCCCCCTGGCGGACAGTGGGGGAACAATAGGAGGGCTGCAGGGAGCGGTTCCGGCTGGCCGTGCGGACCGCGGAGCTGAAGAAGCGCTTTGCCGTCGGGCCCCCGCGGAGCCGACCTCACTGTGCGGCGGCCCCTCCTCTCCCTGCTCAGAACAAGGGAACCGGAAGGCGCCCTCCGCGGGCCCCCCGCAGGTGCTCGCCCTCCGTGCTTTATCTCACGGATCTTCCCGGCGGCGTCACGGAGGTCGGGCCCGGTTCCGGGCCCGGCAGGGAAGCGGCAGCTGATGCGCGCCCAGGGCTGTGCGCCCTCCCTGCTGCGGACCCAGAGCCTGGCCTAAGGCGAGCTGCTTCTCCTCCAGCGGCGAGAGCGCAGGGTCCCACGAGAACCTGGTTACGGGGAGAGCCTTCGGAAAGAAAAGGAGGGAAGGAAGGGAGGGAGGGAGGGAGAACATTTTTTAGGCTAGTCCATGGGCGTGGGGCACCAGCTTGGAGCCACAGGAGCTCAGGGCAAGACCTTCCCAGGTGTCTGGATACATGTTTCTTCTCCGGGGATTCTGGGTGTGGTGGGGGGAGCCGAGGGGACGTGCCCGCTAATGAGCCCGCCAGGGACACTGCAGGTTAACCGCAGCTCCTAAGCTGTGGGCTTGTTTCAGGATGACAGAAGCAGCTGCTACAACCCCCGTCTGGTGACGAGACCTTTAGAGGAGACATCCTACCCAGATGCCAGTCCCCTCTTGCCTTCCAAGAGAGACAGACGTGGGAACATGTGCAGAGAGGCAGACACTGCTGACCTTGGGCCTGGAGGGAGGTAAACACTGAGTCACCTTTAAGGGGTGGCTGGATATGTTGACGAAGGGCCACAGAGTATCGGGGCCATAGGGAGAACCTGCGAGCCAAGTTAGGTTAGGTGGAAAGCTTAAAGCCAGCCTCCCTTGGGTAGCATCCCCTAAAACACTATTGGTACAGGAAGCAGGGGCACCCCCAGGGTCTCAGTCGCCACACGAAGGGCACAATGGTGCAAACCCAGATGGTGATTCGGCGGGGGGGGGGTGTCAGGGGATGGCAAGTAGGAGCCGCCCAACGTCCACCCGAACCCACACGCCATCAGGCAGCTGCTCACATTAAATCTTGAAAAGGGAAAAGAATGATTTCAAACGAAATCAAAGTAGAAGCCAGAAAGTATAGAAAAGCTGTGGAAAAGACTGTTTTTCAAAGAAAGTTTTGGGATCCCCAAGTGTATTCGAGATCCCCAGACTCCAGGTGGGGGAAAAAAAAGTCCTGACGAACAACTAAGGGAAAGAAGGAGGCCCCTCCAAGGAGGAACACAGAGACAAGTAAATGGCATTTCCAAGGAAACCAAGGGTGAAAGTGAAGAAATGTCCACACTGAGCAGGCAAGAAGGCTGGCAGACTGGGTGGCCTCTGCCCGTGATCCCCGGGCAGGCCCACAGATAGCAGCTCCCGTCTCTTCAGGAGCGACTTTGGCGGAGGCCAGAAGCGGGAGGCAGACTCAGGAAATATGTGAGACCCCTGAAGTGGGAAGTCATGGTGGCTTCTGGAAGGAAAGGTGACAAGTGACGTCCAGGAGGCGTGGAGTCAAGTCATCAGGGTTGAAGCCCTAACTTTGTTCCTTAAGAACTGTAGGCAACCCATTAATCTATTCAGACCTCAGTCTTCCATCTGAAAAATGGACACGAAACAGATCAACTTTATAGGGTCTTAAGGATGGCATGCACGTGGAGTGCGGGCACATGGAGTGCAGGCACATGCAGCAGGGAGGACCCGTGGGCACTTCTCTAAGCCTAAAGCTCATCACATTTTAAAATACTGATGTGGAAGGACGAAGCGGATAAAACACATTTACATAGGGCAGTCTTCCAGGGAAAACAACCCACCTGTATTTTAAAAATAGTGAGCTCAGGGTGTCTGGGTAGCTCACTGGGTTAAGCACCTGTCTTCGGCTCAGGTCCTGTGTTTGAGACCCCAGTCGGTGGGCTCCGCTCAGTGGGGAGCCTGCTTGTCCCTCCTCCCCTCCCCAGCTCATACTCACACGGTCTCTCTCTCTCTCTCAAATAAACAAAATCTTTTTTAAAAATAATAAATAATAAATAAAATAAAATAATGAGCTGTCAGGGTGCTTGGGTGGTTCCATCAGTTTTGTGGCCGACTCCTGATTCTGGCTCAGGTCATGATCTCGGGCCACAAGACTGAGCCCCACCTTTACCTCTGCGCTCAGCGTGGAGTCAGCTTAAGATTCTCTCTCTCCCTCTGCCCCTCCCTCCGCCTGTGCTCTCCCTCCCCCTAAAACAAGTAAGTAAATTTTAAAAAAAGAGTAGTGAGCCCTCCCATGCCAGGCACGGCTGTATGTGTCCGTACCACCCGGCGGCACGCTCCAACCCGCCCGGAGCCTGTATTCCATCATTTTCCTGCTCACATTCCGTCTCCTGGACTGGATGATAAACTGCTCAAGTAAACAGTGTCGCCAACCTATCCATTACATTCTAGGTCGTGGGTCACTGCCAATGGGTCCCTGAAGACCTGGCAGTCACAGCTGCCAGAAGAAAGGTAGCCAGCATCGGGGTGTGGAAACCAAGAGTAAATATATCATGCCCTCGCCCAGAGCGGTGGTTCGTCTGCAGTTGGGATAATTCTGTGGTTTTGGTTGCTGTGGGCAAACAGCTCTCTTTTTCACAGGGTGCAAGTGTTTCCCTGAGAACAGGATGGATGCATGGGGATTCCAGAGTTCTGCAAGGTGCCGCAGGCCAGGGATACAATGTAACCTCCAAAGCCTTTCCCATGCTGTGTGCTCCTTTCCCCCCAAGTCAGATCGTTAAAGCAAGCCCGAAGCATCCTTCCTGGACAGTATTAAGACAATATACTATCTGGAAGGTTGAACACACCCAGCTGAAAAGCAGGGACACGAAAAGGATGCAAATAATCAGGTGCAGGAAACTTGACTAACTCGTTCGCATTCAAGAGCCATCAGAATCCGAGCTGCTGGGAGACTGTCCCAGCAGTGAGCTGACTGTGTGGACTTGGACCCCGCGTGGCCCCCAGATCCTCCATGCACTGCTGGAACAGCTGGCAGGGCATGGATGCATGGATCTCCCGCCGCCTCCCCTCATCCCTCCCTCTCTCCTCTGTCCAGGACTGAGGGCGGTCCTGGGGTAGAGGCGGAGCATTGGGTAAGCTGAAACCAAGGGAAATAACGGGCAACATTCAAGACCAAGACACAGCGGTCCCGAATCTTGATCTGGGTGGTGACGGTGAGGGTGCACGCCTCTGTAAAAACTCACTGGACCGCATGCTTAGGACCTGTGCATTTCACTTAGACCCTCTACACCTCGGTGAAAACCCAACCCAAACCACCACCAGCAACGAGCTCCCTGCATTTGCTACCTTTATTGAACGCCCCACATCCTCCCGGGACCCCAGCCAAACCAGAACCCAGACAGGTCCCCCAAATATAGCAGGAGGCTATTGGAAGGGGAGGGTAATGACTTGCCATCCATGCCCCACCTCCCTGGAAACAGAAGCCCACCACAGACAAGACAGACAGACAGACAGGGGCCTGGAAGAGGACATGCCTCACCCTAGGTCCTCTTCCCTTTGCCCCGCTTGAAAAGAAAGTCAAAACCCTGACTACGCAGCATCCAGCCCCTCACCCCACCCCTAGCAGCATTTGTGGGACCGCCCCCCCACACACACACCCGAGGGGCACCCCGAGGCAGCGCCCATCCTCTTCCTTCACTTTGGTTTGCTCCTGGCAACTCCGTGCGCGCTTCCTCTCTCCAGCCTCCCGCCCAGCCTCTCCTACACCGTCCAGCACCTACTCGGACCTTCTCGCCCACCTGTTGCCTCCCTGCGCTGGGCTCCTGGGGCGGCCGCGGCTCCTCACCCCCTCGCTCGGCTCCCCCCTACTCCCTCAGCCCAGCCGGAACAGGCTCACACAGCTGCGCTGTTCTCTTTGAGGTCGGGGGCTGAGCGCTGGCGCCTCATGCGTGGGGGGGTGGTGTAGGGAGGGTAGCGGGGCCCCGCGGGCCGCTGCACCGGGTATGGTTGGGGCTGCTGGGGGTAATAGTTGTGCTTTTTGGACTGGAAGTGCTGCGGTTCGGGCTGCGTGGACCCGCCTCCCCGGGACCGGCCGCCTCCGTCCAGGGAGTTCCTGCGGGGCCGGTGGGACCTCCGGGGACTCGGAGGCCGGCGCACAGGGGCAGCCAGAGGGGGTGCGACCTCTTCAGGGGGTTGGGGCGACACGGGGGCCTCCCCGGCCCCCGCCCCCGGCCACGACTCCCGGTGCTGGGGGTTGCTCTTAAAGGGGAAGCGCAGCTTGCAGTCGTGAGGGGGCACAAAGCGGGCAGGGGGCCGGCGCAGCCCCCCGCCCCGGCCCCCCGCGCCCTGCAGTCCCTGCAGCCGCAACTGCTCCTGCTTCAGCCAGCGCAGGCGACCCCGGCGGAAGGCCGGGTCCTCCTCCATGAGCCGTGACACCCTCTCCCAGCTGGACAGGGGCGGCGACGGGGGCCGCACTGGGGCCAGGGGCGTGCGCTCGCTGGGGGCTTCCTCCTCTGCTGCCTCTGTCCCCGGGTGCGCGGCCCAAGCAGCTTCCCGGGCCTCTTCATTCTCATCGTCGTTATCCTGCGGTGGGGAGAGGGCAACAGAGAAGGGCCGTGAGGAGAGCCAAGTGCTGAGCCGCCAAGGGCAGGGCGTCCCAGAGGGGCTTGGAGACAAGGGCGCTGGGACAGTGGTCTCAGCTGATCCTGGCGGCCATTTCCTGTCCCTGTGGTCTACGCCCTGGCCAGTAACCTCCCGTGCCCCCCTCCTCAATCCTCGTGTGCCAGGGCACAGGACCTGCTGCACAGGGCTGGTGGAAGGATTAACTGCTAACCCCATAAAGCACATAGCTCAGGGTCCCCTGCAGAGCAGATGCCCCAAAAATCCCACTGAGTAAGTACCATGCCCCAGGGATGGAGAGGGCAGCACCGAAGGGGAGAGACGCAATGGACCAGTGAATGAGAAAGCTCCACAGTGTGATCATATACCTCACTTCCGAGAAAAGGTCAACAGAAGGGCATACCCATGCTCTTAACATATGTTATCCACGTTTCCCAAGAGCATCTGTAACGTAGGACCCCACGTGCTTTGTAGAAACGTGTACATTTGGGGGCACCTGGGTGGCTCAGTTAAGCCTCTGCGTTCAGCTCAGATCATCTCAAGATCCTGGGATTGAGCCCGCATCAGACTCCCTGATCAGTGAGGGAGTAAAGGGGGGATTCTGCTTCTCCCTCTACCTCTGCTCCTCCTGGCACTCGTGCTCTCTCTCAAATAAATAATCTCAGGGGCACCTGGGTGGCCCAGTCCTTAAGCATCTGCCTTCGGCTCTGGTCATGATCCTGGGGTCCTAAAACCAAGCCCCCATCAAGCTCCCTGCTTCTCCCTCTCCCACTCCCCCTGCTTGTGTTCCCTCTCTCGCTCTGTCAAATAAATAAATAAAATCTTTAAACAATCTTAAAGGGAAAAAAGTGTACAAGTGTACATTCAGGTGAAGGGCAGAGCAGGGAAGGGGACAAGAGCCAGGGTGAAGGTGACTGCCACCAGGGGCCAGTGGGAGGCTGTCATCGCAGCAAACACCTGGGGGGCATAGGGGGAAGGCACTCTAGGCTCTTGAAGGCCTGCGGGCGGCAGGTGCCGAGAGAGATCCAGGTCCAGCAAGGAAGAAATGGCAGGAGCAAGTAAGCCTCAGTGACCCCGAGCCGGCGAGTGGCTGCCGGTCATGCGTCCTGGAGGGCACGCAGGAACACCGCACCAAGCAACCCCCCACGGCCAGCCCCGCACTCCCCGAACTTGTTCAGTGACTCTGCGCACGCCAGGGCTGGGTGACCAGGCGCCCCTCGAGGGCTGTTGTCCGGGGTTAGAGGAGGAGTGCGGGAGGACTGCCCAGCCCGACAGCTCCCGCAGCCACCTGCCACCGGGCCCCGCGGGACAGGGGCGGGTCCCTGGGGCGCATGCGCGCGCCCAGCGGCAACTTAAGGACTGTGCGCTTCCTACGGGGCTTCTCAAGCTCGGGTACCTCCGAGCCCCCCAGAAACCCGTTACAGATGCAGAGTCGTCCCCCAAGGCACGGAGGGTGGGTGCAGCTCAGGGATCCGCATCTCGGATGTGCGCCCCAGGGCCGGATGCAAAGCCCTCCCGGGAAGAGGGGAGGCGCAGAAGGAGGGCGGAGAGGCGCACGCGGCCGGGCCTCGCACCTGGGTCAGTGGGATGACGCGCTCCATGCGCAGCATGCGGTCCCGCAGCGCCTGCAGCTCGCGGTCCTTGCTGCTGTTCTGCAGCTTCACCTCCTGCAGGATGCCCGTGAGCTTGTCGATGTGCGCGCGCAGGTCCTCCACCTCCGCCCCGCGCGCGCCCTCCTCGCCGCCACCGCCGCCACCGGCCTCCTCCTCGCCCACTGTGTCCCAGACGTCGCGGGCCACGGCCCTCCAGGCCTCCCCGGGACCCTCGGGCTTGCCGTAGGTGCGGCACAGCTCCCGCATCTTGAGCGCGGCCAGGGCCTCGATCTCAGCGCGCCCGTGGCGGAAGTCGGCCAGGGCCACCTCGTAGCAGATCTCCTTCACCGCCTGCATCTTCAGGTCAGCCATGGTGGCCCAGCGCGGGTCCTTGCCCTGCAGCCGCCGGCGCTGCGGGATCTGGTAGACCCGGCGCGGGGCCCGGCGCTTGCCGCTGCTAGGCAGGCCGCAGCGCTTGACGATGGTCTGCACGGTGGTCGGGGGCAGCTGCTCCCGCAGCGAGGAGATGAGCCGCCAGCTCTCCTCGCACGAGCGCTTGTCTGAGTCGTCGCCACTGTCGGAGTCAGCATACTGCGCGGGAGGGACGGGACAGTGAGGGCGGCCCGGGGCGCCAGAGCCACGCCGACTGCACCCCGCGCTTCTCCCCTGTTCCGCTGTACTGCGTGCTTCACCCCTGCTCAGCTTCGCGGGCCCCACCCCCCCCCCGCTTCACTGCTCGTCCGCTGCACCGCCTGTTTCAGCCCCCACCTCACCCCGGCTCCACTGCACCGCGCTTCTGCCCTGCTCCACTGCACCTCCTGCTTCACCCCCCGCTTCACCCCTGTTCCGCTGCACTGCCTGCTTCAGACCCCACGTCACCCCTGCTCCACTGCACCGCGCTTCTCCCCTGCTCCACTGCACCTCCTCTGCTTCCCTGCCCGGCTGTACCCCACGGTTCACCCCTGCTTGGCTGATGCTCAGGTGTACCACGCTTGGCCCCTGTTCTACTGCATCACGTGCTTCCTCCCTGCTCGGCTACATGAGGGAAGGAACAAGCCTCCCTCGAAGACACTCGCTGAGGCTTTAAGGATGCCAGACGCATGGACAGCAGCTGGCACAGCGCCATCCGCAAGCGGGAGCGGGGGTTACACCGAGTCTGCGAGGCCGGCGGCAATCAGTGCTCAGGACCAGATCACACATTCAAGGGTGAGCCCGCTGAAACCACTATCTTGTCAATGACGGCACAGGCGGTACTTGGATTCAGTAAAGATCAGAGAGATCTAGTCCAGGAAGCCCTACTCCAGTTGGGCGACTCCCTGCACCCAGTCACCGTCCTGTCCTGTCCTGTCTCCTCCTGAATACCTCGGCCACCCCTCCACGCCATGCCCGCTCCCTACTCCGGCTCAGCATGAATGAGAAGCAGAGTCGGGCTGAAGCACCGCCGGCCCATCTCCCGCCTCTACAGGCCCCGCGCTCTGTGTGAGACCCCTGTGCCCCACTGTCCGCACCACACCACTGCATGCCCCCTACCCTCTGTGTCTTCCCATGCCCTGCCCCCCAAGCCCGTCCCTCCACGTGTGCCCTGCCCCTTTTGCCCCCCACTTCTGTCCCTCTGCACACGCACCCCCGTGCCCCTTTCCGGTCCCGCTGCGCATGCGCCCCCTGCCCCTCCTCCTCTGCGCATGCACCCCCACCCGCACCCCCATGCCCTGCCCAGCCCTCACCAGTCGCTGCTGCTCCAGCAGAAGATCCGCCTCCTCCTTTTCCTTCCGGTACTGGTTCTCCAGGTCCTGCAGCCTGCAGTTGGGCAGAGGAGGAGGAGGAGCTGCTTGGGGCTCTGGCACCACCGCAGTGGGGAGGCCGGTGACGCGGGCTCAGGGGACGGACGGCTCAGAGTGCAGCTCTCCCCGTACCTCTTCTCCATCTCCAGCTTGATGTCAATGCCCTGCTGCTCCAACAGTTCCTTCTGGGCGAAGTTCCAGTCCACGGGCTCGGAGGGCGGCCCGGGGGGCGGGGGCACCCCTCGCTCCCGCTCCAACCGTGCCTGCTCCGGGTGATTGAAGCGGAAAACGTGGTTCTTGCCCATCACAATCCTATTCCCTGCAGAGGGGAGCACAGAAAGGTGGTGTTGCTCCCCTACAGCAGCAAACCCATCCCGATGCCCACAGGGTCCAGGGCCCTGCCCACAAGCCCAGAAGCCCTGACGCCATCTCTCCCACCACCCCAAGTCGGAGGGCAGTCAGTCCCCTGCTGATTCTCGTCCCTGATGGCCAAAGGGAATCAAGGGACCCTGGCACCCTCGTCCTGCTTCTCCAGAGCCACAAGAGATAACGAGAGCGGGGTCCCTCCCCGCTACTTCTTGGCCCTTTCCTCCTTCCCATCCCCCTGCTGTCTTCTGCTTGTTTCTGGGTCCGGCACCCCTTCCTCTACCTGACTTCAACACCAGGGGCTCGGTCATCAGTCTCCCATTGACATAGGTCTCAGCTCCTTCACAAGGCTCCAGGGTGACCACCACTGCCAGAGGGAGAGAGGAAAGGGGGCCATTAGACCCTGGAGAAGAGGGGTGATGGTTACAGATGCCCATCTTGCAGGACCCTCAAAACACAGGCATGCACCCCCAGGCCCACCCCCAGTACCTGGCAGGGGTGCCATGGCCCCTCTGGTGGCAGGCAGCACAGGAAAGGAAGAGCAGAAGGAGGGTTAGAGCCCCAGCTACAATTCAGAAGCCTGTGCAGGGGATCCCTGGTGCCCCCCACCCATCCTCCCCAGCAGGGGCTCCGCAAAGCAGTCACTCTCCGAGGACTGGGTCTCCGGTGTCCAGCAGCTGGAAGCCTGTGACTTCTGTCCCCCAAGATGCAACCTCCTTCCTTTCCCAGAGATGCTCTCCCTGGCCCAGCCTGGGCTCCTGCCGCAGCCCCCAGCACACTGTTGTCTGCCGCACCTTCTGGACAGCCCCCTGCCTGCCCTCCCCAAGCGGCAGCCAGCAGAGCACTGTGTCCGCAGACAAGACAGAACCAAGCCGGCTCAGATGTCTATGGAGGTGTGCCTCGGGCTGCACCCGCCCTGGAGCCTGCCGCTCGCTGGGACGCGGAGACCAGGCAGCTCCCCGTCCTCCAAGCGCGGCGCCCCACCTCAGAGCCTCCGCAGCCTGAGCAGAGGCCCGCGGGCAGGCTGACCAACCTGCGAGGCGTCTATCAGCCTGGACGAGCAAGTCCTTCCTTACAGGGTCCTTGAAAGGCGCAAAGCAAGCGCCACGTGAGCCTGAGTTCCTAGGTGGGCCGTGGGCAGTAAAGCAAGCGGAATAACTGGGCCTCGAGGCCGGGGGAGAAGAAGCCAAGCAGAGCGTGCAGCTCCAGGCAGAGGAGAGCTCCTGTCGGGACGGGGCAACCTCGGGGCACAAGCTCAGAGCCAGACCCACATCCGTCACCTCGTCACCTCGAGGAGGAAGGTGGTGGCAGAGGACAGGGCAGGAGTGGCCGTGGGGGTACCGGTCTGTCCCCTCACGCCCCCAATTCATTCACTCACTCTACAAGCGCTTTGCCCCCCACCATGTGCAAGTGCTAGTTTAGGTCCTAGAAATACCCTGGAGGTACCCAGCGCTCACAGGGTTCCCACGGCTGGTCAGACAGACAGCAAGTCCACCAGCAGACAGTCTGGCGGCACAGGGAGGCAGCAGGAGACAGCTTTGTTCCTGCTGGGCCAGGGAGGCCCCATCTGCATCCACGAGCCCACAGCCGCCTGTGCACCTGAGCTGGCCACGGCGCATGTGATCCGGTTCTGGTAGCACTCTGGCAAGTGCCCAACCCCCCACAAGCCTGAGTCCCACCAGCTGGGGGCAGCAGCACGAGCTGGATGGTCACTATTCTTCCCTGGCCACTGTCCCACTGGGCCGCCCAGTCCACTCTGCCTGGCTCCCGTCTCTCGTCCACTGCATGCAACCGAACCTTGATACCCCACCCCCCGCACCCCCTGGGTCCCAAAATCAGCAGCTGTTCTCGCAGCTGAGCCACCAGGCCAGGCCCGCCTCCCATCTCCCCAGACATACTCTGCAGTCGCTCCGCATGCCCTGTGTGGTCTGGGCTATCACCTAGCACGTGGCTTGAGGTGACCCCAGAACAGGAACTCGGCAGAAGGCCTCAGGGCCGTCCTGATGTGAGCTTGCAGCCCACTGCATTCAGCTGCCGCCCCCGAGCCCTGCCGAGGCCCAATGGGCACGGGTCCCCCTCAGCTACCAGCCCTACACGGAGCCCTTCCTGATCTCACGAGTGCACCGACCACGGGCGCCCCATCTCCCCGTCCCTTCCTTCAGCTTCAGGGGCCCCCACCAAGGCTCAGCCAAGGGAGTGCTCCCCTGTTGGGTGTCCTGCCTCCCTGCCCTGCGCACTTCCCGGGGCTTGAGTCCATGGGGGCCAGAGTAAACCCAAATCATACCGTTTCTTAAAACAGTCACTGAACCAAGACAAGACGGTGACCTCAGCACACAGCCTGGGCTGCCAGGTGGAGCAGCTGGCTGAGTGCAGGACTCTCTATTTCTGCTCAGGTCAGGATCTCAGGGTCACGGGCTCGAGCCGCACGTCGGCCCCCACACTCGGTGCGGAGCCTGCTTGAGGCCCTTGCCCTCTGCCCCCCCCCCAACTCGTGCACGTGTGCAGACGCGTGCTCTCTCAAAACTAAACCGTTAAACAGAAAAACCAAAAATCACTCCAAACTGCACGAGTATCATTACTGCCTTCACCCATAGGTCTCGTGATTCCTAAACGCCTTCGCTGCTATGACCAGGTTAGGGCTAGAAATCTCTGAGTCTTAGGGCCAGAGGGATACGTGGGCCAGAGGCTCTGTGGCCTGTACAGAAGTGGCTTTTGCACAGATCAACTCAGATTCCCACCGAAACAAATACAACTTTTCCTGGGAGGTAACCAGGGCACTATTTGAGGCTAAAAAAACTAGAAGAGGCCAGGAGGTCCTCCTCACCAAAGCTCACCCCCACACATGGCGCGGAGCTCTGGGTCGGCCTTGGGGACGCCAGCGCCCCCTGGCCCCCGCACAGACCGCCTTCCTGGGGCCGGTGCCCACAACCAGAGCTTCACCTGAGCTCGAAGCCCTGCTGAGAACAGGCACACAGCCCCTGTCACACAGCCGCACTCCCAGGCTGCAGACCCTCCCTGGAGTCTGTATCCAGTGTGGGACAAGACAGCATGCAGCAGCCGTGCCGCTCTCCCCGCACCAACGTTACCTTCTCCGTCCGGCTGAGGGCTGCTCTGGAACACACAGTGCTGCTCCCGGATGAACTGCCCGGTCAGCTTGATGTCCACGTCCACCTGGCCGACCCTGGGGAAGCAACGGCTGACGTTTTCTGACCGCGGGCCAGACGTTTGCCATGCCACTTTGGAACGCGAGTTCACCCAACTCCGTCAGCCACTATGGCATTCCCGCTTCACAGGTCGGGAAGCAGAGGCCTAAGGTCACATAGCCCTGCAGCAGTGACGCTAGGGTCTGACCCCCAACCTGCCCGACTCAGGAGTCTGTGTCCAATTCACCATCTTACACGAGGGGAGAGGGAGCCTGGAGCGCACGGGGTCCCTACCATCCCAAGGGCTGACCATCCTGAGGGCTCACTCCCTGTCCAGGGTCATCACCCAGGACAGCTGTCATGCTTCTGGTGGGAGAAGGGGCACCCCCACCCCTTTGGCTCCGGGACATGACCTCGGAGGCCCCGGGCCCCAGGGGACCATTGGCCTTTGCCACCAAAGCCCCCTGCCCTGCCGGCACTGGCTCCCCAGGTATGAAGCTGGGGCTTCATAGCACCAAGGGAGGCCAAGGGCCAAGAATGTGGTGGTCCGAGTTTCCCGCCCGCTCTCCCACCCCATAACTCAGGGAGAGCGCCCTCCAAGCCAGGCCCCGGGAGTGGCTCAGCCATCCCAAAGTGACGACGGAGGGGATGGCCACCCTGCAGCTGGGCTCACAACTTCTCAGGAAGCCTGGAGGGCGAGCTCAGCCTGGCGGGCGGCCGTCCTGAGCTCTGGAGTATCTCCGGCAAGATCACCGGAAAAGGGAGTCACTGACGTGGGCATGACAGGAGGACGCGCTACCTGGTGATGCCGTCTTTGATGTGGTAGAGCAGACACTCGGACATGAGAGGGTCCTCATTCAGGTTCACCAGGTGGGGGGTCTGAGGGTGGAGGAAAGGGATCAGGCCCTGCTTGCCTGCTGTGCCCCATCCCGGGGGCTCTCCCACCCTGACCCCCACAAAAGACCACCCTCCACACACACACACACACACAGGGTCCACAGACCTGCCCCACCCATCCGGCCCCCCAACAGCCCCCAGTCCTCCACATAGGCCGACCCACCTGTGCCCCCATCAGAGACCTCAAGACCCCCAGCCCTTGCCTCTGCTCTCCCCATCCCCTCCTGCCCTACCTTGGACCCCTTCAGCCTCTCACCCCTCATGAAGAGTTCAAGTGGGCTCCGGGTGAGGGAACCATACTTCCCCAGTCAAGTTTCTTATGAACACAGACGACTCTTACGACCAAAGAACACTAAGCATCAGTTCGATGCAAGAACGAGTGAAACCAACAGACCCACAGCAGAGTCCCTGCTCCCCCGGCCACTGCCAGCCCAGGCTGCCTCACCCGGGGCCTCCCCGCCTGACCCATCCCGCACTCCCGGCTGCCCAAGCAGGACGCTGTTCTGCACCAACACCCAGCCCGTGCTCCCTCCCCAGAAGCACCTTTCCCAACCACGGTCTCTCTGCCGACACCCCCGCCCTCCCCAGGCACGCACTCCGGGCAGCCCGGACAGCCAGCCTCGTCCCTCCACAACCCCCATGGACCTGACTGCCCAGCCCCAAGGAAGTCTCCCTCCCTCCCCTCCCGCCCACAGCCTCCTTCAGCCCTCCCTGCCCGGGGCCAGCCCCTTGCCTGCACACTCCACAACCTAGTGGGGCCCTTGTCCACCCCTCCGCCGGCTCCAGGGGCACCCCTGGCCACCTGACTCGAGCCTGCTTTAGATGCAGTACTCCTGGCCTCCAGGCCAGAGCCCCCAGGTCAGGGCCCCAGCCCATGCATTGCAGCCCCATCCCAGGGCGCCCCTAGCCTTCTATGTTCCTGCCTTGTGGACTGTGGCATATCCGCTCCAGAAGCAGGCTCCCGCATCCCTGAGCACCCCCGGAGCTGCTCCCGGGTTCCCTGACAGGGAGCAGCCTCTGTCCCGGCCCCACCCGACCCCACCTGTCAGAATCATCAATTCCTGTCCCTCCAGGTCTGTCTCAAGCTGACATGTCACTTCCTCCACGGAGCTTCCAGAGCCTTCCACCACAACACAAGACACCCTGCCCGTGCTCTGTGAGGACTTGCTGCGGCCTCTCTACCTGCCTGACCCCAGGAGGTGCCAGGGACCCACACATGAGCCCCAGCCCGACGCTGCTGGCCTCTCAGCCAGGGAAACAGTGTGGGATGGGACCCACACACGTGGGAAATGGACACCCTGTTTAAGTTTCTGACATTTTCAGGCCCTCCCTCAGCTCCCTCACTCATCGTCCCTGTCCCCAGGGCGCTAAGGCAGTGCTCATGGCAGAGAGCAGTAAAGATCAGAGTTCAGGGCATCAGAGGACAGTGTGGCAGCTCGTCCTTGAGGACCAGGGGGACGAGGACAGGGGAAGACAGGCTCAGGACGACAGCCCCAAAGCAGGAGAGCATAGCGTGCCGGGATGGCAGGGAAACAGCCAGGCTCCTGGCCCACGGCTCTCCAGGAGCGCCGCAAACAGCAAGCCCCCGGCGTCGTCCACACTGGATACAACGCTTGTCAATGCATCTGCTCCAACCGGGCACCCCGCCGTTACCACCACCCTCCCCCCGGCTCGAGGATGCTCACGCCCTCGCAGCAGCCTCTGGCCTGCTCTGGAACAGCAGACACGGACGGGCCCTGGAAGCAGAAAGCGATCTATCCCTTGGGAGAGGAGACACAATTTAGGGCAGAGATTTTCCATCTTTGCTCGGCCCTGGAACCTTTTCTTCAGATGAAACCGTACCTTCCCAGGTAATACGTCAGCCTAATACGTCAAACAGATAAGCAGGGAGATGCCAGGGCCGTGGCTGGGGACAGGGGACCCAGAGTCTGGCCCTGTCCATCCCCCGCGGCCCCCGGGAAGGAGGCCCTGAGCCAGGCTGGAAAATCAGATCCTCAGGGCCAGCGGTGGGAGTCCCGGGAAGACCTTCTGCTCTCTCGGAGACAAACTAGCTTTTCCCGCAAGACCTGATCCCCACCAGAGCCTTCCAGGCTGGAGCTGCCCCCCCCCGCCCAAGGCAGAGCCTAGCAGCTCCCCTCCCGCTGTATGCATGCCGCTTCACAGGCAAACGTGTGCCGCCTCGCCTCTTGAGCGGCGCAACAGTGAGTTGCCCTGACGCACCTCCTGCACTAGCACGGCCTGCAAACCCCAGAACCCCAAACGCGGTAAGGGAGCATGGGCTCCCCTGCGGTGCTCCGGGCAGCGCAAAGGGGCATGGTTGTGATCTCTGGAGGGCACTTTAACAAAATACACCAAAATTTACACGGTGACTGCTTGACCCCAAACCCCCACTTTGAGGACTTTGTTCTTGAGACGATGAACCTACCCATGAGGTCACGCAGCGGCATGTGGCTTTCTATCCCTTGGGAGAGGAGACAAGGGTTCAAGACCGTGAGACAACCCAACCGCCCGTGGGGAGGAGGCTGGGTGAATGTGGCCCCCGTCTACTCGAGTGTTCAGACGCAGAGAGAAAGTACAGACAGGACACCGACATCCTGTCCTTGGAGAAGCGTGGGGCGGGGGGGGGGGGCGGTGACCCAGTGCCGGTCCAGAGAGAGGCGGCATGCGTGGATGTGGGGACACGTGTGCGTGGCTCACGCCTATCTGCGCACAGACCACCCCTGGATGAACACGTCAGGAATGGGTAATGGCCTGATCCCGAGAGCCTCAGGCCGTGGACCAGACGGGCGAGGCCGGCTCCCTGGAAGGACTGGACATCCCTGCTCTGCTCCAGCGGGCCTCCACGCCGGGCTCCGTGGCACCCTCCGCTGCGCGGGGGGTCTACAGACTGTCCCTGTGCCATGCTGGCCAGTGAAGACCAAGGGCCCCCCCTGCCTCCAGCGAGGCTGACTACGCCCACCCTGCCTCCTTCCTTCCCCTGGGCACCTACCCCACGGCAGGCCAGAGACAGAGGTGCCCTGCTCAGCTGACACGGCTGTGATGTTCACCCCGACAGCTGCCTGTCACCCACGTCCTGTGCGGCCCCCAGGGCCCACGTGCCAAACTGTGTCCCCAGGATGCCAGTTTCCACACGTCTCCAGCGGCGCAGACCCTCGCATCCTGGAGCGTAGCGCCTGCATCCCTGCCTGTCCCCTTACAACATCGTCTTCCCGTCACCCTCTCACGAGCACACGTCTGACTCCACGTCTGAGCACATGACACACACACAGAGCACAAAATGTGACACAGTAGAGCGGCAGCACAAACACGGCCAGCCCAGCCCACACCCCAGCCTCCCACATCCTCCCCTTGCCCCTGGGGTAACCCCTACAGCCTGTTTCTTATGAATCAGAGATGAATTCCACATGAGCTCACATCGATCCGTGAACACAAATTCTAACCAGCTCTGGAACCCCTGCCTCCCGTAGGGCAGGGATGGGCAGGGATCCCAGCATGCGTCCACGGTCCCTAGAGCTCCGGCCACAGGTGCCTGACGAGACCAGCCGCAGACTGCCGGCAGGGAGGCCGGACCGTGCGCAGGAGGTAGCAGGTGTGGGACAAACACCGAGATCAGCACGAGGGCTCGCCCCGTGCCCCACGAGCCTCTGGACCAACCGTTCCAGCGTCTCCTGGGCCTCAGCAGACCCTCACTTACCTTCTTTGGAGAGAAGACGCCCACAGTTCCTCCATCCTCCCGGACAGCCACCCCCATCTCGGCCAGTAACGCTTCTCTGGAGGCAGAGAGACAAACGGTCTTACAGGGGCCCATGAACTCCTTCCCTGCAGGGCCCAACCTCCCCTCCCCGGTGCCCCCCTCCAGAGCCCCAGCCGCCCGCCCCCCGCACCTCTCCATCCTCAGGGCCTCAGTCTTGCGTAGCTTCTCCTCCCACGTCTCATTGAGCTCCGCGATGATCTTTTCCGTCTCCTGGGGGCACACAACGTGTGGGGCTTGGGGCAGTTGGGGACAGGGACCCGCCACAGGGGCCATCCTGCCACCGGGATTCCTCCTTCCTCCCAGCCCCCGGCTCCCCACCTTGCCGGCCCCGCCCGCCTACCTGCAACCTCTCCATGGCCTCCTCGGGCCCAATCTGGGGCTCAGCACTGGGGGAGAACGATGGCTCCAGCTCGCCGTTGTGTGCAGGGGGATGTGAGGGGGAAGCCGGGGCAGGAGGGGACGATACAGCCGGCAGGGCACCTCCAGAACCCCCCTCGTCCGCCTTCAGGCCTGCGGGGAGAAAGAAGTCAGAGGAAGCAGAAAAGATAGGGAGCTCATCGGAGATGCACAGAAGCTGTCCGTGGGGCCCCGTGCCTATGGACTCCGAAAGACATCTGGTCAACCTTAGCCAACTGGGGCCCTCCACTACTGTGGCCTTGACACACGGCCACCCGGTGTCTGCTTGTTCTCCTCCAGGCATGAAGAGCTCGTTACTTAACATGGCCACGAGGTGACCCACCATCAGAATGTTCTCGGCTGCAGGGAGCCACGATCTGGCCGCGTCACGGGTGCCTTCTGGGTAAGAAAGACTCTACTGCCCTCCCTTCTGCAAGCATCCCCTCCAGATGCAGGAGGGGAATGTCACGTCTACCTTACCCTGCTCCTCCCAAGAGCAGACCGCCCCCTGCCCCACCGTGCCCCTCAGGTGTTGACTGTACACAGTGGGAAGGCCCCCAGGACTGGATGCAAAGTCCACACAGGACGTGGCTAGCATAGGTCAGGCACCCTTTCACCAGAGCCACCACCCGGCGTCCGTGACATGGACTGTCATCGCGCTTACAGCCAGTGGAACCGCTGATGATCCACGAGACCCTCTGTACAGGCAGGGCCCCCAAAACCTCCCTCACCTGATTTACTGCTTAAGCCATGGACGCAAGGCTTGCCATCTATCCCCACTCGTCACTGCGGCAGTCCTCGAGGCCTCCGGAGAGTCCGGCCCCCTGGCTCTGGAATGGCTGAAGGCCTGCGACAGCCCCTCTGCGTATCTGCACCCACACCGCTGGGTGTACGAAGAGCCCCGTGCTCAGCGGACCCTCTCCGGTCTGAGCCCCCCGCGAGGGCATCCCTGAGTGGCCCTCCTCGGACCCCTACCTCCCAGAGCTGAGGCCGACAGTCCCTGGGCCAGCAGCAGCTCCCGCAGTCGGGCCACCTCCTCCTGCAGCTCTCGGATCAGCCGTGCATTGGGGTCCTCGTTGATGACCGCGTTACAGCGGATCTGCTTGGTGCGGTCGGCATACCTGGGGAAAGAGGCGGGCAGGCTGGGTGAGGCCCAGATGCCCCTGGGTCAGCGGCCCATCTTCCTCCCTCTCCCAAACTGGTAAACAATGGGTCCGGCGGAGGCCTGGCCTATCTCCTGGCCCAGGTTCCGAGCTGCCAGCCTCCGAGCTCCGGGCCGGGTCCCGGCCGCCCCGCTCCCGCCGAGCTCCGGGCCGGGTCCCAGCCGCCCCGCTCCCGCCCAAGCCCCACCTGAGGGTGCTGAGTGTCTCCTCGTAGTTGATGTCTGCGGGACTGAGCGCCGCGATCATGGCCGTGCGTGAATTCCCACCTGCAAGACGGACGCGCAAAGCTCAGGCTGGTCCGGCCTAAGGACAGGCGGGCTGGGTCAGGGGTCTGACGGGGTCACCATTCGAGATGGGGCGAAGCTAGGAGTCATGGAACTTTCCCACAGACGCAGGCAGTCAAATGGGGGGAGGGGTGAGATCAAGGACACCTCCGACATCTTCAGGACACATCAGCGGGAGGAGGACGAAGCCAGCGGTGGGCACGGGGTCAGAGAGGGCCATGGCTTTCCTCAGCATTGGGACATCTGTCAATGATGTCCCCCGCAGGGGACGACTGTGGGATTTGAGATTCTAGGGGTGGCGTAGGGTCTGTCAGACATATCGAAGCTGGAAGGGGGGCGGGGGCATAAAGAGTGAGACTAGGGGCTCCTCACCCAGATTCTCCTTGAGCAGCCAGGTGAGCACAGAGTCCCTGTAGGGGATAAAATCCGACTTCCGCTTCTTCGATTGCTTGCGGGGGGAGGAGAGGGAAGGGCATCAGCATGAGCTGCCCACCTGTACCCCCGCCTGTCCCAGAGCTGCTCCCTGCCCAGCCGCCTTCTCACCAGATCCGCCAGGGCTGAGATCACCTTCCCAAGGGTCGTCAAGGACTTATTGATGTTTGCACCTTCCTAGAGAGGGATGAGAAATGTGGGCAACGGAGGCCCCGTCCCCAGTTCTGCTCTGCCTCCCCCCAGCCAGAAGCACCACCTGCAGCGCCCAGCACCGACATCAGCCGTCCCTCCTAAGCCCCCTCACCTTTAGGCGCATGCCCCGGGCCCCGGAGGAATCAGCCCGCTCACTGCCAGCGAGGTCCACCAAGCTGATCTTGCTGACCTGAGGGTGGCGGGTAAGGCAGGAGATGACAGGGTGTGGGCGGTGGGCAGGGAGGGCAGATCAGGGGGATGCCCGGCAAGGGAATGGGGCAGGCAGCCCATGCTGGAGGAACCCCACCTTCTCCGAGTCCAGCCCAGTGAGCTGGTCGTGGCAGCGCTGCGTGAAGACGATGGTGAAGACAGCATGGGAGCGGCTGCTGGTCTCGTTCATGTTGGTGGCGGCCACCGTCCTGGGGGAAAGGGAGTGGTCACTGCACCGGGCCTCTCACCTGCCTGGCCTGACTCCCTCTCCCTACGCTCCAGCCGCTGGCCTCACCGAGCCTTGTTTCCACAGTCCATGAGGTCAGCAATGTCCGCGTAGGAGGTCACGGCCAGCTTGGACAGGTCCTGCACGTAGGGGCCCAGGATGGGGTGCTCCCGGACCCGCAGAGAGCCCCGACTCTTGGGGTTCAGGAGGTCTCGCACCCGCTCACAATAGATCTCCATGTAGCTCACCTGAGCAGAGTGAGGCGAGTGAGCGGCAGGACTGGTAAGCGAACCAGGAAGGACACCTGCGCCCGGCTCCCGAGACGGGACACGGCTGTCGGCGTCTAATGGACACCAGCACTCCGGACGCCCGGGCGCGGTACTAAGCACTCAGCACACACAGGTTCGCTGACCCAACAGCCTAAGATTGAGGGGGGGTTGTCACTGTCATTGCGGGGGGGGGTGTCACTGTCATTGCGGGGGGGTCACTGTCATTGCAGGGGTGAACACACTCAAGAGAGAGGAGACGAAATCACCCAAGCCTCTGTGAGTGACAGGAAGGGCCGGGGGAGCCCCAAGGCTACCTGAGTCCTCAGACTGTGGGGAGCCTTGTCCCTGCTGCCCCTCCCTTGCCCGGGGCCCCTCTGAGACCCCAGCTCACCTCCACAGAATAGGAGAGCTGAGCACTCTCGTTCTTATTAACGCGAGAAAAGAGGTCCTCGCAGAGCTGGAAGGGGACACAGAGAAACTGCTGTTAAACCCCACCACGGCCCTGAGAAGGCAGGTGTTCCCACCATACAGATGGGAAAGCCATCTCAGAGGATTCAAGCCTGCCCAGGGTCACCAACTACTACGCGGTGACGCAGGAAGCACACCCCAACATCAGACACACAAGGCTGCTGTGCCGCAGGGGCGGGGTACATGACGGTCAGCCCCCAGTTATCCATATCTGCCTTTTCTACATCATACACATGTCTGCGGGGGAGAAGACATCTTCTCTTCTGCAGAGAAGTCTGACGCGAGATAAAACGGCTGCAAGGGGCAGAACCGGGCTCCAAACCCAGGATTCTCCGGCAACAAGGCCTGGGCTCTTCTCAGGAAGCTTTGCTGCTTCCAATGGGGGTAAAGACCCCTCCCCAGGGGGCCAGGAAGTCCACATAGCCACCCACCCCTCACCCTAGCACATCCCTTATCGGAACAGCCTCCGAGGCCCAGGTCTCGGCTCCACGGTCCAGAGGGAGCAGGGGAAGCTGTCCGGCCCCCGCCGCCCCGCCAGGCCACAGGCGTGTACCTGAGGCACGATCCCTTGCTGCCCCGGCTCCTGCCGCCCCATCATGGTGTAGGACTTCCCGGCCCCAGTCTGCCCATATGCAAAGATGCACACGTTGTAGCCTTCGAAGGCATGAAGCAACATCTCTTCTCCGATGTCTCGGTACACCTGCTGCTGAGATGCAAACTGGGGATCCTCGGCCTAGGGAGGTGGGAGCAGAGACTCAGCAGGAGCCCTACACGACTCGGTCCTCGGGGTCTGGCTCCCGAGAGTCTCACCCCCATTGCCGCTGACCACCCAAAGGTTCTACGTGCCCCAGGCAAACCCCACGCATGGTTCCAATCGCCCACAACGGGACCCTGTGCAGCCTCCTGCCAGACCTGACCACCCCGAGGAATCCTCCTGCCCCATCCTGGTCCCAGTCACATCCTAAGGGTCCTTCTCGCCGCCACCCTAGGGTTCCAGTCCTCCCATCCCACCGCCAACGCACCCCACGGAGGTCCTATCTCCCAGCAAGACCCCCTCCCCGGGACCTAAACCCCCATTCCTCGCCACAGAGCTCTCCTCTCACCCCAGCAACCTTACCGAGGTGTGTGACCAGTACGAGTAGTCGAAGGTGAAGCTTTTCGGGGCATCCTTGCTCTGTTTGGGATTGGTGATGGCTGACAGGGCAGCAGAAGGAAAAGCAGGAAGGCCAAGGTCAGGTACTCCGGACCTCCGCCCATTCCCCGCCACCACCTCCCATTGTGGGAGTCCAGGCATCCCGCCCCTCACCTCTGTGCTAGTTCATCTCTCCCCTTTAATACTCCCCGCCCCCCTCTAGCCACCAAGGCTAATTTTGGCTCCCAGGACCCGCCCCTCATTGGGCTGCCTCTCCGATTGGGCAATGGAAGGCTCCAGGCCAACACCCCCCCCCCCACCGGGGACTGGCAGCATGGAAAGGCCAGCCTGCCCATGCCCTGCCCCCGCCCTCTCCACTGGCACCTGCTCCACACCCAGTGCAGTCCTCCTCCCGGTCCGGCCCAGCCAGCCAGCGTGGTGGGCCTGCCTGCCCCACCCGTGCCCAGCCGACCCCGGGGACTCACTCACAGGTGGTGCTGCCCTGCATGCTGACCACACACTTGGCATCCTGGCTGGTCTCTCTGGCGTTAAAGGGCCGAACCCTCACTGCCACTTTTACTGAGGCCCCAGCCATGCTTCCCAAGACTCTCACCCTCCTCAGCTGAAGGACAGAGACAGGAGAAGTGGTCAGAGCCCGCTGGCGGCACCCAGACATTGCCTCTTGTCTTCTCCCAGGATCCGGCATCTCCACCCCCTTCCCCGGCTCCCCGGCCCCACCAGGACCTAGCTCCTGGCCCTCTGGCCTTCCTCCCAAATGTCACTCTCCTCAGGGACTCCCAACGGTGTTCCTGCCTCTCTCCCCGGCCATACCCCAGCTCTCCGGGACCTGGGCCATCATGCCCCAGTTACCTGGCGTCCTGGCCCCAGACCAGGGGGGCTGTATCAGCTCTGGCTGCCACCGGCCCTCGTAGGGGAAGCCCCATCCTACCTTTGGGGCCTGGCCACACCAGCTGGGGCTGTGGGGGAAACCCTGGTTGTGGGGGAAGAGTGGTTAGGAGGCACCTATGGCTCCAGAGATGGGTCGGAGTTCCAGGGCTGGAGGGCAAGGTCAGGGGCAGGGGCAGGGGGCAAGGTTAGGAAAGGGGAGGAAGGCGGTCCCTCCCGAGTGGCTGAAGGCAATGTGAACCCAAGGGCAGGGACGGTGATATTTTTATTCCTCGTCACTCACAAGTGCACTGGACACCCAGAGAGAGGGGAGAGAGAGAGGCTGGACAGAGGGCAGTCCAGAGAGAAGGAAGCCGAGGCAGAAACACTGGTAGTGGCTGGAGGAGGGACAGAGGGGGCAGAGTGACAGAAAGTCACAGACAGCAAGAAAGGGAGACAAACAAGACAAGAGGAAACAAGATCCAGGTCGTGCTATCGATGAAATGAGGAAAGGACAAAAGAAAGGAGCCACAGAAGATGGCAAAGACAGAAATCTTAGACAGGGAGAGCAGCTCTGGGATGACACCACAAAGTGGGAACCCAGGAGGGACATAAAAGAAAACTCCAGACATAAAATCTGCCCTGAAATTCCCCCAGAGTGCCAGCCAAGAAGTAGAAACCAGCTCCCACCTGGCGCCCACAGCCTCCACACAGGGAGGAACTGCCAGTGGGCAAAGTTCAAGGGCTGCAGGTACAGCCCAGCCCACCGTGGCTGAGGGCCCCAAACCCCTCACCCAGCCCCCAGCACTTCCTCCTCAGGATCCTGGACAATGGGCAGGGGAGGGTGGGGACATCCTGCATCCTCACCAACCCCCAGGGCTCCTCTGTTGGGGGATCCCTGCAAAACACCTGTGCCTTTACTGGGGCACAAGGAAGCACTGCAGTGTCCCCAAAAGGAGGCAGGCAGGTCGCAGCCCCAGCCTGGAGCCAGCCCTATGGCTTCCACTGCCCTGGGGAAGGTGCCAGGCAGGAGCCCAGGAATGTGGGTGCTCCAGTGCTCACACCCTGGGAGGAGAGGCTGAGCAGCCCACGCCCACGGGCAGGAGGGTGGAGGCCAGCAAGACAGACGGGGATGCTGGGGCCCCTTCTGTGGCCCCAAGAACTAAACGCCCGACCGCTGGGCCTCACCTCCGCAGCCTTCCCGGGCAGGGCACGGGAAAGGGGACAGGGCTGGTGTGTCCCAGGACAGGAAGGGAGGAGCTCAGATCCCAGAGACTGTGCCGGGAAGCGCAGCCCTGACCCCAGAGACCCTACCCAAGGCAGGGACGACGACGGGGACGCGGCGTGGTTAGGCCGTCGCGGCTCATGGGGCAGGGAAGAGGGTGGTGCGGCCGAGGGTCGGCCGGGGGTACCTGCCCCCAGCCCGCCAGTGATCCCCGCGCCGACCCCGGTCCCGGCCTGCGCGGGCGGCCATGCGGACGAGGTGCTCCCTCCCGGCCGGCCGCCCGACCGCCGCCCCGGGCCTGGCACCTCTCTGCGCCTCCCCGGGACAAACAGCACATGACCCGGCTCCAGCGGCCGGCCGGGACCCCGGCTCCCCGCCCCCCAGCCCGGCACATTCCTCGGCGGGCGTCCCCTCCCTCCCCCGCTCTCCCCCGCCCAGCGCTCACCTCGTCGCGGCGGGGCTCCCCGGGCGGCTCCGCGGAGGGCACGGGGGCGACCTTCCCCGGGGTGGGGGCGTGAGACGGCGGCCGGCGATCGGGAGCGGGCTCGGGGCTGCCCCCGCCCCTCGCCGGGTCCCGGGCGGCGGGCGGCGGACTTGCGCCCCGGGGGCGGCAGCAGCAGCGGCGCCAGCGGCCGGCGCCCGCCCGGGCAGCGCAAGCTGGGGCGGGAGCGAGGGGCGGGGGAGCGGCGGGCGCGCGCACGCGGGGGGCGGGCACGCGCCGTCCCGACTGGGGCCCGGGAGCGCCCCGGGAACGGCTGTTAAAGGGGCAATGCCCTCGTACTGTGGGGACCCTCGGGTGCGGGGGCAGAAAGGCGCGCTGGACGCTGGCTGGCGGGAGGGTTACGGAGCGCGAGGAACGGGGCCGGGGTGGGGGGAGGTGGGGGGCAGGGGGGACAGGGGGCGGGCCCTGGAGGGGACCCAGGCCCCGGACCCGCGCACGTCGCCGCCGTCGGAGGCGCGCCCAGGGGCGGAGTCGCCCGTCGCGCCCCGCCCAGGGGAGCCCCCACCCAGGCCCCGCCCCCGCGTGCGCGGCGCGCCGGCTCCGCCCCCGGGCTCCAGGCAGCGCGTCTCTCCTCAGCGCCCGCCGGCGTTCTAGAACTCGACGCGCCGCCGCCTAAGGTGCCGGGACCGAGAGCGGGCGGCGGCGCCGGCCGGTCCGCTGCCCGGTCCCCTGCCCGGTAGGCCGGCCGCCGCCTCAGCCTGGGTGCCGTCTCGGGCCCGGGCCCCCTCACCACAGGCCGGGCCTCCGCTCACTGCCGCGCATCCCTTCCCCACCCCGCCCGCCCCCTGCCCCCGCCCCCCACCCCGCCCTGGTCGCTCAGGCCCGCTGTGGGGTGTTGTCCCCCTCCCTTCGGCTGCACGCGCCCTGGAGAGGGGCGGTGCCCACTGAGACCCCTAAGCTCAGCTTCCCGCTGAGATGCGGACTCCCGCTCGAACCCCTCCGCGGAGCTCCCCTGCCCGCCCTTCCGGGTGCGCGGGGCCCCTGACCCTGCCCCGCTCGCGCCCGCTCTGCCCGGTCCCCCGCGGCGCGAGCCTCGCACCTGACGTGCCGGCCGCCCTCGGTCTCTTGGCGGCCGCACGGCCGGTTCCGCGCCGACGCCCGGCTCCTTCCGTCCGGCCGTCCGTCCGCCGTCCCCGCCGTCCCCGGACCTCGCTCGCTCCGGAGAGCCCGTGTCCCGGCCATCTCTGGGCGTCCGACCCCTTCCGCGCTTTCCGCGCCACGTGCACGCTCCAGACGCCCCGAGGACCCTCCCCCTCTCCTCCTGCCGCAGACCCTCCTCCCGCCCTAGACGGCTTCACGGCCTCCTCCGCCCCGCTGGGCCGTGCGTGACGACTCGTTTCCCGCGATGCTGCCCGCACCGGCAAGGAGACCCGGCCCGGCCACGCGTCCGGCCGTGCGGGACGATGGACACAAGCTCATCCCCTTTGCCAAGTGAGTCGTCCCCACCCCGTGGGGAGGGGACGAAGGGAAGGTAGGCGCCCGGTGTCCCCCCGACGGCAGTGCCCGACGAGGGACTCTGGGCAAAGCCTGGTCTCCGCAGGATCACGACGCGCTCGGCGGTCCCGCCGACGGGTCCCCTCCAGACCGGCGGTGTCCCGGTCGCGACGTCAAGCGCGGCCCCAGGGTTAGAAGGACGAGGGACGGACGGACGGAGCTGGCCTTCGAGGGGAGGAGACGGCACGTCCCAACACGAGTGTGACTTCCCTTAGAGTGTCAGGAGAGACGAAGTAGTGACCTGTGCTGGCGACCGGGGCGCTCTGCAGACACTTGGACGGTGCGGCTGTGGAAGGCGGCTCTGGGGACCCGAGTCTGAGCTCGGATCTGAAGATGAGAATCAGCCGGTCTGACAAGAGCCCAGGCAGGGGGTGAGGGGAGAAGAAGGAAGAGTGGGGGGACCCCCACGAAAGAGAGAGGCGCGGGATCTTGTAGGACAGGGAAGCCCGCCAGCGAGACTGAAACTGGGTGATCCAGGGAAAAGCAGAGAGCAGCGTCGGCATTGGGGGCCAGCGTCTACAGGACCTCCCAGGCCACCGGGAAAGGTCCGGGTTTCATCCTAAGGACAGTGAAAGTCAGTGGAAGGTTCTTAGCACGGAGATGACACGAGCAGAGCTTTCTCCTTCCTCTCTGGTTTCTTTGTTGTGAAAAATGTCAAAAAGCAAAGTAGAGAACCACTCGTCCTGGAGCCAGCGTCCGCGCTCTGGGAGCTTCCCACATCACGGTTCCGGGCTGGATCCGCTCATCTGTGCCACCATCTAGCTGCCTCCCGCTCGGCTTATTTTGAAGTAAATCTCCACCCGTGCGTCATTTCAAACGACCATGGTTAAAGGGTTACTCACACTGCTCTGGGCAGCAGACATGATTGCGGGGTGAGGACGGGAGCAGGGGGAGCCCCTTGCCTTAATAGTCCGGGCTGGGGCAGATGAGCTGGAATATTGGTGGAGGAAGCAGAACGGGCGAGGAGCACTCAAATCGGATGTATTTTACTTTACTTTATTGTATATTTCATCTTTTTGAAACTTAAGTGAAACTTTTTAAAAATTTTATTTATTCATTTATTTTTTACTTTGAGTAAGCTCCATGCCCAACACAGGGCTTGAACTCACAACCCTGACATCACACATCACATGCTGTACCTACTGAGCCAGCCGACCTTCCCCTCCTTTTTTCTATTTAAATGAAACTTTACTTTTTAATTATTTTATTTTTTAAAATTTATTTATTTGACAGATAGAGATCACAAGCAGGCAGAGGCGGGGTGGGAAGCAGGCTCTCCGCTGAGCAGAGAGCCTGACGTGGGGCTCGATCCCAAGACCCTGGGATCATGACCTGAGCCAAAGGCAGAGGCTTTAACCCGCTGAGCCACCCAGACGCCCCTTAATTATTTTATTTTATTGAAGATTTTATTTATTTATTTGACAGAGAGCACAAGCAGGGGAAGTGGCAGGTGGAGGGAGAAGGAGAAAAGCAGGCTGCCTGCTGAACAAGGAGCCCAGTGTGGGACTTGATCCTGGGACCCTGGGATCATGACCCAAGCTGAAGGCAGAGGCTTCACTTACCAAGCCACCCAGGCGCCCTACATTTTTTTTTATTTTTAATTAAAATCTGGGTGTATTTTAGATGTAACTGACACAACTTGCTGATGAACTGAATATGGGAGCTGAGGGAAAGTGAGACAAACCTGGTTTGTGGGCTCCAGCATCTGGCCATCTGGGGTGCTTTCCCTGGAAGTGGGGCAGGCTGGGGGGAGATGTGCGTGCAAGTCTGGAGTCCAGGGGAGGACACGGATTTGGGGTTTTGTTAGCACATTGGTAGTACATAAAGTCATGGGCCTGGGTGAGGTCCCTTAAGGAGAGATGGAGATGAGAAGACAGAGGGTCCAGACCAAGCCCTAGGACACTCCCCTGGGGAGCAGGAGACCAGCTGGCATCCAGTCTGGGGACTTTGGAAGTGCTGAGCCCTGTTCTCACACCCCTTGCTACCCAGAAGGATAGCAGATTCTGTGAGTTAGGGGACACAAAGCAAAGTGAACAAGGGTTCTACTGGAAGGAACCTGCCCCGTCACGTCAGCTGAGCGGATAGGGCCTTCCTCTTTAACAGTGAAACGTGGTGTTCTCTGATTGGGGTGCTTAGATGTTTGAGATCGGGCGAGATCCAGGCTCCAAGACTGCCAGTTTCGTCTCGCAAATCAGATCTTACCACCTCCTCTGCTGCAGTGGCTAGGAGAGCATGTGGCCAGTGGGGCCCGGGCAGCCGTGCGGCCCCATGGAAAGGCGGGACCCCTGAATGCCCGGAGTGAGTGGACGCTGTGAGGGGTGAGCTGAGCCAGCCCCGAGCCTCCCTTGTCCTCCTTTCAGGTGTTCCAGGGTTGTCCGCCGATCGGCACCCCCCGGCTTGCCTTCCCAGAGCCCCGGACTGATGCCCCAGCGATACGGAGACCTCTTCTGGGAGAACCTTAGCCAAAAGCCCAGGTGGGCAGACACAGAAAAGAGAAGGAGGAAGTAAGGCTGTAGAGTTTTGCATTAAGCCTTACAGCAATGAGCCCTTGTCTGGGGACGGCTGGCCCACTGGCCGATGGCCACCGTAGCTCCTACTGCCAGGTGGACACATGGTTGGGAGAGCAGTCAGAGAAACAATACAGATGGGGGTGTCCTCTGCACATAGCTCCCCTTTTGTGGTTTTCAGCCCCACCTGGATGGAAGAACAGTACACCCCACCCCTGCAGGTATGACAAACGTGCCCTTAAACAATCCTTGATTATTGTACCCACTGCCATTCTATCCTCAGCTGACCTTACCACCTCTTCTCTCTGATGTCCCCCAACCAGTGCACGGACCACGCCCTCCTTTCTTTGCATTAGTCCCCGTTTCCACAGTCTGGGCTTCGAGACCCCGACTCCCTGTTTCAGTCCAAGCCCTCCCTTGAGAGGCCCAGTTCTGCCCTCTAGCCCCTTTCCCCCCATTCTTGGGCACAGAGAGCCACTGGATGCTCCCAGCCTGGCCTGTACCCCCCTGAGGGGCTCCCACCACCGGAACTGCTTTGCAGAAGAAAGAGAAGGAGGCCCCCTTTGGCAGGAATGCAGCAGGGAGCTGGGGGCATCCCAGCCCGGGTGAGGGCAGTCGCTTATCACCTGGAGGATCTAAGGAGGCGACAGAGACTCATCAATGAGTAAGGAGAGAGACTCTGGGGCTCTGGGAGCCCAGCAGGGCTTGGGGGCAGGAGGGTTTGAATTAAGGAAGGAGTTGAGAGCCTTAAGGAATTGGAAGCTGTATGGAGACAGGGAGGGACCTGGGGGAGGAGGATAAGCCACAGGAGCCCCAAGGAGTGGAAATGGGTCACCAAAGACAGGAAAGCCATCCACGTAACCGGAGGGTAGTGGGCAGCCGCAGGTCACCTGTGAGTCCCTGGACGCAGGGTGCTCCCATCTGAAGGGAGCAGGAAGCTGGGAGTCAGGGGGGGAAGTCCAGTGGTAACATCCCTGGGTCCCAGCAGGAATTATTCTAAGGCAGAGGGCTGAAAAGTAGAGATACAGGAAGCCTGGCCTCCAGGCACCTCGTTCCTAAGCCTCACGTCCTCACAGACGGAAAAATGCCCAGTGGGGCGGCTCTGGGGCTGCATCTGAGCCCCTGGCTCTTGCCCATGACCTCGGTGGAGTCCCCAGCACCACCCAATACCGGGGTCTGGAAGAGGAGAGGGCTGCCTATCCACAGGAAGACGGCCACCTTCTCACCAGTGGCGGGACCCAGGTCTGGCGGAGGGACCTGGTGGGGTGGAGGAGGGTGTGGCGGGGGGCTGTCTGGTCTTGCGTGGAGGGACAGCGGGAGCCAGGATCCCCAGGCTAGGTGGCTGGCCTGGAGAGGAACAAAGCGCAGAGGGGCGGGGGTGCCTGGGCTTGGGGGATAGGAAGCGCAGAGAGACAGCCTTTCCCGTTCTCAACCTTACAGCTGCTCTGGTCTCCCTGGAGCCCCCTGGCCCAGGGCGGGTCTTGCCTCCCCAGGCGGCTGGGCTCCCTGGCCTCCTCCAGCGCTGTCGGGGCTAGCAGGACGCTCCTCTGCAAACCCTGGGGGATGGAGGTGCGGTCTGAGGAGTGAGGATGGACGCCGTGTCCCCGGTGCCCCCCGCTGCCGCTGCCCCGCGGGCCCCAGGCTGGCTGGCGGCCCTGGAGCTCCCGACTTGTGACAGGGAGGCGTTTCCCCCTCCTTAGCGTCTCCCAGCTGCCCCCACCCCTAGCCCCCTCGTCCTCCCTGGTCAACCCGCCCCTCGCGGGGCTTCCCGGGCCGGCTGCCCGCCCCCAGCCCCCAGGCTGGATCCCGGGACCTGTGCCCCTCCTCTGTTCTGGCATTAAAAAGCAAGCGAGTCGAGCCCGGAGTGTCTCTCTGCCCGGGGAGCAGTGATGGAGAGGCTCGCGGGGAGGGAGGCCGCCGTCCGCTCCTCCAGGACTCAGCTAAAGTGAAGTCGGGCTGGATCCCGCCGAGCCCCGGGGTCCCTGACACCCCGGGACCCCGGAAGCCTGCCCCCGGCGCGCCGCCCCGCCCCGCCCCGCACACCTCCCCCCCAACGCGGCCACCGCCCCGGGCTGCCCGGCTGCACCCGCCCCCCCGCAATCCCCTTAACGGGGAGGTCCCGCCCCGTGCGCAGTGACGTCGGACGCTGCTGTCAGCCGGCGCGGGGGGGGGTCGGTGTGGGGTAGAATGGCCGCTGCCGCCGTCACCCGCGGGACCCCGGGAGGTAAGAGCCGGGGCCTCTCCCCGCCTCTCCGCCCCCGCGCCAGGGGGCGCCGCTCCGGGCCCGGCCGCGGACGCGCGCCGCGGGGACCCCCGCCCCTCCTCCGGACTCGCCCCCACGCCGGCTCCCGTCCTCCTCCCCCGCGGCAGGGGGCGCCGCAACGCGCAGGGCCCCGCGGCGGATCTGCGGCGCCCGCACCGCTCGGGGACCCCACGCCCCGGACCCCGGCCCGGCCCTCGCCGCCGCGCGCCCGCGGGCTCTGTCCCGCGGCGTCTCCGGAGCGCCGCTGCGTGCGGGCGGGCGGCGGACCCTCGCACGTCGGGGCTTCTCCGGGGACCCCCGCCCGGGCCGCTCCGCAGCCTGGCAGCCTTCCGGGCCCGGACTGCGCACCTGCGCCCTGGGGCGGAGTCCTGACCCCGACCCGGCTGCCCTGCACGCAGCTCGCGCGGACGGGCCTCCTCCCCCCACCACCGCGGACACCTGGCGGAGCCCGGAGCCCGCGCGGAGAGCATCCTTCAGCTCCCATCTGCTCCCGCGGGAGGGTGGGGGCCCGGGCTGGAGCCGGAGTGTGGATGGGGTACGCTGGGCCCGGAGGCCAGTGAAGCGGAGGCGTTTGGGCAGAGCGCTGGTGGGGGAGGGGTGCGGAGGGCCGTGAGCCTCCGGTGGAGGATGGGTTGTCCTGGGGGTGGGAAGCCGGGACCTGGGTACCCGGCCCGGCTTCGGCCAGGCCGTGACCAACCTGGACGACAGGGAGGACGTTGCGAGATCTGCCTTTCCTTCGGCAAATATCAAATTGGGGAGGAACCCAGGGTGTGTCTTGTAAGGCCCGGCCCTCCAGCAGACTTAGATCTCTTGCCCTTCCCCCAGCATCCAGGCTCCCCTTTGCTGACCCAATCTCCAAGGACCAGGTGCCCGAGTGCCAGCCCCCCGGCCCGGACCCCATCTAGCCCCAGGGTCTCCGAGAGTCCCTGGTGTAGGGCCTGGGAAGCGCCAGCTCTGCCAGTCTCCCCCCTCCCCCACCCCACCGGTCTCTTCCTGATGACTGTCGGTGGTGTCCCTGGTGTCTCCCCACTCCTGCTGGCTCCTGGCGCCCGGGTCTGGGTTCTTTCTCACGTCCATGCCCAGCTCTACTCACATCTCAGTCTGACCCCTTCCCCCTGCCTCCTCATCTTTCTCGGACATCACAACCCAGTTTTTCTCCCCTTTTCCAGTTCAATCTTCTTATCCTGGGTCAGTGGGGGGGGGGGCTTCTGCCATGACCTTGTTCTCTCCCTTCCCAGCACAGACTCCCCCTCCCCCCGGCCCCTCAGGCCGGGGGTGACCTTGCCCCCTGGAACCCTCACCATGAATACCAAGGACACCACCGAGGTTGCTGGTGAGTTCACAGCCCAGGTTCTCAGCCCTTCTTTCTTCTGGCTATGGTGATGGTGAAATTCTTGGGTCCCTGCTCTCCTTGTCCTGGTTCCAGGTCCTTCCCCCCCACCCCCACCCCACCCTGTGCTTTGGGTTCAGCCCTTTGCCCTGGGCTGCCAAGGGTGTCAGAGGCAACACACTGCGCCCTCCCTTCTGGTTGTTTCTAGAGAACAGCCACCACCTGAAGATCTTTCTCCCCAAGAAGCTGCTGGAGTGTCTTCCTCGCTGTCCACTGCTGCCTCCAGAGCGGCTTCGCTGGAATACAAATGAGGTTTTCCAGGGAGCCTTGGGGCGTAGGGCCTGGCAACATGGGCTGGAGGAGGATGAATGGGGGTCTTCCTAAATGCAGAGCGCTGCCCTAAGCTCCTTGGGAGTCACAGAAGGGGTGTAGGGACCTCATCTCGTAGGCACTTACCAGCGCATCTGCCTGGGTCAAAGTGATAGCAAGCAGCAACAGAATACTTCTCCCAAGCTGAGTGCTGTGCTAAGTCCCCTACCTAAGTCCTTCAGCAATCCTGTGGAGCAGACGTTGTTGCTCACCCTGTGCTGGCAGGAGGAAACAGTCTCCCTCGTGGGGTTCAGTGAAGTCTGCAGCCTCTGCTTTTGAGCACCGCTGATGCTGGCTCCTTCTGGAGGCACGGTCTTCGTGCTACACACCTTCTGTGCACCCCCGACACACACACACACACACACACGATGCTTCGTGTGTCCTAGGCGCTCATCATCGGCTGGAGTATTTTGTTAGATGAAAACCATCAGCAAGAGGGCACTTGTGGGTGTGATTGCTGCAGATGCAGGAAGGGCCAGGGCAGGGAGCAGGGCTCGGTGGAGATCCGGGAAGGGATGTGGTCCATGGGATGACCAAGGTGTCCAGGCTCAGAGAAATGAGTGCAGGGCAATCAGGTCTGGGGGACACGAACACTCAGGAGCTCGCGGCTCAGGGCACGATCAGAGAAGAATCCGCAGAATAAGGGTAAATGGTGGGAGTGGGTGCTGGCTTTGTCCCTGGTCTGGGAGAAGCTTGGACTCAGGCTGAGGAATTCAGAATTCCTAGCAGTGTCAAGCCACTGAGGTTTTCTGAACCAAGAAGTGGGACAAAATGGGATTTGGAAAGCAAAATCAAATGCATGGAGGATGGAGGGTTTGGACGGCTGTGGTTGAGAGGGAGGGAAGGAGAGATTAGACTCGTGTTTGAAATGGAGCCTGGGACCCAGGAGGGCAGCAGTCCTCACTGGGAGCCTCCACAAGCCCCTGGAGCTCAGAGGAGTTGGGGGGGGGACCTGCCCCAGCCTCTACGTGGGGACCCCCCCAGCTGAGCGCCCCTCGTCCTACAGGAGATCGCATCCTACTTGATCACTTTTGAGAAGCATGACGAGTGGCTGTCCTGTGCCCCAAAGACAAGGTGAGCGGGTCTGTGAAGGCAGGCAGTGGCCAGCCCGGGATTCCCGCCGCGGGACTCAGGCCAGCCCTCCCCTCGCCAGGCCTCGGAACGGCTCCATCATCCTGTACAATCGCAAGAAGGTGAAGTACCGGAAGGACGGCTACCTGTGGAAGAAGCGGAGGGACGGGAAGACCACGCGCGAGGACCATATGAAGCTGAAGGTCCAGGGCATGGAGGTGAGGCGGGCGTGCAGCGGTGGCCGGGCTGTCCTCCTCCGTCCTCAGCGGGCTCTGGCCCACCTCCTCCCACCCTCCGGGCCACTCCTCCCTTCTCACTCCCATGGTTCAGCCCCGGGGGTGCCTCAGCCATGCGCCACTTCCTCAGACCAGCCAGCTCTCCGGGACTTGGGCACCCCCGGGGGCCGTCCAGGCCTGTTTCCCTCAGGGGTTCAAGTGCTGAACCTCTGAGCACAGGGGTTTCCCCCACCAAATCACTGCTCCTCGTCTCCAATGTGTCCTCGCCCTGCTCTCTGAACTCGCAACAGTCCCTCCCACCTGTCCTGTCGCCTGTCTTGTAAGGCCCCGGCCCCACTCTTCCTTCCTCTCAACCCCTGCTGAGTGCCAGGATGGGGAGGGTGTGTGTGGCGTGCAGGTGGGGGTGGCGAGGGTGGAAAAGGCGCTGGTGGAAAGATGGGGCTTCCTGCAAAGGGACGGAACAGAGGAGGAGTCGGGGAGCAGACGGGCCCTCCCCCCACCCCAGCCTGTCTCCTGGCAGTGTCTCTATGGCTGCTACGTTCACTCTTCCATCGTCCCCACATTCCATCGGCGCTGCTACTGGCTGCTGCAGGTGAGGGGGCCTGGGGGCTGGGAGATGGACTGAGGGCCACTGGGTTCTGAGTGGGAGGAGGAGCTTGGGAAATGGAGGGGAGTACTGGAGGATGGAGGGCGCCGGGCCTGGGGGTGGGGGGACCTGCCTGGGAAGAGAGCAGGGACCCCACCATGCCCTGTGTGTGCCCCTGTTCTCCAGAACCCTGACATCGTGCTTGTGCACTACCTGAACGTCCCGGCCCTGGAGGACTGCGGGAAGGGCTGCAGCCCCATCTTCTGTTCCATCAGTAGTGACCGGCGAGAGTGGCTGAAGTGGTCCCGGGAGGAGCTGCTGGGGCAGCTGAAGCCCATGTGTAAGGGGCTCCCAGGGGGGCGTGGGCGGGCCCTTGGGGGCAGAAGGGCTCTGTACCCAGCAGCGTGGGGTGAGCGGCTCCCTCGAGCCAGGGGTGCTACCCGGAGGGAGTGAGGATTCTGGCATGTCCTGAGGTCTTGCAGTCACGGAGAAGGGCTGGAGGACGTTGGTGAGCTGTGAGGCTGCTGGCCGGAAGTCCCTGGTGCTCGGGTTCCCCAGCACGCCCCCCCGCCCCACAACGGTCTTCCAGTTCATGGCATCAAGTGGAGCTGTGGGAACGGGACAGAGGAGTTCTCTGTAGAGCAGCTGGTGCAGCAGATCCTGGACACGCACCCCACCAAGCCTGCGCCGCGAACCCATGCCTGCCTGTGCAGCGGGGGCCTTGGTGAGTGACCCCTGACCCTGGGACTGTGCTCCTGCCTGGCTGCATGGCGCTTCTGGCACCTCAGTCCTGCCAGGATTTGCATGCCGGTTTGCGGGTCTTTTGCATATCGGAGACCTAGGGGCGGGTGCACAGCCTTCCAGTCTGGGCGCACAGGCCTAACCCGGCCGCCATCTGCCTGCTGTCCTTCGCAGCTCCCTGCTACAACAGTCTGGGCGTTGACGCCCAGACTTAGCTTAATCTCTCGCTGGTACTCCCTTTGCTGTGTGCTTGTGTCTCTCAGGCCTTTACCTGCTTCTCTAACTTCTCCCCGCAGAGCCCCTGCCGTCCTGTTTAACTGGGTGGGGGCAGGGGGCACACGACACAACCGCTCCTGCCTCCCAGTGGCCACAGGAGGTAGTACACCTCCCATGCAGGACCCAGTGCCTGGAGGCTGGATAGAGGTCGCTGGGAAGGGGTGGTTGGGGCGGTGGAGAACCATGGTCCTCCCGCCCCTTTCCACTGCAGGTTCTGGAAGCCTGACCCACAAATGCAGCAGCACGAAACACCGCATCATTTCTCCGAAAGTGGAGCCCCGAGCGTTAACCCTGACCTCAGTCCCCCATCCCCCTGAGCCCCCTCCGCTGATAGCCCCTCTTCCCCCGGAGCTCCCCAAGGCACATACTTCCCCTTCCTCTTCTTCCTCCTCCTCTTCCTCCTCCTCTGGCTTTGCAGAACCCCTAGAGATCAGACCTAGCCCTCCCACCTCTCGAGGGGGTTCATCAAGAGGAGGCACCGCCATCCTCCTCCTGACAGGACTGGAGCAGCACACCGGGGGCTTGACGCCTGCCAGGCACTTGGCTGCCCAGGTGGATCCTAGGCCTCCCATGAGCTTGGCTGTGGTTGTAGGCTCAGAGGCCTCTGCCCCACCGGCTCCTCCCAGCCCTGCCTTTGACCCGGATCGTTTTCTCAACAGCCCCCAGAGGGGCCAGACATACGGAGGGGGGCAGGGGGTAAACCCAGACTTCCCAGAGGCAGAGGCCGCCCACACCCCCTGCCCTGCCCTAGAGCCTGCTGCTGCCCTGGAGCCCCAGGCAGCTGCTCGGGGTCCCCCTCCTCCGCCAGGAGCAGGTGGGAGAAGAGGAAACCGCTTTTTCATTCAAGATGATGGCAGTGGGGAGGAGCTCAAGGCCCAGGGGGCCACCCCACCTGCACCTTCACCCCCTCCTTCACCCCCTCCTTCACCCGCCCCCCTGGAGCCGGCAGGCAGGGGAGGTAGAGGGGAGGCCTTGTTTGGAGGAGCTGCTGGGGCCAGCGAACTGGAGCCCTTCAGTCTTGCATCATTCCCAGACCTCATGGGAGAGCTCATCAGCGACGAGGCTTCAGGCGCCCCTGCCCCAGCCGCCCAGCTCTCTCCTGCTCTTAGCACCATCACGGACTTCTCCCCAGAGTGGTCCTACCCGGAGGTGAGCCTTGGGCCCCAGCCAACCTCCATCCCGCTCACCAGCGCTGCCACCTGCGTTTCCCTGTCTGCATGGCGGCTTTGCTCTCATCCCACCTTTCTCTATAGACAGAGTAGAGCGTAGCTGCTTCCCTTGTCTCTCCAGGGAGCCTCTCCCCCACTCCCCGTGCCCACCCCCCACATGCTGGGTATGGCTGTGAGTCCCCCAAGAGCCCTTGATATGGACTTGGGGAAGCCGAAGGTCTGTCCCCTGCAATGAAGTTCTGCTCTCTGCTGCCCCAGAGAGCAAGAGGAGGAGCCTCGGTGGGAGGACAGTGGGAGCCCAAGGCAAGGGCTTTGGCCGATGACCACTGTCTGCCAATCAGCTGGTAGCTTTGGGGGAAGCAGTGAGTTCCCTATTCCTAGCAGGAGTGCTGGGAGGAGGGGCCAGGCTAGCTGACCTCACCCTTTGGGGTCCTGCCCCATCCCTGTACCCCAGAATCTAGCACAGGGCCTGCCGCACCATAGGTGCTCCCTGGGGGTCTGAAGTCAGGATAGAGAACGAGTGAATGAACACCCAGCTGGGCTCCAGTCACAGGACTTGGCTTTGTCTCTGCAGGGTGGCGTCAAGGTGCTCATCACAGGCCCCTGGACAGAGGCCGCTGAGCACTACTCCTGTGTCTTCGATCACATCGCTGTGCCAGCCTCGCTTGTTCAGCCCGGGGTCTTACGCTGCTACTGTCCTGGTACGGGGGTGGGAGTGCCCCGGGTAGGGGCTGACTCGCGGGCCCGGGAGCCTCATGCCCCACCACAGGCACAGGAATTGGCTGTGTGTCAGAAGTCTAGGCTCTGGCGTAAGCAGTCTAGTCCTGAGCAGACTGGCAGTCCTGGAGAAATCTCCTTTCTCCGGTCTGTGGCCTCTCTCCTGGGAGGTCAGGCATTTGAGCGGGTGGGCCTCCACTGTCGCTCCAGGCCCTCTGGCTGCTTGGAGTCGGTTTCTAGTTCCAGTGCAGGGAGGTCTCGGAGCATGAGAAGGGAGACACGTTGGTCTCCCTCGATCAGTCTTGGACTAAAGGACATTGTCTCCTAGACCTGGACTGTCCAGTATGGTAGGGTTAGCCACGTGAGCCCATGGAAATTCAGTAGAATAAATGAAAACGTGAGATTCAGCTCCTCCAACACAGCAAACACATATTTTTTGTAAGATTTTTTTAAAAGATTTTATTTATTTGACAGAGAGAGATCACAAGCAGTCAGAGAGAGGAGGAAGCAGGCTCCCCGCTGAGCAGAGAGCTCAATGTGGGGCTTGATCCCAGGACCCTGGGATCATGACCTAAGCCAAAGGCAGAGGCTTCAACCCACTGAGCCCCCTAGGCGCCCCCAGCAAACACATACTGAAGGTTCAGTAGCCACACGTGGCTTCATGCTGCCCTGCTGGACAGTACCAATCCAGAACGTTCCCGTCGTGGAGGCAAGCTCTGTTGGATAGCATGGTCTAGAGATCATTGCCAAGGCTCGCCTCTGCCCTTCTGCCCCCGGTTTTGCTCCTTACCTGCACCCAGCAGTCAGTGCTGCTCTGGGACCGCAGGGACCACCAGAGTGACGGGACAGATTGGCTGTCTATGAGCATGCCCTACTGTGACAGCCTGGTCCAGGGGTGCATGAAAGGCAAAGGGAGACCAGGAAGGCTGGGTGCTGGGACTTCTCTCAGCCTACAGTCTGGGGACTAGTGCTTTTGTTAAGGCCATAGACATGGAGAGCCCAGACACAGCTCTCACTGGACCCTGCTGGTGAGCGGCTGCTTTTCTCTCTCTGATATTGGTAACAGGCTCATGACCCTGCCCCAGACCTTGGGGGATCCGGCTGCTTCCTAAGCGGGGGCATCTGTGGACCCTCAGCCTCCCAGGCCCAGCCGCAGCAGGTGTTAAGTTCTTGAGTGATGGGAATCCGGCCCCAGGTGGCACCAAGGCCACGTCAGCCAGGGGCGTCCCTGCCTCCAGCAAGGGTGCAGCACAGCCGACTGTGAAACAGTCGTGTGCGGCTCTCTTGCGGGGCCAGAGAAGGAGCCAGGGAGAGAGACTGTACCCTGACCCTGTCCCCCCCAGCCCATGAGGTGGGGCTGGTGTCTCTGCAGGTGGCAGGCCGGGAGGGGCCCCTTTCCGCCTCTGTGCTCTTTGAGTATCGAGCCCGCCGGTTCCTGTCACTGCCTAGTACTCAGCTTGACTGGTTGTCATTGGATGGTAAGTACCCCATGTGGGGCCCAGCACTGGAGTGGGGCACACTCCTAAACACCCCGGGACTCCAGCGGCCTTTTCCCAGCTCCTGCTTCATGCTTCTAAAGGGGCAGCCACTGTCCCTCCCGTCCCCTCCCCTGGGAATCCTGGAGCCATCTCTGTACCAGCTCTTGGCCTGTCCTCTCTGCCCCAAAAATGGTACAGAGCCAGGCCAGGCCAGGAGGTGGGAGCGGGGATGGGGTCTGGAGCAGTGTGCATGGGGGTCCAAGTGCACAAGCTTGCACATGTACTGAGGCACATGATTTCAACTTCCTTTCTGTTTCTGCCTCTGCCTTTGAGGTAGGTGTTTGCAATAAAAAATCTGGGGTAACAAGAAATCTGGGGTAACAGGCACAAAGTAGAAGACTGACCGCGTCCCTGCTCTGTGATGTTCACCTTTAATACGCTTTAACATGCTTTCCTGTAGAAACACACATGTGCGCACACACATACTTACACGGAGACCCTCGTGTTCCCGTCCTGGCTCTCCCTCCCGTGGCTCTCGTGTTCCCGTCCTGGCTCTCCCTCCCGTGGCTCTCGTGTTCCCGTCCTGGCTCTCCCTCCCGTGGCTCTCAGCGCGGTGTCCCCGTGGCCCCCGCAGCCAGCTGGGGGTCCCCCTTCTCTGGGTTTCTCTCAGTTGTGCTGCCACCCCTGCCGCCCCCCTCCATCGCAGGACTGCTTTGCCTCAGGAGTCCTTGCCCCCTGCTGTCTCAGCCTTGGGGGGCTCCTGCCAAAGCCCTGCCCCACCACCCTGTCTCCTCCTGGGGGGTCTTCTCCCTCCCCGCGCTTCCCTATACGCCGCACCCGTGCCCTCACCTGCCCCCCTCCTTCCCAGTGCTCCTTTGCCACATCTCCCTCCTCTCCTGTCCCTTCTGCCCTTTACCTCACCGTCCACACTCCTCCCGGCCATCAGCTCCAAGCCCTGAGCCTTTTCTGTCCTGCCTCTTAAGCAGGACATCTCCAACCTCCAACCCGTTGGGTGCCTGTTGTCCTGTGGCTCCCATTCCCTCCCACCTCCCCTCCTTGTCCTCACGTGATCTCAGGAAGGAACAGATATGGCTTGGGGTGTGCGTGTGTGTGTGCGCACGCGTGCGCACACGGGTTCTTGTGCCCTGGGTGGGGGAGGAAGAGAAGGAATGGACATGGCGATCCATCTTTGTCACCTCCAAGCCCCGCCATGCTCTCTATGGACAGCTGCGGGGGGCCGGGAGGAGGGGGTGGTGCTTCTTAAATCACAAGCCCCGAGCTCACTTGGGCAGTAGACGACAGACAGGAGGGGCCCCAGAGTCCTTCAGCGCAGCGTGGGGGACAGAGATTGCACTGGGGCAGGGAGAGCTGACGGAGGGCTCACCTGGAGGGCTGGGTGTGTGAACGTGTGCACGCGTGAGCGACCTGGGGCAGCTCGGGACTGCACACTGGGACCCCTGCCCCATCTGTGTTTGGAAGAACGAGGTTTTGGTTCCAGATTCTGGTTCCCGGTCGGCGGGTAGCGTTATAGGTTCTCGTTTCAGGCCTGCATCCTGGCTGGGCTGTATGCAGGGCGAGGGGCCCAGGGGCTGTTGTTCTGGGCAAGAGGAAAGACCGTGGTGCCTCGTCTTCACCTCCGGGGTCTAGCCGTGGTGGCACGGGTGTCCCCTGCGCCCGCCCCCCGCTCAGCCTCCCATACTGCTTCCCCTCAGACAACCAGTTCCGAATGTCCATTCTGGAGCGGCTGGAGCAGATGGAGAAGCGGATGGCGGACATGGCAGCAGCCGGACAGGCTCCCTGCCGCGGTCCTGACGCTCCTCCGATCCAGGTACCTCCGTGGGGAGGGAGGTCTGGGTGGGAAGCCGAGGAGGGTCTCCCTGGAGCAAATGGCTCTGCTGTGGGACTTGCTTGTCCCTCCTGTCCCCAGCCTCCTCCTCCCTGACGTCACCCCGTGGCAGGAGCGGCTATTCTGGGCGCCCTCTTGGCATGACAGGCCACAGACGACAGACTATTTCTAATCCGAAGTGGGTGGGGGTGAAGGTGGGGGTGGGGGAGGGGACAGAGAGCCTGTGGGCCTGGGTCTCTGAGGACGTGGCCGGGCTGTCTGCAGGCACAGCACTGACCACAGCCAGCGTGAAGGGCACACACGGGCAAGGCCGTGTGAGGTCCGGCTGCCGCAGCTGCTGGAGGAAGCAAGCCGTGGCATGGGGAACGTCAGGAGCTGGAGTGGGAGGCCTGGGTGGCGGAAGCCCGGACGGGGAGGGGAGAGGACAGGTGGGGGCGGCTGAGGCCACGCCGAGCCAGAGGCCGGATGCTCAGGTTCCTGCCTAAGGGGGTCTTCTCCACAGGATGAAGGCCAGGGGCCGGGCTTCGAGGCTCGAGTGGTGGTCCTGGTAGAGAGCATGATCCCTCGCTCCACCCAGAGGGGCCCTGAGCGCCTGGCCCACGGGAGCCCCTTCCGTGGCATGAGTCTCCTGCACCTGGCCGCTGCCCAGGGCTACGCACGCCTTATCGAGACACTGAGCCAGTGGCGGTGAGCAGGGCCACGGGGAGGCGACCAGGGGCGGGGACTGGGGAGGGCCCAGACCACCTGGAGCCCTGCCAGGAGGGAGCTGCGGTCACTGTGGTTAGAAGGGCTGGGAGAGGGCTCACACTCCGGGATTTTCAACACTGCGGCCCCATCCCCCGACTTGGGACTCTGAGTGTTGGGGCTCCTCCTGCCCTGTGTCTCTGCAAGCACTCCCCGCCCATCTTGGTGCTTCTGGACAGCATGCTCCCATGGCACCTGCCCTTACCCTGACCGGGCTCTGGTGTCCCTGTCCCAAATTCTCCAGGAACGTGGGGACAGGGAGTTTGGACTTGGAGCAAGAGGCTGACCCGCTTAATGTGGACCACTTCTCCTGCACCCCGCTGGTGAGCACGTGCGGGCCGCTGCCTGGGGACGGGTCTCACAGGGGAGACCCAGCCAGGGAGGCCCCAGGCCTCACTTCCTGCTTCCCACCCCCTTGTAGATGTGGGCCTGTGCCCTGGGCCACCTGGAAGCCGCGGTGCTCCTCTTCCGCTGGAACCGGCAGGCGCTGAGCATTCCCGACTCCCTGGGCCGGCTGCCCCTGTCCGTGGCGCATTCCCGGGGTCACGTGCGCCTTGCCCGCTGCCTGGAGGAACTGCAGAGACAGGAAGCTTCAGCCGAGCCCCTGCTCGCCCTGTCGCCACCCTCCTCCAGTCCTGACACTGGTGAGGCTCGTCCCTGATCTTTCTAAGAGGAGGCTGCAGGTGGGAGGACAGTTGGGCACCCCTTATCCTGGCTTCCCCCTCCCTTCACAGGGCTGAGCAGCGTCTCCTCGCCCTCCGAGCTGTCAGAGGGCACCTTCTCCGTCACGTCTGCCTACTCCAGCGCCCCAGATGGTAGTCCTCTGCCGGCCTCCGAGACTGTCCCTGGCCAGCTCTCCGCTGGTGGCCCCGAGGTCCCCCTATTCCTCATGGACTGTGAAACCACCAACCCCCACAGGCCAGCCCCCTCCCCACCTCCTCTTCCAGAAGCCCCAGAAGGTGGGGCTGCCCCTGAGGAAACAGATGGCCCACCGGCCGTGGACGTGATCCCGGTACGCCGCCATCCGCGGATGGACGGAGCTGTGAGGGGTGTGGGGTGTGGGGGTGCGGCGCAGACACTGAGCAACCCGCAGAGCAGAAGCAGTGTCTGGCTTCAGCTGGGAAGAAGGGGTCAGCTGCCCTTGTTTTGGGGACAGGCACAGGAACCCTTTGCTTAGCACCGCTCAGAGCTTGTGACTCCGAAATCATGAGGCATCAGAGGTTAAAAATCCTGGGGAGCAGCCCCTGCTGATCCGCGAAGACACGGGGTCCTCGGGGATGCTGGCAGCACAACGGAGAGAGGAGCAGGGAGGGCAGCATGGATTGACGGCATGGATCCTGGGGGATGGCAGCACCTGGGCTGCTCAAAGCTGGGATGTGCCTTCCCCAGAGACTGCCAAAGTCACCAACAGCTTCAGGAACGGCAGAGAACCGTGCTGCATGTGGCCAGAGCAGTGCACGGGGCCATGGAGGGGGCCTCCAGGGCCTGGGGTTGTGGGCCTGGCCAAGCCCATGAGGAGGGCATGATGGGGGGCTGCCCAGGAGCGGGGGGCAGTGGGTAGTCAGCCTGGAAGGCCAGGGGCTCTGTCTGCTCAGTTCCTGAATCCCCGTCTGGAGCAGGGTCTTCCTGTCCTGTTTGCTACAACGTCTCCACACAGAGGGCCGCCACGCACCCACACGGGAGCCCAGGGAGTATAAATGCAAAAATCTGCGAAGTGGGGAGCCAGGACAGCCACCTTCGAGGCCTCAGGCTCTGGTGGCGACAGGAGTGACAGGAGGTGGACGTTGGCTACAGCTGTGGCTGGGCAGGAACACCTGGCAGTGGGGGCGGCTGGGGACTCAGCAGCTTCTCCCTCATGCAGGTGGACATGATCTCGCTGGCCAAGCAGATCATCGAAGCCACGCCAGAGCGGATAAAGCGAGAGGACTTCGTGGGGCTGCCCCCCGAGGCCGGAGCGTCCACGAAGGAGCGGACAGGGGCCCTGGGGCTCAGCGAGACCATGTCCTGGCTGGCCAGCTACCTGGAGAACGTGGACCATTTCCCCAGCTCAGGCCCCCCCAGGTGACCAGCCCAGGAGAGAGCAGCATCTAGATGTGTCTTGGGCGGATAGGAACAGGGAAGGAGCCTTTCCCGAGCCAGAGCTCCACTGCAGCTCAGGCACCAGGGCCTTTGAGAAGAGATGGAACAGGTCCCTCTCCATGCCGTCGCCCAAGCTCTGCCTTCACAATGGTTCCCTCCTCGTAACCTCCCTCTCCCTGTTCCCCTACAGCGAACTGCCCTTTGAGCGTGGGCGCCCGGCTATCCCTCCAGCCCCCTCCTGGGCAGAGTTCCTGTCTGCCTCAGCCAGCGGCAAGATGGAGAGTGATTTCGCTCTGCTGACGCTGTCGGATCATGAGCAGCGGGAACTGTACGAGGCTGCACGCGTCATCCAGACGGCCTTCCGAAAGTACAAGGTCAGTGGGCCGGGGGGTCCCAGGGTGTGCACGACAGCAGTCCAAGTCCAGGGGAGACTGGGCTCCTGGCCAGTGGCAGGACAGGTCAGGTGAGCACTGGGGGCCCTGGTGCTGACTCCCTTGTCTCGCCCCAGGGCCGGAGGCTGAAGGAGCAGCAGGAGGTGGCGGCAGCTGTGATCCAGCGCTGCTACCGGAAGTACAAGCAGGTGAGAGCTGGGTCTCCAGATGGTGCTCCCGCAGGCACCCGGTGCACATGCACCCCCACCCCTCACCCCCACCACGCGGCCCTGCCAAAGCCCTAACTCCCCTTCTCTCTCCACAAGCTGACCTGGATTGCGCTTAAGGTATTAGGCCTGAGGTCTGGGTGTGAGGTTGTCCGTGATGATTCATCTTCCCACGAGCGTGTGGACTAGAGGCTTACACCAGCTGAACCTGGGGGTGACCCGCAGGGGTTCGGGCCTCTGTTCCTGCAGTTCAGTCCTTGCCCCTCCGTGTCTGCAGTTTGCGCTCTATAAGAAGATGACCCAGGCGGCCATCCTGATCCAGAGCAAGTTTCGAAGCTACTACGAACAGAAGCGCTTCCAGCAGAGCCGCAGGGCGGCTGTGCTCATCCAGCAGCACTATCGCTCCTACCGCCGTCGGCCCGGGCCTCCCCACCGGCCCACGGGCAGCCTGCCCGCCCGCAGCAAGTACGGCCGCCCGCAGCCCTGCATGCCCAGGTCCACCACCCTGTGCCCACTCCCAGACCAGCATCCCACCTCTGCCTCTCCCAGCTGGGCCCCTGGGGGTGCTGAGCCCAGCATCCGGCCCCTGCGTCTCCCTCGTGGGTCAGGGGGCTGAGGGCGAGGGTGCTGGTGTGCCACGGCGCCTCATCCTTTCTTCTGCCACCAGAGGCTCCTTCCTCACCAAGAAGCAGGACCAGGCAGCCCGGAAGATCATGAGATTCCTGCGGCGCTGCCGACACAGGTGCTCCCTTCTCCGGAGGGGTCCCCGGGGCACCTGCACGCGTCGGCGCCAGCCTCCCCGCGGCCCCCCCTGCCACACCGCTGGTCTCCTGACTCCTTCCCCTTGTCTCTGCAGGATGAGGGAACTGAAGCAGAACCAGGAGCTGGAAGGGATCCCCCAGCCCGGACTGGCAACCTGACTGCGCCCCGCCTTCCCCAGCGCTCTGGGGGCCGCTTCTGGCAGTCTCAACAGGGAGAGGCCTCTACGGGGGAGGGGAGCCCCTGTCGGCAGCTGTCCCCGTCTCCCCCATGGGTCGCGACCCCGCTTCCGCGTCCCCCGCCCCGCAGACCCGCGCCCCCGCCTCCCTGCATCTCCCGCCGTGACGTCCGGAGCCCCGCCTGCCCCTTCTCCGCGCTCCCCCACCTCCCGCGCCCGCCTCGGCCCTTCCCGACTTGCCTTATTTATTCGTTGGACGCGTCTCTGAATGTGCCCGCCTCGGCCCCTCCCCCGCCACGCGTCCCCCGCTCCGACCCCGCGCGTCGGCGCGTCCCCTCCCTCGGCGGCCGCGGGACCCAGGCCGCGGGGGGCGCGCGGCGGGGTCGCTCGGTGCCCCGCGCGCCCGGGGTAGGGGCCTGTACATACTGTAACATACGGAGGAGAGTGAAGAGTCTATTTAAAGCGCCGCGCGAGCTAGCACGGCGCGGCGGGGCCCGGCCGGCTCCACGAGCACGTCTACGTGTGCATGGGCTCGGTGTCCACGCGCTGCCATTAAACTCCGCTGCACCAGCCAGCCTCCCGCCTCTGTCTGAGCGCGCCGGGGGGCGGGGCCGGCGGCGGGCGGGGCCGGGCCGGGCCGCGGGCGCGGAGCGTGCCGCCTCCGACGTGTTTCCGGCCTTAAAGGCGCCTCGCCCTTCCCTTTAAGACGCGCCGCCCCTCCGCAGTCACTCCCAAGATGGCGGACCTGCTGGGCTCCATCCTGAGCTCCATGGAGAAGCCGCCCAGCCTCGGGGACCAGGAGTCTCGGCGCAAGGCCCGAGGTGAGGACCCCAAATCCACAGCCGCCTCTACTCGCCCAGTTCTCAGGGCCACACTCTCGCCCCTTCGGACGCTGCCGCCTCCTCAACCTTGAAAGACCCCCTCACAGGCCCCTACGGAGACCCCCGGAGTCCCTAAAAGGGCTGGCGGCCCGCCCGCTGCCCTCAGCGGCCGGTGATTGGCTGCCCAGACCCCAGCGCCAGCCTCCCGCCTTCTTTCCTACTGGCCTTCCGCGGTCCTTGTCTCCAATTCGCCGGCGGGCCCGCCCGTCCGCCGCTGTCCGGGTCTGATTGGCTGGCTGCCTCCAGCCCCCTCCCACCCGCTCCTGGGCCCGCCGGCGGGCTGGGGAGCGTGTCGGCGGGCCACACCCCAGCCGCCTTGCGATTGGCTCCGCAGCACGCTCTTCCGCAGCCTCTTCGCCCCTATTGGCCCCCTCCCTTTCGGAGTCCGCCTACGATGTCTGGCCCGACCTTCCTCGGGCACACCCCGCCCTCGGCGCCTCCGATTGGTGGCCGGGCCTGCCGGGCTGCGCCCCTCCTACTGCTCTCCCCGGCCCCTCCCGCGGCCTCGCCGCCCTTGCCGGGTCCCGTTGCTGCAGGGCCGCTCTGCCGGCTGGAGGCACGAGGGCGCCATAGCCGTCCGAGTGGCCGCCGCCTCCCCGCCCGGTTTCCCGAGAGGCCCGGGGCGCACCGGGGCGGCCGCGCTAGGGGCCCCGGCGGGCTGGGACCCGCGCCATGCGTCCGGGAGCGCGCAGTCCGGACCGCGCACGGAGCGGTCACAACCGAGTTTGACAGCCCCCAAAAGGCGTAGTCCGGGGGCCGACGGGGCCTTCAGCGGGGCGGGAGCCGCCTGCCCCTTTGGGCAGAGAAATGTGTTCGAGCCTCCAGGCGGGCAGCACGTGGGCGCTTTGGGCCGCAGCCGGACCCGGAAGCCAAGGTGCAGAGTCCAGTCGCTTGCCTGAGGTCCCAGGGTTCCGAAGCCGTGGGGTCGTCAACCGGCCGGGACTGGCGAACTGCGGTGTTTCTGGCTCACGTTCTTAACCTTGGTCGGAGGCCACCTTCCCAGACGCAGGGGGAGACCCGCAGGCCAGTTAGAGCAGTCAGTGGTCTAACTGGTCAACATAGGGGCCCTGGGGATACGGCTCTGAGATGAGACAGAGGGGAGCCCCCAGGCCGCCTGGCCGCGTCCACCGGGAGGGACTGGCGGGGCCTCAACAGGGTCCCTGCCTGCAGCGGCTCCCAGTTCGTCGGGCAGGCAGATGAGGCGTTGCACTGTCGCTTCTGGGCACACGCTAGAGCGCGTCTGTGACCCCAGCGTGCTCGGGCCCCAGGGGAGGCAGTGACAGCTCGGACTCTTGGTGGGTCTTGGTCTGCATGAGGAGGAACCACAGGTGCATAGGCATGGAGCGGTTAGGCAATCAGGAAGTGGTCCGGGGCAGCAGGGGGCCTCGGATCCCTGCGCGTGGGCCGCGTGGGCCCGGTGGGCCGGAAGCCCAGGGCATTCCAAGTGGCAGGACAGAGGGGAGGGGGCGCCAAGACCAGAGCTGGGGGAGCAGCCTCGCAGCTCACCTTGGACATCTGCAGCCCCAAAGAAGCTGGGTGTCAGACCAACCACTGCGGTGCCCTCCTGTCAGTGCAAGTGAGAATCGGGGGTGTTACAGAGTACAGGAAGTTCAATAATTTCTCCTTTCCTGGGGAGACAGTGTCATGGGAAGCTCCTGGAAGGCAGCGCTGCTTCTGTTCTCAGCGCCCCAGCGGTCTCAGGTCTCCATGCGTCGTGGGCATGAAATAAATGCTTGTGAACTGGGTTTCCCACTGGGGCTGGGAAATGGGGTCAAGCATGGTTCTCCTCCTTGTCACTCCCACTAAAGCGTGCGCTCTTGAAGGGCCAGCTTCGTCCCAGTGTCTGTGCCAGGCAGAGTGAGTGCGCGGACGTCTGGGGAAGAAACACTTGCCCGGCTTTCCCAGGGCATGCCAGACCTCGTGTGAGGCCTCACAGACACCGCCGCCCCTGGCTGCAGCCCTGGGTTCATGCTGCTGTTTCTCTCCCCCAGAGCAGGCTGCCCGGCTGAAGAAACTGCAGGAGCAAGATAGGCAGCAGAAAGCGGAGTTCCGTAAAAGGGTGAGCCGCTGGGCCAGCAGAGGCAGCCTCGGGGAAGACTTCTAGAAGCTAGGGTTGAAAGGTTGAGGTCTCAGGTTTTCCCAGGTGTGTGCAGTGAGAAGCCTGGAGGCCAGTGGCATGGAGGCTGAGGAAGGTGTAGGGGGTGAGGTCCGCTGGCCCAGGTCGGGAAAGGGGTCCTGGGGTGGAGCCATGGACTCACGTCCTCTTCTTCTGTCTTCCAAGATGGAGAAAGAGGTGTCAGATTTCATCCAAGACAGCGGCCAGGTCAAGAAAAAGTTCCAGCCGATGAACAAGATAGAGAGGAGCATCCTGTGAGTGTCTCTGGGCTAGGGGAGGCGTGAACGGGCCCACGGGGCCCCCAAGAAGTGGGTGTTGGGCCCCGGCAGCCCTCCAGACTCTCCCTTCTGGCCTCCCTTCCCAGACACGATGTGGTGGAAGTGGCTGGCCTGACGTCCTTCTCCTTCGGGGAAGATGATGAGTGTCGCTATGTCATGATCTTCAAAAAGGTGAAAGGCCCAAGCGCCCGCCCTCCTCTCTCCTTTCCAGCCTGTGCCCCCCAGAGGGGGAGGCCGGATGCAGCGTGGGTGTGGAGCCTGACCCCGTGGTTCCTTTATCCACAGGAGTTTGCGCCCTCTGACGAAGAGCTAGACTCCTACCGTCGTGGCGAGGAGTGGGACCCCCAGAAGGCCGAGGAGAAACGCAAGTTGAAGGTGAGCTCCGCCTGGCAGCCTGGCCCCGGGAGGGGTTGGGGATAGGCCCCCGAGCGCTGGTGCCTTGTCTCTGCACCCCTAGGAGCTGGCCCAGCAGCAGGAGGAGGAGGCAGCCCAGCAGGGCCCCGTGGTGGTGAGCCCCGCCAGCGACTACAAGGACAAGTACAGCCACCTCATCGGCAAGGGGGCTGCCAAGGACGCAGCCCACATGCTGCAGGCCAACAAGACCTACGGCTGTGGTGAGGCCCCGTGGGGGCGGGTGGCCAGGACAGGGCTGTGGGAGGTTGGGGGAGGCTGTGAAGCAGGGCTCCTGGGCCCTCCCCACACTCCTCTCCCACCCCGCAGTGCCTGTAGCCAACAAGAGGGACACGCGCTCCATCGAAGAGGCCATGAATGAGATCCGGGCCAAGAAGCGGCTGCGCCAGAGCGGGGAAGAGTTGCCGCCCACCTCCTAGGCGCCACGGCTCCCTGGGGCAGGGGGCAGGGGGGACAGGCTGCTGCTACTAGAACCCATCCTGGAGCCCCCCCGCCCCCTGCACCACCTCTGACGGCGTCACTCGGGCTGGGGGGCTTGTGTTTGACATGTCACTGTTGGAGTTTGGACGTGTGCGTGTGCTCGTGTGTGTGCGTGCGTGTGTGCGAACGCGCAGGTGGGTATTTAACGTGTATTATTCCCCCTTTTTCCTTGGAATTTTCTTCCTCGTGGGGCTGGGATGACTTTACGTTCAATAAACACTGTTTGACCCAATGTCCCGGTTTGTTTGGCCAGAGAAAGGTGGGTCCCAAGGAGGAAGAGGATTCTAGGTCGAACAGTGTAAAATGCGTCTGCTGGCCAGGCACGGCCAGATGCTGCCACTTTCCTGGGTGAGGTTTACAGGCGATCACATTGAAAGAGTGCACTCGCTGAGCACAAAGGGCCCGCGGCTTTGGCTCCTGGCCTCTCCGGTCAGGGAGGCTCTCTGTGCCTCGGTTTCCTCACACGTAGGATGAGGAGGGAAACCTAACCCTTTGACAGCACTGGTTTACAGATATCAAGTGTCTACAAGGGTGCCCGATGATGCTGCAAGCTTCGTGAGCACGAGCCCTCGGACTCCAACCCACAGTGCACCCCGCGGGTAGAAAGATCCGAGGGAGCCTCCCCTCACAGGGCGCTCAGACCCCCGGCCCCCGGAAGTGTGAGCCCGTCCCTCCCCTTCCTCCGGGCCCCAGCAGGTCATCCGGGTGTTCCTCCCTTCCTGCCCCACCTCTCCACCTCCAGGTGTGGCCGAGCCAGGGACCAGCATCCCCTCCGTCCCACCAAGGAGCAGGCCACTCTTGCTTGCCACCAGCATTTATTTCCGTGGGGAAAGGCTTGAAGGCCTGGATGGGTCCCGGGGAGGCTCGGGGCCTACAGCTTCTCACTTGGCCTTTGGGTTGCGGAACTTGCGTCCGGCAAAGACAGCCTTGTCCCCAAGGGCCTCCTCGATCCTAGAAGGCAGGCCAAGTTAGAGCTGCGTCTCCCAACCCCACCGCCCCAGGCCCCCCACATCCAGGCCCGCTGTGCAACCCCCCATACCTCATGAGCTGGTTGTACTTGGCCAGGCGCTCTGAGCGGCAGGGGGCACCCGTCTTGATCTGGGGAGGAAAGGGGGGTTCCCAGGGTTGCGTGAGGCTGGTAGTGGGAGCGGCCTACAGGGGCATCCAACCAGGGCAGGAAACCGGGGACCCCAAGAAGGCCCGTCAGACACTTGGGAGCCGTACCTGCCCCGTGCAGAGCCCCACAACAAGGTCGGCGATGAACGTGTCCTCGGTCTCCCCGGAGCGGTGGCTCACCATCACTCCCCAGCCATTAGACTGAGCCAGCTTGCAGCTGGGCGGGGAGGAAACTCAGTAAGATTGACCGGGGCCTCAGAGGGAAAGCCCAGGGCACAGTGGGGCTCTCCCCTTTGGTTTGGGGCAGTGGGTTCTTGGCGGGGAGGGGAATGACTAAGTTCCTTGGGAAGCAGGAGAGAAGGGAAGAATCTCGATTTCGAGCGGGAGCTCCTGAGATACTGGTGGGAAGGAAGGGCAGAATCTGGGGGAGGAACCCAGCGGGCTGAAGGTGGGGCACAAGCAAGGTCGCTGGGGCAAAAGCTCTGGGGCCAGGAGGGTGGGACAGGGTAGGAGCTGGGGGACGTCAGATGCGGCTGGACAGGCAGAGTTGGGGCCGGGGGAGGCTGCGGCTGCCCGGGGGCCGGGAGGCACTCACGCCTGGATGGACTCGGTCACGGAGCCGATCTGGTTGACCTTTAGCAGCAAGCAGTTGCAGGCCTTCTTCTCGACGGCCTGGGCGATCCTCTTAGGGTTGGTGACTGTGAGGTCATCCCCCACGATCTGGATGTTAACTCCAGAGAGGAATGAGGTCCAGGTGGCCCAGTCATCCTGGTCAAAGGGATCCTCGATGGAGACCACTGGTGGGGGGGGGAGTACCGGTTAAAGACCAGAGGGGCCTCGCGGGGCACAGGCCGGGATGGGATTTCGGCAGGCTTTAGGAGCCGCGGAGGCGCCCCAGTCCCCGTGCTGGGCCAGTGCCGGGGTCCCAAGCAGGAGCGACAGCACGGCTGGAGGGGGGGTCTCACCAGGATAGTTCTTAATGAAGTTCTTGTACAGCTCTCCTAGCTTCTCCCCAGTGATGTGCCGCGCGGGGTCGTCAGGGGACTTGAAGTCGAGGTCGTACTTCCCGTTGCGATAGAACTCGGATGCTGCCACGTCCATGCCGATGACCACCTTGTCTGGGTAGCCAGCCGCCTGGATGGCCGTCTTCAGCAGCTCCAGGGCTGGGGAAGGAGCAACAGGGAATCTGAGGGTCCGGGGCTCGCGGTCCCTGCAGCCCCACCTCCGCGGGGACGCAGGGGCGCTGCCCCTTAGAGCGCTCACACTGACCCTCGTTGTTCTCCAGGATGTTGGGTGCGAAGCCGCCCTCATCACCCACGTTGGTGGCATCCTTTCCGTACTTGGCCTTGATGACCCCCTTGAGGTGGTGGTACACCTCCGCGCCAATGCGCATGGCTTCCTTGAAGGAGCTGGCCCCCACGGGCAGGATCATGAACTCCTGCATGGCCAGCTTGTTGCCGGCGTGCGAGCCCCCATTGATGACATTGAAGGCCTGGCAGGGGGAGGGAGGGGAGGGCAGCTCAGACCCGGGCCAGCTGGGAGGGTCCAGCTGGAAGCCCGGCGTCCCAAATCCCCAGCCGCAGGGTCTAGAGTGAGCAATCTGACTTCTCAGGGTCTCTCTCCTTGTTTCTATAAGACGGGAGTACCACCCGCTTTCCTGCAGGGTCTTAAGCTCAAAATCAAACAGACTGGAAACGAGGCCTCTGTGGGTGCCTGGTCTGTGACAGCCAGTGGCGCCACTGCGGAACCTTCCGTGGGGTCCGTGAACTCGCTCCCTGCGTTAGCGAGGTCCTGTCATCACTCCCACTTTACAGACGAGGAAAACGAGGCAGAGAGCACAGTTAGGCAACCTCCTCTAAGATCCGTGAGCAAACAGGCAGAGCCGGCTGCCTCCAGGACAGCCTGCGCAGGGAAAGCACCATCGGGGCTTAAACCCGGGGCCTGGGTTTGATAAAGATTAAAGGAGATGGAGACGCCAGACCCTTGGCCTGAAGCAGCTGTCCATCTGACCCGCGGACTGGGGTACAGGGCACAGTGAGCCGTCCCAGTTAGCACCAAGCCCAGCACTGGAATGTGAAGGAACATGGGGCAGCGGGGAGGGGGGACTGGGGGGGCGGTTAGGTCCAGGGAAAGCATCGGAAAGGCTTAATGGGAGGCTGGGATTGTGGGAAAGAGGGAGGGGCCAGGCCGCAGCTCAAGAGGTTCCCTTTCAGGAAACTGTTCCTTTGGAGCTGGGTCTCTAAGCTAGACTTTCCAGAGGCCGCTGCTGCGCAGCTCCCTTGTGGGGTGGCCCTGTCACTGTGGCATGGGGCGAGGGCAGCTGCACTCACAGGAACCGGGAGGACCAAGTCTGGGTTCCCGGCCAGGTCTGCAATGTGCCGGTAGAGAGGGACCCCCTTCTCCGCCGCGCCAGCCTTGCACACGGCCAGGGAGACGCCCAGGATGGCATTGGCCCCAAACTTGGCTAGAGGAGGCAAGCACAAAAAAAGGGTGAGGGCTTCTCCCCCATGGCTTGGGGTCACCCCAGGAAGCATCGGAAGGCCAAAACACTGGGCACGAAGGGTGTGCTAAGAGCGGTCTCCCCCAGAAGCCCCCGCCCCAGGGGAATGTGTCAGCTTCAGGCCTGGCGGTGGGCAGGCACCAGGAAATGCCTGTGGAGTGAGTACAAATCCAGCCAGCCACGGTGTGCCCTAAATCATGGGATGCAGAAGTAATCCTAACCAGGCCTCCAGCCCGGGGTCCCTCCCCCCTCTGCCACATCCCATCCCTTCCCCAGGCCTTCCACTCACACTTATTCTCCGTCCCATCCAGCTCGATCATAAATTTGTCAACTTTTTCTTGATCCACAACGCTTAGTTTCTGGAAGGAGAGGTTGGGGGCAGGGGATGGGGGGCAGAGATCATGTTTGTCAGGAGTCAGGGCATATGCTGTGGGAAGAAGGTATTTGGGGGAGACGATGGACGGGTGGTCTGGTGAAGCAAGGCCTCTCAGGCTTGAGCTTTGCGGGTGGGGGCACAGGGGCATGGTGGGGGCAGCAAGCTCCCTCTTGCCTTTTCCAGCAGAGCGGGACCTAGGGTCTTGTTGATGTGTTCCACGGCCTTCAGGACCCCTAGAGAAGCGGGGGGCGGGGTGTTCAGAACCCTAACCCTAACCCTCAAGCATGCTGGGTTCCAGTCCTCCACATCCCATGAAGCTGCTGAGTGCCTAGGTCCTGACCCCACCCGCACACGGAGGCTTGTCCCCCATCACTTTCCCTCACCTTTCCCCAGGTAGCGGGATTTGTCTCCGTCTCTCAGTTCCAGGGCCTCATAGATGCCCGTGGAAGCTCCACTGGGCACAGCTGCTCGGAATCGGCCTGGGTGGGTTGAAGGGGAAGGTTACACACAGTCCCCCGCACCCTCAAAGGGCCAGAGTATGCTCTCGGAGCTCAGGGCCAAGGGCTGGTGCAGAGGGAGACTCCTGCTTCTCCGCCCTGGGGAGCCAGGCTGGAAGAACTCTGGGGAAGGGGATCCCAGAAAAAGGAGAGGATATGGGGCAGAACTGGGGGGTGGGGCAAGACTCGGGCCAGGGTCTTGAGGCAAAGCCACGCCAGGGGCCTGGGTTACCCTTGGCTGTGTGCAGGTCCACTTCTACTGTGGGGTTGCCCCTGGAGTCCAGGATTTCCCGGGCAAAGATCTTCTGCATGGCCATGGCTGCAAGACAGGAGGTGTGACTGCGTGTGGACAGCTGATCCCTGAAGGAACCCGAAATCCCTTGCCCTTTAAGAGTCTTCCCCACCCCAAGAAGGCAGGTGCAGGAGCTAAATATATCCCACAAAAAGGTCACAGATCAAAGAGGCTGGCACAGACCCCTCCCCCCCCTCAGAACAGCTCCTGTTCCACCCCTATCCTAGGGATCCAGGGGTCTCTCCTTTAACTGCGCCCTCTGCACAGTTCCCCGGGCCCTCATGGACCCCTGTTGCCCGCAGAGGTGCCCTAAGGCCCTCTCCCTCACCTGTCTGCTGGGGCACTGGGTCCTCAGACCTCAGACCGAGTTTGCTAGCGCTCGGACCCTCTCCTGCTATGCTGGTTTTCTTCTTCCTGCTCCTTGGTCTCCTCTAAATCCGTGGCAACCCCAAATTCCCCATCTGGCTCCAACCCTCACTCCCCTTCATATACCTCTCTTCGCAGTCTCCCTCCCTGCCCTGGGCACCCCGCATCCTGCTTGCTCCAACCCTTCCATGTCTTTCTCAAGCACCCCCAGTCCTGGGAGGAAGAGAAGCTGACAGTTTCCCCACTTTGTCCAAATCAGCACCACCCTTCCCCACCCCCATCCTCTCAAACTGGAGGATTCACCAGACCTGGGATGTCTTCGAGAGGGGATCGGGGTGAGCTCCGAGTCTAGGTGGCAGCTGGGACAGTGTCAGCTCACTCCCTCTCAGGCTGGGCATTTATCCCCTAAGCACCCTGTGCCCCAGCCAGCCCCGCCTCTCCCCCTCTCCATCCTCCCCCTCCACCCTGGGCTGGCAGCCAAGTGCCCACTACAGCCGAAAGCAGCAGCCTTCGGCCCGGGGCCCCGGGCACCTGCCCCCTTCCCAAAGGTCAATGACTACTCCTCCTTCCTCTCTGTCCCCCAATAAAAGCCCCAACTTTTAATTCCAGCGCCGGGGAGGTGCAGGGAAGGGCCTTCAGATCGGGGGTCTCTGCTCTCACCAGGATTATATTCCCCTTTTGCAAAGGTTAAAGAGGGACTAGTGCCCTTTAGTAAAGGCCAGGGGTAACCTGAACCCTGCTGGGCTGGGGAGGGGGCCGGGAAGAGGGGCTGCAGAACTGACATCCACACATGCTCAGCTCACTGGGCAGGCGCCCGGCCGCTCTGCCCTCCCTTGGAGGAGGGGCCGGAGTCCCGGGCAAGCGCTGTGATCTCAAATGGAATCTCCCACTCGGAAAGCGAGAGGGTCTCACCTCTCAGGGTCCTCATGGCGGCCTCTCTAGGCCCCACCCCGCCTCGCGCCAGCTAGGGGGTGGGGGAGGGGGCAGGGAGCCGAATTTAGACAGGCTCTCAGACTTGGCGCGGCTCCCTACTGATAGCGCTGGGCCAGCACTTGTCGCCCCGGGTGCGGAGCGGCAGCCAGGAGCTCCTTTCCCCGCCGACCGCGGGCGCCTCGGAGCGCGGCCCCAGCCCAGCCGTGAAAGAGGTTCCTCAGCGGGGCGCAAAATGAATGGCGGGAGGAGGGGTGGCCCCTGCGCGCCTCTGAGCCTGGCGCGAATCTGGGGGGCCGCAGCTCGGGTACAAGCCCGCGGGCCCCTGGGGGCTCGTCCCCTCCCCCGCCCTGTCCACGGCCCTGGCCCGGGCCGCGCCCTCCCGGAGTGCTCCAGCCAGGGTTCCGGGCGCGGCGGGCCAGAGTTCAGGAGCCGGCGGGCGAGGAGCGCCGCCACGTGCCCGAGCGCTGCCCCACCCGGCAGCCCGGTGACTCAGCCGCGCGGCTGTCGAGGAACGGGCCCGGGGGGCGTCGGGGGCCGGGGACGACCGCCGGGACGCCCCTCCCCCAGGGCCGGAAGCGGCCCAGCCCCGCGGCTGCGCGGACGACTTCACCTGGTCGGTGGTGGGGACCCCGGGCGCCCCTCCCCGCCGGGCCGTGGGCGCGCACGACTTCTCAGCACAAGTTTCACCGAAAAGAAGAAAGAACCTGAGGGGCCGGAGCGGGAGGGGACTTTCCCCTTCTCGGAAAAGTTGCAAAGCATGCAAACCCCCGGTGTTCTTCCGCCCGGAAAGTAGTCCCGCCCCCGTCTCCCGCGCCCAGTGACCTCTGCCGCACCGGGCCAAGGGGCACGGCCGGTGACCCGAGTGTGTGTGTGTGTGTGTGTGTGTGTGTTGGGGGAGAGGCCGGGCGGGGCCGGAATGCAGGACCAAGGCCTGCCTGAGGGCTGGAGCTGCCCCGGCTTGTGCCCCTCGGGCAGATCCTGGGGACACAAGTGGCCCCCGGTGGGCGCCTTCAAGTCCGGCCCCGGCCACCTCCCCCTGGGCTCCCGCACTTCTGGACTGAATAAAACCGACCGGCAGCAGCGGGCCCGCGCGCGCCGCGCCCCCGCCCTTTCCGCCCGGCGGGAGACACGTCCCCGGCCCGCCCGCCCGCCTCTGCTGGGGGTTCCGTGGCGCGCGCGCGCCCGCCCCGCGGGCCGCCGGCCCCAACCGCTCCGCGCCCTCCCGCCCGGCTCGGCCCCGCGCAGGCGCAGGCGCAGGCGCCGCCGCCGCCGCCGCCGCTCCTGCCCTCCGGCGGAGGTGGGGGAAGGGGGAGCCCGTCCGTTTAACCCTGCGCGCCCCGCACCCGCCTCCACCGCGCGGCTCGCGGCTCGCGGCTCGCAGATTAGCCTTCCCTCCACTTCCATGCCCGCCTCGGGCTCGCCGCCTTCCCCGACACCGGCGTCTCACGGATTTTCGGGGTGAAGCGGGGCTAGCCCTGACCCTAAGTGCCCCCGCCGCCGCCGCCCCCCATCCTTTCACAGGGTTTTCCACCCAACTCTGCAAATTTTGCAATAGGGGGAGGGATTTTTAAAATCGCCTTTGCAAAGTTCGGTCTCTGGGCAGGCGGGGGGGAGGGAGGGAACGGGGAGCAGGCCCCGCCCCCGCCCTTTGCAAATAAAAATCCGGGGGGGGGGGAGGAGCAGGAAGTGGCGGTGCGAGGGCTGCTGCACAGCCGAGCGGAGCCGCGGTCCGGACGGCAGCGCGCGCCCCGAGCTCTCCGCCTCCCCCCGCCCGCCAGCCCGAGGCCCCCGAGCCCAGCCCGCCACCCCAGCAGCAGCGCCGAGAGCAGCCCCCGCAGCAGCGCCATGGCCGGGTGGAACGCCTACATCGACAACCTCATGGCGGACGGGACCTGTCAGGACGCGGCCATCGTGGGCTATAAGGACTCGCCCTCCGTTTGGGCCGCCGTCCCCGGGAAGACCTTCGTCAACATCACGGTAGTGCGAGGCCCGCGCGCCCCGGGGCACCGGCCGGCGCGGACGCGGAGAGGGAGGGACCCGGGTGGGGGCGGCGCGGGCCGCGACCGGGTCCTCGCCCTGGAGGCGGTGCCGATGGCGGCCGCACGTGAGCGGGCCCCCCGCGGCCCCGATACCCGCGCCCCGGGGCGGCGGCGCCCATCCCTCCCGCTCCCCGCTGCCCGCGACGGGGCGTTACATCCGGGGCACAGGGCGGGGAGGGGCGCGCCGCCCGGTGCGGAGGCCCACTTCCGCCTCGGCCAGGGCGGGGCGGGCGCGGGCACCGGTCGGCGCTGGGGGGATCCCCGGCCCCGCTTCCGGCGGCCGGCTCGCGCCCCGCCACCATTGTTCCCGCTGCGGGCCGCGGGAGGCCGCCGCGCTCGCCCGGGGCTCCCCGCGCTCCCGGCTTCCTGAGAGAGGGCGAGGCCGCCCCACGCCCCCCGGGGTCGGCTGTGCGCCCCGCGTCCCGGGAAGGCCCGTCCCGGAAGTCCCCGCGCCCGCCCTTCCCGCCATGCGGCGGGGCCCGCGGCGGGGGAACTTTGTGAGAAGTTGGAAGCCGTGCGAGTGAAGGAATGAGGGATGAGGGCTGCCGGCCCCATCACCACCTCCCTGTCCTCGCTGCCCGGAAGTGGGGAGGGGGAGCGGAAGTTCGGGAGGGGGGGAAGGGGATTTCCGGGCGGGAGGGGACCGGATGTGGGGGTTTGGGGTGTTAGGGGGAGGGGGGAGAGGCTCCCTGGGGTGTCTGGACCCGGTTGCGGGGTGGCCGCCTCTGGTCCCGCGCCCCCTTCCCAAGTTTTCCAGCTGCCCCGGAAAGCCCCCGGGGATCTGCTTCCTCCTTTCGGGGCACCGCTACCTGGACCCAGACCCTAAGTCACCAGGAGACCCAGGCGTCCGGGCCCCTAGCAACTCCTGCAGAACCTTTGACCAAATAAGGGCAAAGTTGCTTCTCCTGCTTCGCCCGCCCCCTCCCGTCCCCTCTTCGCTTCTGCTTTTCCTGAAGGAGAATGGTGTGCATCCAAAAGCTCCCCATTCCATGCCTGGCCACTCTGCTCCCTGGCTTTTGGCTCCCTTTATTTCTTGGGTTTGCTTTTCCTATTAAGTGAGATGGAGGCGTCCAGAGGAACGTGTTGTTTCTCTGTAAGCATTTCCTAGGTTTGCCCCGACGCTCAGCAGGTCCTCTCTAGAGGTTCTCAAATCCCAGAGATGTGCACAGAGCAGGGGACATAGAGCCCCTCTGGGGGGAGGTGTGGAGGGCAGGTGGGTCCTTGAAGCCGGTGGGAACCTTGCTGTACTAACCTGATGGCTGCCCCTTTCCCCTTCCAGCCAGCTGAGGTTGGTGTCCTGGTTGGCAAAGACCGATCAAGTTTTTTCGTGAACGGGCTGACACTTGGGGGCCAGAAATGTTCTGTTATCCGGGACTCACTGCTGCAGGATGGGGAGTTTACCATGGACCTTCGTACCAAGAGCACCGGTGGAGCCCCCACTTTCAACATCACTGTCACCATGACTGCCAAGAGTGAGTTTCTGGCTCTTAACCTTTTCCCAGTTCTGGGATCCCTCCTGTACCTCCTATTAGTCTTTTGGGTTCTTCTGTGCGGCTCCCCAGTAGGAGGGGATCACACCAGCCTGCTGGATGCTGGGACTCTGTATGGTTCCTCCAATTCTCAGTTCCTCCTCTCGAAATGTAAAGAAGTTGAACTGTATTACCTCTTAAGTTCCTTCCTGCCCCGGAACCTTTTCAAAGGGGAAACCCTATTTTCTTGGGAGAGGTAGACGGGGTGGCCAGAAGTTGGCATTTAGCTGTCTTTTGAACTCTTTTGTTAAGATGTGGCATGGCAGGCTCCACCACGTTATTTCTAGCCTGAGTCCCAGTCACCAACCTGCCAGCCTTGGCCCCTGAATTTTAGTGGAGCCCTCTCCAGCTCCAAGCTTGATTTCCCCCTCTTGAAAAGCCCTATTGTTCCAGAGTGACTGACAGCCTGCCTGTGGTTGGGGGGGGGGAATGCTGGTAGAGAGGCGGTTGGGTTACAGCCCCAGGGCTGGACAGCTGCTCAACAGCTGGCAGGGGGTGGAATTGTGACACCTGGGTCCCAGCCTCCTTTCTCTTTTCTCCAGCGCTAGTCCTGCTGATGGGCAAAGAAGGTGTCCACGGTGGTATGATCAACAAGAAATGTTATGAAATGGCCTCCCACCTGCGGCGTTCCCAGTACTGACCTCGTCCGTCCCTGCCCCCCACCACTCCCCATGGCTTTTGCACCCCTGTCCTTCCCAGACACACACATACACCATTTTTATTTTTTGGGCCATTACCCCACACCCCTTATTGCTGCCAAAACCACATGGGCTGGGGGCTGGATGGACAGACACCTCCCCCTACCCAAACCCCTCCTGTGTGTGGTTGGAAAACTTTTTTTGTTTTTTGGGTTTTTTTTTTCTGAATAAAAAAGATTCTACTAACAAGGTGCTGTGTGGTTTGGCCTGGGTATCAGGATAGATAGTCCCCATGACCCTTCGGCTTAAAAGAGGGTTGAGGGCATAAGAGGGTCTAGGAACTTGGGCTTCCTCGAGTCCTGCCCTGGGGTAAGCGCCTGCCTGGGTCCACCTGCCTGGGTGGGCCAGCCCTTACGCGGTGGCATTTCCGAGTCCTCCTCAGGTGCTAGCTGAATTGGTAGGTAATGGGAGTCTTCCAGACCAGAGAATGGGTTCAGGCCTGCGGGCAAGGCAGGGCCGGTTGAGTCATCCCCATGTGGGTGGGGCTCCCCCTCTCTGAGTCACAGTAAACGCCTGCTGGGGCTGTCCCCATAGCTACAGGTTCTCTCTCTCAGCACGCCCCTGCCCCTTTATGGCCAAAAAAAGGGGGGGGGCGATTCCCCAAAAAAGAGTGCATATGTGTGTGAGAATGATCTCACCTTTCCTTAGTTCACAAAAACTTTATTGACCCAGTAAGTGAAAACCCAGTCCCTCTCCAGACCCAACCCCCTCAAAAGGATGGGGTTGAGGGAGGGAGAAACCTGGGGTGGAAATGCTCCCCATCCCTCAACACAGAAGACTGAGCGAGGATGAGAGGCTGTGCAAATAGGTCATGGGAGGGGTGCATGGGGGGGGGGGTCGGGACTATTAGACCAAGATGGCAGCTGAAGAGGAAGGGGATGCAGGTGGGGGATCTGTTGAAGACCCGGGCAGAACAGGAGAGGTTGGAGCTAGGGAGCCAAAGGAGGCAGGTGGCGTGGGGCTGGGGCCCAGAAGCGGGGTCCGCTCTGAGGCAGGGTGGTCCCTCGGCTCCCCTTCCTCATCCCCCTCTTGCCCCTGAGTCTCGTCCTCGTCTTCGTCCCCCGGTCCGCGGTGCACAGGCTGCTTGCAGATGGGACATGTCTTCCGGGTCTGGGTGAGCCAGGGGTCCACGCAGCGGCTGTGGTAGGCTGAGAGATGGGGCGGGGGTGAGGGGGGTGAGGCACCTGCTGTTGGCAGGGCTGGGGAGGCCCAGGGCGGGGCCGGGAAGGGAGGGTCTCACCGTGAGCACAGGGAAGCACTCTCAGCTTGTCCCCGTCCTCATACTCATCCAGGCAGATGGCACACACATCATACTGGTCTCCTGAGGCAGGAAGAAAAATCCTGTCACTGAGCCATCCTGGACCAAGGCCCCTGAGAACTCTCGGAGTGGTGCCGCTGAACCCGCCAGATACCCTCCCTGGCCAGAGTAGGACCCGAAGAATCTGGGGTTAGGGAAGTGGGTTTCTGTGGGGGGAGGTGTAGGGGTGGGGAGGTAGGGAGTGGAGGGGCGGAAGTGGGGGGGCAGGGCTTCTGCTTAGCCTTATATGGGCACTGGAGGCTCCAGGGCCTGGAGACCCAACCCCTCCTTACCTGTTTCTTCCTTCTCACACCAACTCCTCCCCACTGCTTCCGTCTGTCTGCTCTCAGCTCCCTTCCCGGCAAGGGCCGTCCTCCATCTCTCCCCCCAACTCTTGCATTTAACCACCTGTGCCTTCCACCTCCTTTTCTACTGTCCCAACCTCACTGCGCATGCAGGTGAAGAAAGAGAAAGCCAGCATCCCAGGCTGACACCTGCCATCCCTGCCCCTTGTCTCCCGAGCTCCAGCTCCTTTGGCACCAGGTGAGCCGTGGGAAAGGCCCCCACCTCTGCCCAAGCCTCTCACCTTTCCGATAGTCATGGGTAGGGATCTGCCTGAGCTGCTCTTTGGTCAGTCGATTCCGCTGGAGCCGCTTCCGGTGCTGGATACAACGGACTACCTGGGGAAGGGGGCGCAGATGTGGGTTGATGTAGGGAACAAAACAGGGCAAATCCAGTACAACCCCCCTCCCCAACCTCCCACGCACAGACCCAGTCTGGCTTTAAAAGCCGCAGCTCTTGCCATCTGTCCCCCACCTCGAGCTACTCACCATCACTGCTCCCATGGCCAGAACCAGCAGGCCCACGATGCCTGTGAAGGGGATGAGGTAATAGCCCAGAGGAAAGCTGTTGTCTGGGACCAGAAGCACCCGAGCCCTGGGAAAAGGAAGGCCAGGATCAGAGGAGCAGGAAAGGCAAAGGGACAAAGCTAACATGCTGGATGGGGCCCACAGATGAGGATGGAGATGGGAGGAAAATCTCGAGGCACCGTGACAAGGATTGGAGGCTGAATGGCTAGGGCATGGAGGCGTGGGCTCCAGGTGGTCACAGAAGGGCTGAAGAGAGGGGGAAGAAGGGACGCGTCCTACCCCTTCTCGTAGACAAAGAGGGCACGCAGGTACTCGGAGCTCCTCTCCCCAATGAACACGGACGGGATCCAGATCTGCTGCTGGATTTCCTCTGTGGGGATCAGTGCGCGACGCTGCGAACCCAGCCCTCCGCTTCGCTCCATCGCTAACCCTGGCGCTCGGCTCTCCTGCTCTATCCTGCCCCAAGGACGGACTGTTCTCCCAAGCTGGCGGCCACACACCACCCATATCTCAGCCTGAGCTCTAGCGAAAACCCAGCTCGCCCAGGTGCCACAGCCTCACCGCTATTCCACACCATGTTCAGAAGCTCGTTGGAGCCCACGTTGTGCACCACCGCTGCGCCATACCCCGCCTTCTGAGCATTCAGGACCTGGGGGACAAGGCAGGGGGTAAGGGGCCATCGTGGCCCTTGCCTCCCTTCATGCCAGGTACCTCTGACACCCTCAGTTCCCAGCTCCCACTGTGCATTCAGCAACCTTGAGGTCAAAGTTGCAGTCGAATCTTCGAAGCAGTGCGATAAAGACTGACCCGTTGACCGGGGCTGGGGGCGGAGGGGCAATGAGGCTGCAGGCATTGGCCGGCTGAGCCTCCACAAGGAAGCCCTGGGGAAGGAAGAGAAGCAAACAACAGTTGGATTCACCGCCCCACGGGGCCCCACCAAGCAGACTGGCTGCCCTGTGCTGCGCGCGCGCGCCATCCCTCACTTCCTCACCCCTGAGCGTCCTACCTGAGTCAGAAGTCCGCCTCCTAAAGAGGCAAGGACATCACACGACACCCCTCGGCCAGGCCTCCCACTATCCCTCTCCTGTCCAGGAGAAGCTTCTACCCCACACTCGGAGCTAATTCAGATTCTGCCTTTCAGATTCTCAAATTATAAACTAAGTCTGCACTCGCCCAGATCACTCCCTCTCCAGCTCCGTGTCCCATCCTCTCTCCAGCACACACTTCCACAAAACACAGTCCTCTCTGTTAAGAAAACGGCTAAAGGCACCAAATGGAGCCACTTGTGCTAAGCCCGGGACCCAGACTGACTCCCTGAGTTAGTTCCAGCCTCCCCAGCAACAGAACCGAAAGCAGCCCATCTGGAACCAGCGGGTCAGAACTCGCAGGGCCATCTGCCCAACAAGCCCCTGGCCATCCGCTGGAGCGAGAGGGTCTTGCCATGCTCAGCTCTAACTCGAGTGTAACTTACTTGTCCTGCCGCCTCGTGCCCACTAAAGCCTCTCCCTTCCGCGCAACTCCAAGAAGCTCCGTCCTGCCTGCCACAGGGGATGCTACCCGGCTCATGAACTGTTGGCCAGAGCCCACACGACCCTGAAGGTTCCCACACCTACAAGTGTCCTCTCTTTCCCGCGCTCGGTGATCCACCAACACCTAACGAACCAGCTCACGGACGCCGGGCCGGGGAGTGCTCGCCGGCCGGCGGTCCTCATGGTGAAGCACGTCAGCACTGCTTACGGGACCGGACTCTCCCCGAAACCCTGAGAAAACGTCTCTCACCCCATTTCCCAGGAAAGCAAATCAAGCCGCGGGAGGTCACGGAGTTGCCCGACGTTGTAAGACCCCGCTGGGAGCGGCGCTCTGCCCCCGCCGTCGCCCTCGTCCCCTTCCACGCCCCTGCAGGGCGCCCGCGGGGGACTCTGTCTTCCGCCTCCTCCATGCTCTGAACCCACCCCGGACGGGCTCCAAGCTCCAGCCCCGCAGGGGCGAGGCTCCGCAAGCCCCTCCCCGGGAGAGAGAAGGTCTGGCGGGGGGCCCTCACCTGCAGGCCCTCCTGGCTCAGGCTGGCCCCGAAGAGAGCGGGTAGGTCCGCGAAATCCATGCTGGCGTTGTGGTCCGAGGTCTGCGGGCGAGAGAGCCGTGTTCCCCGGCGCCGCGGCCCTGCGCCCCGCCCCCGCCCCTCACCGGGCCCTCCACTCACCGCCCGGATGAGCCCCCGCGCGGGGACCGCCCCCCACAGCACGGCGGCCACCACCACAGGAAGCGGGAAGGCCGCGGGGCGCATGGCAGCGGCGCGAGAGGCCGGGCAGGCCGCGCCCCGTAGCAGGAGCAGAAGGGGGGCTCTGCGCCCTCCGCCCCTCCCTCAGGATCCCGGGGGTCCGACCACCCCCAGGCCCCGCTTCCCAGCTACATGGGGGCGCGGCGGAGGGGCCCCGAGTGCGGGCGTGCGGTGCCCAGCCCGGTCTGCGCGGCGGGACGGGAGGCACTCAATGCGCCGCTCGCGGGTACAGGGACAGGACCGGGAACGGGGACCGGGCCAGGCACAGGTGACAGGAAAACTTCGGGCGGGGCGGGGGCGCTCCGGAGGCGGGACTTCCGGGCAGGTGCGCCGGCGTCCTCGCGGCCGGGGAAGCGCTTCCGGGAAGGAGTCCGGCGGCCTCCAGCCCTGGGCGCTCGAGAGGAAGGACTTCCGGTCCTAAAAGGGCCGTTCGGAGGAAGGTCAGGGCGGAGGGAGTGCCTCTGCAGATGCAGCGAGCGTCGCACCCCAGAGAACGATCCAGTCCTTCCCCTCCATGCCCGCGACCTGGGAGCTGCCCGATTTAACAAACCTCTCGCCCTCTCCGGCCGCCGCCGCGGCTGCGGCACCTTCGGGTCTCGCGAGAGTCCTCCCCACGCTGTCACTCCCGCCGGGGAACGCCTGCTGCTCCTATCGCGAGAGAGTCCCCCACCCCACTCCCGCCGGCTTCCCTAGCTCATTTTGTCTCGCGAGATCGCCTCACACTGTTTTCCCGCGAGTCCAATTCAGCGAAAAGTCTGGGCTTTGGCTTCCTAAACCAGCCACACCCCTTCCCGGCAACACCTCCTCGAAGCCCCGCCTCCGGCTCCGCCTTGCTCCCGGCGGCCTTTGCACCGCGCGCCTGCGCCGGCTTCCAGCTGGGTCCGGCCCCGAGAGCCGGAGGGGCGTGCGCGCGCCCTCGGCCCTGTTGCGCGCGCGGTGTCACCTTGGGCGCGAGTGGGGCCGCTCGCGCACAGGACCCGGAGCCGAGGGCCCCTGAGCGGCGATGGCGGCCACGGCGAGTCCCGGGGCCGGCGGGGTAGACGGGAAGCCCCGCACGTCTCCTAAGTCCGTCAAGTTCCTGTTTGGGGGCCTGGCCGGGTAAGCTCAGGCCCCGGCGTCGGGAGGGAGGAGGAAGGGACGGCTGCGGGTCGGTGGCGGGGACCCGGGTCGGCACGGGGCCAGCGCGGTCCCAGGCATACGCCGAGGTCCTTGGTGGGCTGCCAGGACCTTTTCCCCCGTTGCGGGGCCCCTGCTGGGCTGCGTGCAGGCTCCTTGCACGGCCCGTCGGGCCACTTGAAATCCCCGCCCGGTGCTCGGCTCTCCCGGGTCCTGTGGGGCTCCAGGTCCTTGCCCGGTTCCTGTTGGGCTGCGTGAATTTCCAGGTCAGGAGCGCTCACCTCCTCTCTGGGGTGGGCTGCAGACCGCTCCAGATCATGCCTGACCCACTGGAGCAGAGTGGAGCGCTTGCCGTTGCATGCGCCCCCCCCCCCCCCCCCCCCGCACTGGACCTTTTCAGACCAGTGGCTCCTGGCACAGGCGGACACATACACACATAACCACCAGACTTCTGGACACTTACTTAACCACGGGGCAGGCCTGGTGCTTGGTGGCCCCTCGTTGCCAGGTTGCAGCGGGCCCTGGACTCCGCTTCTGTCTTCCTCCAGGATGGGAGCGACGGTGTTTGTGCAGCCGCTGGACCTGGTGAAGAACCGGATGCAGCTGAGCGGGGAGGGAGCCAAGACACGGGAGTACAAGACCAGCTTCCACGCCCTCACCAGCATTCTGAGGGCAGAGGGGCTGAGAGGCATTTACACTGGGTATGGGGGAGTGCTGGTGGGAGAGGGCAGCTTGGCAGCTCCAGGCCCTGGCCTGACGCCCTGACCTCTTCACTCCCCAGGCTGTCGGCTGGCCTGCTGCGCCAGGCCACCTACACCACCACCCGCCTCGGCATTTACACAGTGCTGTTTGAGCGCCTGACTGGGGCGGACGGCACGCCACCTGGCTTTCTGCTGAAGGCCCTGATCGGCATGACGGCAGGCGCGACAGGTGCCTTCGTGGGCACGCCTGCCGAGGTGGCTCTTATCCGCATGACCGCCGATGGCCGGTGAGTTCCAGGTCTGAGTCTGCACCAGCTTTGTTCTCTGGGATCTGGCATCAGTGGACTGACTCCTTATCCCTGGTCTGGAGCAGAGCAGCGATGCCTGTGGTCTGACCCCCCTTTCTTTGCTCCTGTGGGGCAGGGTGGTCTATCCTGAGCTTGACCTCTCCCTACCTTCCTACCAGGCTTCCTCCTGACCAGCGCCGTGGCTACAAAAATGTGTTTAATGCTCTGATTCGAATCGCCCGAGAGGAGGGGGTCCCCACGCTATGGAGGGTGAGTGAAGGGCTGGAGACTTTGGGGGGGCAGGGGGCAGTTCTTGGCAGTCTCTGACACCACACCCCCCATCCCACCCCCCACAGGGCTGCATCCCTACCATGGCTCGTGCTGTTGTGGTCAACGCGGCCCAGCTCGCCTCCTACTCCCAGTCCAAGCAGTTCTTACTGGACTCAGGTGAGCCCCGGAGCAGTGGCACCCCAGCCTGGCCCCTGACCGGCTCCGCGCTAACTGCTGCCCCTGCTTTGCCTCCCCCAGGCTACTTCTCTGACAACATTCTCTGCCACTTCTGCGCCAGCATGATCAGCGGTTTAGTCACCACGGCTGCCTCCATGCCTGTGGACATCGTCAAGACCCGGTGAGTGTGCGGGCCGGCTCCCGGAGACAGACGGGAGGCCCTGCTCTGTGTGTCTCTCACGCCCCTGCCTCTCCTGCAGGATCCAGAACATGAGGATGATTGACGGGAAGCCAGAATACAAGAACGGGCTGGTGAGGCAGTGGGGCTGGGGGCTCTGGGAGGGCAGAGAGGGTACTGGGGAAGCCGGTCACGGCCTTGGAAGCCAGGTCCTAGCCCCGATGCCCTGCCTACCTGTGCAGGACGTGCTGGTGAAGGTTGTCCGCTACGAGGGCTTCTTCAGCCTCTGGAAGGGCTTTACGCCGTACTACGCCCGCCTGGGCCCACACACCGTCCTCACCTTCATCTTCTTGGAGCAGATGAACAAGGCCTACAAGCGTGTCTTTCTCAGTGGCTGAGGTGGGCCAGGGGCCAGGGGCCCGGAGTGCCAGGGCTCCTGATCTGCCGCTGCTCCCGCATTCAGTGCACCCCTGGGGGCCTGAACTCTACTGCCCTGGGCCCCTCTATTTATTTGCCCTCCACGGTGTGGTTCTCTCCTCTGTGGCAAAGGACTCTGGTCTGTCCTACTCCTGCGTCCCCCTGCCTTGCTTGTCCAGATTCTCATGACCTCTCTGCCCCTGGCTGTGCGTCGGCAGCTGGGGGAGCTGGGAAGCTGCCTCGAGCTTTCCAGCCTCCTCTTGGGCGTTAGTTTTGGGGCATGTAGGACAGCGGAAGATTCCCCCTTCTCGGTGGGTAAACCAAGGTAGGGCTGAGGGAACAGGAAGCAGCAGAAGCTGTCGGGATAGCCAGAAGGTCCGCAGCAGGTGGACGTGACCCTCCACCTCACTGAGGACGTGATCAATAAATTGGATTGATGACATCACCCCCAGATCTGGATAGTTGTGGTGGCGGGAGGGGAGGCAGCTGGACAAAGAGGCGGAGGCTCCAGGAACACAGCAGCTGGAGCTTTAAAGAGAAGTTATTAAAGAGAAGGCACTTGCTCATTTTATGCAATCGCCAGGTCTGTCGGTCGGTCTTGGTGTGGCGGCAGCAGCGGCAGCCGACAGGTAAGGACAGCCAAGACTCAGGCCCTGCCTGTTGCTTCCCGGCCACTCGTTCAGAGGCAAGACTCATCTCACGGAATCCCCAGGAAAGCCTCTGCGGCCTGACGACTCAGGGAGAGGAGGGAGCAGGCTGAGCTGTGGGGGCAGAAGCCCAGGGCCAGGAGGCTTGTGGGAACTTGGGGCACCGGGGGCGTTGGCCAGAGGCTTGATCTGAGCTCCACCCTACAGAGACTGATGTGTGCTTCCCAGGCCCTGCCTCGAGGAGCCCAAAACTCTCCTGGGGCATCAGAGGGCACAGCAAGGTCAACTGGAAGGAGGGCTGGGCAGCGTGAGGCCCGAAGTGGTCTGAGCCAGGCCAGGGGACAGGCAGGCGGCAGGTGGGAGCTGTCCCCTTGGCAGAGCTGCCTCAGGAGGAGGAGAGGAGGAGCCCGGCAGCCCGGCAGCCCGGCGCCCCGGCTGGGACCTCCCATGTTTGCCACTCCTCTTACCTATTCTGGACATTTGTCAGCCTGGGCCACAGTGGCCACTCTTAAGACACCAGGAGCCTGAGTCTTGTCCTTAAGGGGTTCTAAGTCCAGAGAGGAAGATGGCCCAGGGGCAGTGGAGGAGAGAGTGGAGAGTGGACCGCAGCAGGGTAACTTGGGGGCCCCGGCCCGGCTGGAGAAGAGAGCCCCGCTGGTGGCGGTCAGATGGGTGGGGCGGCACACCTGCCCGACTAGAGAGTGAAGTCTTGGAGGGGACCCCTGGGGTGGGGGGCGGTGCAGGGAGCAGGTGATCTCAAAGCTTGCAGCCCCGGGAGCACGGGGAGAAGCACCTACTGTAAGAAGTCAGATGGGTGAGCGCGTCAAAGCCCTTGCTGGCTGAGCTCTGGGTTTGTGCTGTGCCCACAGGAGGCTTCCAAGCAGGACAGGTGTGGGCCGGTTTTCAGGTTCATGCCATCCGGAGAAGTGGGGGGGGTCTCGAACTAGGAAGGCTCAGCTCTCACTCCTGTTCTCTGGGCCCCAGAGAATGGGGCCAGCCTTGGTTTGGGCTGGAGACCCCACAGGAAAGACAGCCCACTCTGTGTGGTGAGGGAAAACGGTGGATGGTGGGCAGCGGGAGAGGAGTGGGTTCCAGAGTGCAAGCAGGACACCTCGCCAGGGTGGCTTGGTGGTCGGTAGGACCCGGTGTGGTGGCGCAGGCCGCCAGGCACACGCACTGGGCACTGAGCTGGGCAGGTATAGGCAGGAGTGGGGCGGGTGCCCGCCTGGCTCCTGGGTGCTGGGGGACTGGTGCGCCTCAGGAGTGGCCGCTCCAGGAAGACTTAGGGTTTAGAGCCAAAACTAGTACCCGCGGTGGCCTGGTGGTTGGCCCGCCAGGCAGCGGGTGCACGTTTGTGGGTGAGGGAGCCAACTTCGGCGGAGGCAGGTGGGGCTTAGGTCATGCGAGTGATAGGCCCTCTGGGCACTCTGGTCTCCGGAGGAAACACAGGGTTTTTGTTTTGTTTTGTTTTATTCTGCAAATACCATACAAGGGTGGAAAAGTAGGAAATGCCCAACAGGGGGAAAGAAAAGGAAACCACCATGTTTGTGCTCCCCAGCGACTATCAGGGCCCCGTCGATAAGGCCCTTTCCCATTTCCCTCCCTTGGATGCGTGTGAGAATCCTGCTCTGTTCCCTTTGCTTTTCCCTCAAACTTTCCCCAAGGTGATGATAATGACCTAGTGGTCCCGGAACCAGGATCTTTGTTCTGTGACCTGCCCGTTCCTCTCCACCCCTGCTGCCCTGCCAAGGTTGTGCGTTCGAGGTTGTGTGTGTGCTGTGAAGAGGAGGTTTCTGGTAAAGGAAAAGTGATAAAGGCCTCCCCCTGACCCCATACTCCTTGCCCACCCACCCCCATCTAGATCCAAAGAGGAAAGCCATCATAGCCTCTGCAGGTCCCCAAACTGCCCACCCTCAGAGGCTGTGGCCTGCGTACCTAGTGCCCACTGTGCCCAGCAGGTCCTGACCCCGACCCAGACTCAGGGCCGAGGGCCGCCGTCCTGCCCGCAGAGGCCCTATGTGGCCGTTAGCCCGTACCCACAGGAAGAGGCTGGAGCGGAAAGTAGGGAGGGACCCTTGAAAGAAAAGCAGCCAGGCCCAGGGCACAGTCACTTGCTTTCCCCTCTGAAGCTCCAGATGTGTTGTGTGTGTGGCCGTGGCCAGGGCCCGTGACTCCGCGTCCCGGGCCCAGGCCAGCAGCGCGATCAGGACCACAGAGGCAAACAGAAGCCAGAGGAGACCCAGAACATAGAAGGCCAGGGGGAGGAGACAGCAAAAGTCAGGGTTGAACAAAGGGTCGTTTCTGGAGCTCTCCAGATTCCCTCGAACCACCTCGTGGGCCCCTGGGAGGTGGACAGATGAGGGGCTTATCGGGTATCCCAAAATGGTAGGGAGTGAGGTTAATTTTGGGATCTCAAAGAATGTGGTCAGTTCAGAGAGAAATAGAGTCGTTGTGGGCTCTGGGGTGGTCGGGGGCGTGGTGGAGGTCGTAGTAGGCTCTGGGGTGGTTGGGGGCGTGGTAGAAGTGCTGAGCCCTGGGGTGGTCGGAATTGTGATGGGGGGCTGAGGGGTGGTGGGGGCCATGGTGGAGGTCGTTGTAGGCTCTGGGGTGGTCAGGGGTGTGGTAGAAGTTGTGTTGAGCCCTGGGGTGGTCGGAATTGTGATGGGGGGCTGTGGGGTGGTGGGGGCCATGGTGGAGGTCGTCGTAGGCTCTGGGGCGGTCGGGGGCATGTTAGAAGTGATGAACCCTGAGGTGGTTGAGGTCATGGGCCGGGGCATGGTGGGCTTCAGGGTGGTGGGGGGTGTGGTGGAGGGTGTGGGGTGGGACATGGTGAGCTTTAGGGTGGTGGGTGGTGGGGGGCGGGGCGCGGTTGGGAACAGGCTCTGGTTCTTCACAGACGCGAGGGTGGAAGGCAGATGGGGCACGTGGCGGTGTGGGGAAGCCTCAGATGCTGAGTGCGTTGGGGCCCACTGGGTTGTGTGGGCTCTGGTGTTGGTGGAGAACTTGACCACAGCCCGCATGGCAGAGACCTTTTCCACCTCTTCCTCGTTCTCATAGTCATCGTAGCTTAGGTCATCCTCATCCCCAAGACTGGGGCAGCCCTTTCCTGGGTAGGTGTAGACGGGTGTGTTGGCCAGGTTGACGCATCGCACGCTCTCCACGTTGGGAGTCATGGCCTTGTCGCCTACACCCTCCTTGAACAAGTAGACCTTGTCGGAGTTTCTATCCAGCCAGCGAGCAAAATAGAGGATCTCACAGTCGCAGGACCAGGGGTTGTTGTGGAGAAAAGTGAAAATCAGGGAGACGTTCCCAAAGAAGCCCTTGGGTATGGAGCGCAGCCAGTTCCCTTGGAGGTAGAGGGTGTCCAGGTTCCCCAACCCATCCAGGAGCCCTAGGGGCAGCTCATTCAGCTTGTTGTCGGCCAGGCTGAGCTTCTCCAGCTGGGGCACGGGCCGCAGGAGCCCTGGGGGCACAGTCTTGAGCTTGTTGCCACGCAGGTAGAGCTCATGGAGCCCGCCCAGGCCGCTCAGAACGCTGGGAGACAGCGATGTCAGCTCGTTGAAGGAGACGTCCAGGACGGTGAGGGCCGGCAGTGCCTGTCCCAGCAAGGGCAGGCTCTTCAGCTTATTGTGGGACATGACCAGCTTCTCCAGCCGAGGCAGCGTTCCCTCCAGCTGCAGGCGGGTTAGCTGGCTCTGACGCAGGTACAGCCGCGCCAGCCGGGTCAGAGACTGCACGGACGCTGTGGAGAAGGCGCCCAGGGGGTTCGCGCTCAGGTGGAGGATGGCTGTGTCTCCTGGCAGATCCGAGGGCAGCACCTTCAGGCCCCGGTTGTCACAGTTCACTTCCATCAGGATGGACACCTGGGAGACTTCACAGACCTCCTGGGGGTACGACAGGCCTGGCAGCAGGAGCAGCAGCAAGAGGAGAGGCATGGGGACCTGGGGGCGGGGGGACACATGTGGGCACCTTGTGGGCGCTGGGCATCATTCCCCCAGATTCGAGTCCCTGCTGCAGCGCACCCACCAGAAGCCCAACCCCGGCTCCTGTCCTCCCCCCACTGCCCTCTCCCACCCTTGCCCCCAAAAGCCTTAACTGCTAGCCCCACGGCCCCACGTTCTAGATTCTTATCCGTGCCTCAGCGGCCTCAACCCCCAGCCCCAACTCAAGCTTACAGGCATGCAGAAGGACCTCCGAGGGCACAGAGATGCTCACAGGGTGTGACTCTGCCCTGCTGTCTTCCAGCTCCACGGAGAGCCTGGGCATGGGCAGGAAGGGGGTGGGCATGGGGAGGAAATGCCGGCCCGATAGGGACTCCCTCCTGTGACCCGGGAACGGTGACCCTCCCGGACACAGGCCCTTATCACCTCCTTCCACAACCGTCCCCAGCCCTCCTTGTGGCTCTCTTTCTCCCACTTCCCATCTACACATGGTAGGTTGGGAGCGGAGTCCTCCAACCACCCCCGAGCCCAGCCTCCAGCTGCCACTTGCTTCCCCTTCGCAGTTGCCAATTTTAACCCTGACCACCCTCTGCCTTCCCGCTCTCCAGCACGGGTCCCCCCACCCACTGGCTCCACTGTGGTTGAGGTCACCAGTGCCCCCCACCCCTCTGTAGCTGTCGGACACTTCCCATTATGATCTTACTCACTTTCTGCACTGCGTACCCATGGCCTCTCCAACCTTGGCACTCACGCCACTCGTTTCCTGCTGACTTATCTGGCCTTTCTCAATCTCCGTAGATTCCCGTCCTCTGTCCTTCGTGGAAAGCCAGCCTCCCCCCTGAGCTCGGTCTTTGGCTCTCTCCTTTTCTTGTGCTTCACGAACACTCAACATTGCCCTCGTTCATTCCCTGGCTGTCAAACCCCACACACCCGCCCCAGTGGCTCACCTCTGCTCTGACCCAGACCCCTCTCCAGAGACCCGACATCCAGGTCCCACTGCATTTTGGATTCCCTGGATGTCCCACGAGCATTAAAACAACATGTTCAAAGCTAAGCTCATCATCTCTCCAAATAGGTGACCCGCCCATGTTGTCCGGCCGGTGAACAGCACGGTCAACCCCCACCCCCCGCACTCAGCTATTCAGTCAGTACAAATAGAATCCCTGACGGTCATCCTTGCCCCTTTCCTTCTTCACCCCCCACACAACCGGTCACCAAGTCCTGCTGGTTTTACCTCCTGATCTCTCCCAAATCCGCTTCTTTCCGTCCCCGCTGCCGCCATGGACACCAGCTCTTCTCTCCAGCTTCACAGCAACATCCTCCCAGCTGGTCTCCTGACACCCTGACCTCCCTTCTCCCCATACCCCACCGGAGTGGTTTTCCAGAACTGCCTACAGGGTCTCCCTGACATGGCCTCCGGGGTCCTATGTGATCTGACCCTTGCCCACGTGTCTAGCCCCGTCTCTTAATGCTCCACTCCACCTTTCACTCCGGCAGACCCTTTTCTTTCTTTCTTTCCTGTGCCTGGACTGTCTTCTTACCCCTTCCGCACCTTGTGCCCAACCCATACTTAAAGCCTTTTAAGACCGCCCAGCACCGCGGCACCAGTTGGTAGAGCGTTTGACTCTTGATCTTGGGGTCATGAGTTCGAGCCCCACGTTGGGTGTAGAGATGACTTGAAAACAGAACCAAACTTCTTGAGACCAAATGAGGTGCCCTGTTTCAGCAAATTAGCCACCATGTCTGTTGGTCCATCACCCCTTCCTATTATTAAAATATCCCCCCTCCTGTCCCCTGGAAAGGACGTCATACAACCACGTGAGTCTGCCACTGTCTGCTCACTTCCCCACTGGGGACACTTGAACCAAATGTAAGTTACTCCGAACACTTGACGTTTATATACTTTGCCGACCGCAAGAAGTCCTTGAGAACATGGGCGACAGAGGACTCGAGCATCGGGAAGTGTAGGGAGAGGCTGTGGAGAGAGAGAAGCTGTGAGGGGGCATGGGGCCCTAGGGGTGCTGATTGTTGATATACTGGTATTAGGGTTTCTCCTTGTAGGCAACAGAGAAGGTCCTGGCGAGTTTAGGATGAAAAGGAATGTATTTGTTCAGCATTCACAGACTTCCCAGTAAGGGCCAGAGAACCAGACTGGGAACTGCGGGGCCCGGAGCAGAAGCGGCAGAACCAGTCCGGTGAGCAGAGCCCTGCTCCTGCTCCGAGACCAGGTCCCCGAAGCCCATGCTGCTCGAGCCATGGAGACTCCATGTCACCATGACCTCCCTGCGCAGAGGGGATCCCAGACCCCCCTCCTCCTTTGTGGGGCCAGCTCCCCTTCAAAGTCTGGGTGTTGCTCGGATTAGTCATACATCTGTGACCCGGTTGCAAGGAAGTCTGGGAAACCAAGTCTGGTGACTTTAGCTTCTGTAATAGGAGCCTGATTTAGCTGCTCCAAACATTGCTAAATTGAAGGCTTTTGCAGACGCAGAAAAGGGATTCCTCTGGTTTGGAACCTACTGATGTGATCTGCGTGATCTGTGTTTCACATCCCTCACATGGCAACGTTCTGAATTTTTTTTTTCTAATTTCGCCTTTTTAAAAAATATATTTTATTTATTTATTTGACAGATGGAGATCACAAGTAGGCAGAGAGGCAAGCAGAGAGAGAGGGAAGCAGGCTCCCCACTGAGCAGAGAGCCCGATGCGGGGCTCGATCCTAGGACCCTGAGATTATGACCTGAGCCAAAGGTGGAGGCTTTACCCACTGAGCCACCCAGGTGCCCCTAATTTTGCATCTTTGCTTGGAATGAAAACTACTTGGCCAATAGAAATTTTTTTTTAAATATTTTATTTATTTATTTGATAGAGAGTGAGAGAGATAGCCAAAGAGAGAGCACCAGCAGGGGGAGAGGGAGAGGAAGAAGCAGGCTTCCTACCAAGCAGGGAGCCCGATGTAGGGCTCGATCCCAGGGGATCATGACCTGAGCTAAAGGCAGATGCTTAATGACTGAGCCCCCCAGGTGCCCCAGGAATTATTCTTTCAATACTAGGTTGGTTTGCTCACGTTTTACTTAGAGTTTTTCCCATCTAAGTTAGAAAATAGAAGTGGCTCATAGATTTCTTTTGAGGGGCTTTGTCTTTTTCTGTTTGTTTGTTTTGCTTTGTTACCAAAGTTATGCTGGCTTTAATAATTAAATTGGAAAATTTTATATTGTCTGGAAAAGTTAGAGATCACAGGGATTTTCCATTCAATGCAGGGTTGGTGGAATTCACCTATAAAACCATCTGGACTGGATGCCATTTGGGGGATAGCTTCTGGACTACCTTTCCAATTTCTGATTTTTGGTCTTTTGAGGTTTCTTGAGTCAGTTTTGGTAGTGGGTAGTTTTTCATAGAATATCTTGCATGTGGCTATTCAAATTTATTTGGCAGGTTTGAACATGTTTACTCTTATCATTTGTTAAAATCTCCATTTTGTGCTTATGAGCCCTTGTCTTTTCTCTCTCTCTCTCTCTCTCTCTCTCTCTCTCTCCCTACCTCCTCTTTTTCCCTAACTGGACTTGCCAAAGATTAGTCTCTTTTATTGGACTAGTCAAAGAACCAGATTGATTAGTTTTACTAGACAATTGCTGGCTTTTTTTTCTGTTTGATGATGAATGTCTGCTTCCACTTTTAATAATTCTTCATATTTTGAGCTTATTTTCATGTTCTCTTCCTACCTTCTTGAGTTGAAATCTTAGTTCCCTTATTTTAAATCTTTCTTGCTTTTCAGGTAAATCCACTTAATTCATACTTTTTTTTTAAGATTTTATTTATTTACTTGAGAGAGAGAATGAGAGACAAAGAGAGCATGAGAGGGAAGAGGTCAGAGGGAGAAGCAGGCTCCCCACCAAGCAGGGAGCCGGATGTGGGCCTCCATCCCAGAACTCCAGGATCATGACCTGAGCCGAAGGCAGTTGCTTAACCAACTGAGTCACCCAGGCGCCCCAATACTTTTCATCTGAGTACTTCTTTGATCCATTTAACGTGTTTTATCCTGTAATACCTAAGGGAAATATGTGTAATTCTTTAAATTCAGCATCCATTCCTCTTGGATAAGAGGACCCCAGTTTCATTTTGGGAGGTCGCCTCTCCCTAGAGGAGCACAGACTTGAGAGGAGTAGAGAAGCAGGCACTTTGCCCTCCCATTTTGGAAGCCCAAATGTCTTTTGGAAGCTCCTTCCACTGCCTACTTCCAGTCACCACCCAAGTTTAGCTCCTGGCTGTAACCTAATCATGGACGACTGTTCTCGTCCTAGGATTTCAAATGTTGAGTGTGGCGACAAGGCAAGAGAAAATAGAACTGGGCAGCATTCATTTCACAAAGTGCTCAGGAAAAACATAGAGCAGTTCCTCCTACTGAGGCCCCATTGCCGCCTGATCCCCAAGCCGTCCTGGACTGCCCGCATTCACCTGTGCCCAGTGAGTCCCGCCTCTTCCCACCTAGTCTCTGTCACACTAAGTTAGGCAGAGGTAATCTCAGCCAAAGAATCCACTTCAGTGTTCTGGCTGTGGTTCATTTTTAAAGAGCTTGTGCAGGAGATGTTAGCTGGAGGCCTACCTACTCAAGGTCCACTAAGATTTCTTTTTTATCTCTTGAAAAATCACTCCGCCTCCATCCTTAGGGTTCTTGGTGGGAATGATTCTATTCCTGCTGCAGAAGCGGACCTCAGCCAGGCCACGGGGCCTAAGCCAGGAGCCTGACGGAAGCAGGTCAGAGCATCCCGTGGTCAGGCGAGACTGGTCCAGGCACAGAAACAGAAGGCAAGCAGGTCCCTTTCATAAGGGGGCCCGTGACTTCTGTGGGAGGGTTGGAGAAGGCACGCTTTCTCTAGATGTGGACAGGAGATAATGTAACCCCGGACGGGCTTGTGATCCCAAGGGGGTGTGGCCTTAGGATGAAGCTAATGTCAGGAAAGGCATTTAAAAAAAAAAAAAAAGTGGAAAAAAAACCATTGGTATCACAAAGATGTTGTACTGAACTAATTGTGACATTCTGTGAGCCAAAAACCTGCTTATTTCTTAAAAAAAAAAAAAAAAAAAAGTTGGTATTGGGATATTTACTTGCAACATAATGAGCTTTAAGAGGTTAAAAATTAGGGGCGCCTGGGTGACTCAGTGGGTTAAAGCCTCTGCCTTTGGCTCAGATCGTGGTCCCAAGGTCCTGGGCTCTCTTCTCAGCAGGGAGCCTGCTTCCCCCTTCCTCCTCTCTGCCTGCCTTTCTGCATACTTGTGATCTCTTTCTCTGTCCAATAAATAAATAAAATCTTTTAAAAAAGAGGTAAAAATTATATTTTCCATTTTTTTAAAGTAGAGTTGTGTACAAAGGAATTTTTTAAATTTCAGGTAACTTTTCAAACACTTAGCATTTCTCTGAGGCCATTGTAGGTTCATGTGCAGTTGTAGGAAATGAGACAGGGAGGGCTCCCGTGTACCCCTCCATCCAGTTTCCTCCATTGGCAATCTCTTGCAAACCCACGGGACCATATCACAACCTGGATATGGACATTGTTTTCACCATAAGGGTCCCTCCTGTGGCCCCTTTACACCAACTCAGCTCCCTTCCTTCCCCCGACATCGGCTGCTCTGTTCCTCGGTTCTGCAGTCTTACCACGTCGGGATTGTGCAGTGTATGACCTTGGGGACTTGGCTTTTCTCCACCCAACACGTTTCTGTGGTTCAGAGTGCCCAGCGGTAGCGCATTTCTTCTTGTGACTGGGTGGTAGTCCACTGCGTGAACAGAACATGGCGTAACCATTCACCCCCGGAAAGTTCCAGTTGTTGGCTGTTACAAATAAATCTGCCTTAAACATCAGTGTATAGATTTTTGTGTGAGCATCTGTCTTCGTTTCCCTGGGGAAATGCCCAGGAGCGCAACTGCTGGTCATAGGGTCATTCTATGTTTATTTTGGGGAGTCTACCTTTGGATTATCCCTTTTTTTTTAAGATTTATTGTATTTATTTATTAGAGAGAGTGAGCACAAGGAGGGGGAAAGGTAGAGAGAGTGAGAATCTCCAGCAGACTCGGCACCGAGCGAGGAGCCTGACGCGGGGCTCAATCTCATGACCCTGAGATCACAACCTGAGCTGAAATCCAGAGCTGGACGCGTAACCGACGGAGTCGCCCAGGGGCCCCCAAACCCCACGTTTCTGAAGTCTGTTTTCTCTCTGTTGTTCGGAATGGGTGCTTTCTGTAGCTGTATCTTCTGGCTCCCTGATTCATTTCTCTGTTCCCTCCGTTGTATTGCAGGGCCCCCGCCCCGAGCTTTAATGTCAACTGTCCTGCCTTTTGGCTGCACAGTCTCCCTCCTGTTCGTCTGCAGACCTTCTGTGCCTTTGCTGAAGTCAGGTCTGCATCTGCTTCAAGCGTGTCCATAACATCTCGTTCGAGCATTTTGATCGTGGCTGCTTTAAGATCTTCTCCAGAATCCTCACACCTCCGCCCTGTGCCTGTTGGCAGCGGCTGGTTGTCTCTGCCATTCCTATTGCGGTCTTTGCAGTTCTTGGTATGAGGAATGATATGTACGTATTTTTAATGGAAACATGGCCATTTTTGTATTATTTTATGAGAGTCTCTCCAGCTGACTTTTCCTGACACCGCTCTGGCGAGGAGAGGCACTGCCAGGCAGAGTTGGAAGTTCAAGTCCCCCCTCAGCTTCTGTTGGCACCTGTTGGGGTGAGGGGGGGTCCCAGCTCCCCAGGCGCTCCCTGCAGCCTTCTAAGTGCAGAGATGAGTACCAGTTCCGACCCGCCTTGCCTCCGCTGAGGCCCTGCAGTGGGGAGGGGAAGGGGTGCCTCGCGACGGCCTGGGATGGAAACCCAGGATCCCTGTGGTCACCAGCTGCTGCACCCCGAGCCCCCCACCCCAGCAGGGATGTTGGGACGCCTCATAACGAGCCCGGGGAGGGTGGAAATCTAGGCTCACTCTTTGGTCTGTGATATTTGTCTGGCATAGAGGGGTGATTTTCCAAGTTCTTTTATTTTTTAAAGAGTTTATTTTTTTGTCAGAGAGAGAGCACAAGCAGACAGAGCAGCAGGCAAAGGAAGAAGCAGGCTGTCCGCTGAGCAGAGAGCCTGACGTGGGGCTCGATCCCAGGACCCTGGGACCATGACCTGAGCCGAAGGCAGAGGCTTAACCCACTGAGCCGCCAGGTGCCTCCTTGTTAGGCTAACCCTCCCCTGGTCCTTTGGCTAGAGCAAGCAGGCTTTTGTTGGGATATTATTATTAATATTAATATTATTTTGTCTGTGCCTGCTTCTAATTGCCGACTCCTTCACCTACGTGTTTATACAGAATGTTCTGGAGTTTAACCGGACTCAGTGGGCCGCACAGGGGGAAAGCACATCCACTCCCACCTCCCAGAAGCGGAAATCTCCCTGGTGGCTTTGGCTACCTTCTCATGGCCAACTTTTCAGTTTCTCACCGTCGGCAACAAGCACGCTGTGTGAGGGTTAATTTTCTGTATCAGCTTGGCCCAGACTCACCATTTGTTCACATTTTGTCTCATTGGCTTTATCACTCTCTTTCAAGTGTTTTTTCCTGAACCATCTGAGACGAATGCGGAGACATCGTGTCCCTCTGCCTCTCACATTTCCATGTGTGTTTCCTAAGAACAGGGACATTTTCTGACATGATGCAGTATGCTTGCTAATTCAGGAAGTTCGATCTACGGGGCACATTCCCATTTTGCCAACTGCCCAAAAAGATGTCCTTTAGAGCTCCCCGCCTCCACCCAAGCCCAGGATCCTGCTGTAGACCGCAGCTCTCGGGTTTCCTGTAACTGTCTTTATTCTTTGGACTTTGACATTTTTGAAAGGCACAGTCAAGTAGTTACTTGGAAGTTCCCTCAACTGTGCAGAATCTCCCTCTGTCTGTCCCATGTCTCTCATGGCTGGACTTGGGGTCCGCATATCTGGTGGGGACTGTGGCTTTCTTGGGCCAATCATATCAGCAAACACTTTATGTCAATTTGACCTATTTCTGGCGAGGTTCGCTCTGCCAGTGGTTAAGGCGGACCCCGTGCGCTTTCCCATGGTCAAGATCCTGTTTTTCCTTTTGTTGCTAAGAAGTGCTTTTGTGGGGAGATGTTTGGATCCAGCGCAAATACCCTGTTCCCAATTAGACTTTGGCCTGCAAACCACGGCACCCCTCAGTGACCCTCGTGGGGTTCCATCATTGCCGGGAAGCATGAAAAAATCTTTGTAGGTGCTTTATTTTTTTACTTTTTATTTATTTTAAAAGATTTTATTTATTTATTTGACAGACAGAGATCACAAGTAGGCAGAGAGGCAGGCAGAGAGAGAGAGGAGGAAGCAGGCTCCCCGCGGAGCAAAGAGCCCGATGCAGGGCTCGATCCGAGGACCCTGGGGACCACGACCCGAGCCAAAGGCAGAGGCTTTAACCCACTGAGCCACCCAGCCGCCCCTATTTTTATTTTTTAAAGATTTTATTTAGTTGACAGAGATCACAAGGAGGCAGAGAGGCAGGCAGAGAGAGAAGGGGAAGCAGGCTCCCTGCTGCGCAGAGAGCCCGATGCAGGGCTTGATCCCAGGACCCTAAGATCGTGACCTGAGCGGAAGGCAGAGGCTTTAACCCACTGAGCCACCCAGGTGCCCCAAAATCTTTCTAGGTGCTTTAACTGTATTCCTTTTCCTCGTAATCAGCAGAACTGGACTAAAAACCAAACCTGCAAGTGGGAACCGTCCCAACTGTCGTCAGGTGTGGAATGTTCCCACGCAGTGTTTGCCGGCAAAGCCACTAACCGGGCCGTCTGTGGGGGTCTCCTGGGCTCTAAGGATGGGCCCCTCAGGGGGACCGTGGTGGAGTCGATGGCTCCGGATCTGGGAATTCGAGGAGGGAAACTGGTCCTACCGAGCTCTGCAAACAGCCCGATCTGGGCGTGTGTGTGTGTGTGCGCGCGCGCGAGCGCGTGTGATGTCCTTTGTTGAGCAGAAACTCCTAATTGTGATGTGTTCAGGCCATCAGTGTTTCCTTTCATGGTTCTTGGTCTTGGTGTCTTGTTTAAGAAAATCCCACTCCAAGGTCGCAAAACACTCTCCCACGTTCTCCTCTCTTAGCCTCGCAGCTCTCCCGCTGATTTAAAGTCCTTCCTCCACCTGCCCTCTCCTTGTGTCATGGCATGTCTTAGGGAGGCGGCTTTCTCGGCTTTCTTCCTGCATTACTCCCCTGAGGGGGAGGCAGCGGCTCACCCCGTCTGCGATCCCACCTGCCCTTGCAGATGTCACCCCACTGTTTGCCACCACTGCGCGCTGTGTGCGCCCGGGCGGCTTCTCCGCTCTGACCCGCTTCCCACAGCTCCCTTGTCAGCCACGAAGCAAGGCCCCCTGTGTCCTTGTGTGTTTTGTGTTTTTGTTTGTCGTTGCTTGTTTGCCAGAACTTCATGGGGTGTTTTAAGATCTGCCGGGGTGATCCCGTCCCCTTTTATTTTTCAGAACTGATGTGGCCATTCATGGACCATTATACTGTCAAAAACATTTCATCTTTTTTTTTTAAAGATTTTATTTATTTATTGACAGACAGATCACAAGTAGGCAGAGCAGCAGGCAGAGAAAGGGGGGGAAGCAGGCTCCCCGCTGAGCAGAGAAGCCGATGCGGGGCTCCATCCCAGGATCCTGAGACCATGACCCGAGCAGAAGGCAGAGGCTTAACCCACTGAGCCACCCAGGTGCCCCCTATTTCAAAATCTTGTCCAACAAGCCTCTCCCCATGTTGACAACGGGATGGCTGACAAAATTAATAATCAAATACAGGAATCTGTGTTCTTTGGTTTTACACCACAAAAGGAGAACATTGTTTAACTGTCGTCATAGCTTCCCTTTAAAAAATCAGTTTTATTTTTAAAAAAATCAGTTTTACATGCTATGAAATAGTGCTCGCTTCGGCAGCACATATACATGCTATGAAATAGAAAAGATCAAACGAGGGGGTGCCCGGCAGGCTCAGTCAGTGGAGTGTGGCACCCTTGATCTCGGGGTCATGAGTTCGAGCCCATGTTGGGGGTAGAGATTCCTTAAAAATAAAATCTCTCTCTTTTTAAAGATTTTATTTATTATTTGACAGAGAGAGAGAGAGAGCAGGAACAGAGGGAGAGACAGATTCCCACTTGAGCAGAGAGCCCGATGCGGGACTCCATCCCAGGACCCTGGGATCATGACCTGAGCTGAAGGCAGAGGCTTCACTCACTGAGCCCCCCAGGCACCCCCCCCCTGCCCGAGCAGAACTGAATCGTCCACCGTCACTGTATACCCACTCTTTCGCCACCACTGACGTTGGCAGGAGAAACGTTTGTGATGACTAGTTCTCAGGAAGGGTCTTTTTCATGATCTCAGCATGGGACTGAGGGGACTTTTGGAAGGAAAATACGGATGGGCAGGGAGATCAGACAAAAACCTTTCCCAAAACACGTCCTGCGTGTCGCATGTATGCGCCCATCACTGTGAGGAGGGACGATAGGAACTGTGTCTGTTTCGTGTCTTTCACAACCATCATCCTCCACAGACACAGACAAGACCCTCAAAACCCGCGATGTCGGTGAGCAGACAGTCCCTGTGAGTATTTGATTGCTTAAAGGGTCTCTTCGGGGCACCTGGGTGGCTCAGTGGGTTAAGCCTCTGCCTTCAGCTCAGGTTACCATCTCAGGGTCCTGGGATTGAGCCCCGCATGGGGCTCTCTGCTCAGTGGGGAGCCTGCTTCCCCCCACCCCCGCCTGCCTCTCTGCTTACTTGTGATCTCTGTCTGTCAAATAAATTAATTAAAAATCTTAAAAAAAAAATCCATTAAAGGATCTCTTCACCGTTAGGACGCCCAGGTCTGCTCCTGGAGCTAGTCCTCTGTGGAGCCCTGCAACAGTCTGTCTTACTATTATTTATTTATTTATTAGACTTTTAGTCATAATTTACACAGAGAAACGCACCCACGGCCTTTTTAAAAGGCCGAGTCCCGCTGCTTCTCATCCGAGCAGAGCAGGCACTGTGTGCACGGAACAGGGTCCCCGGTGGCGAGAGCCTGGGAGTCGGAGCTCCTCAGGGCTTCTCGCGTCCTGCCTGTGTGAGGACGGGCCGGCTCAGGGCTTGGTGGGGACTGGGAGTTCCTGGCAGTGGCGCTTCTCGGACTCGGAACCATCTTCTCCTGGGCTTTCAGAACCGTCAGCAGGATCCATGTGGCAGTGCGCCTTCTCCCTCCGGAGCCCAGCCCACGATGTTCTAGAATGTTCCCTGGAATGCACCGTCCGTGTTTGGCTGATACTGAGACCTGCCCTCCTGCCTTCTCCCTCTGTTCTAGAGGAGAAGTGGGTTCCAGATGGCCTGTAACCAGGCGGCCAGAGTGGACCCCTTCTCTCCTGCACTGGTGAGCCCCAACAACTCTTGTTTTCTCCCGTAGCCACGTGAGGGAAGAGGCAGGTCCTAGGGAGGGTGAGGACGTCCTTCTGAGCTGGGGGGAGCCCCTAGCTGCGTCGGCCACCCCAGGTGCCCCTTTCTCTGCCTTCCCTCTCCCCCTTCCTCTCCCATCTCTGACTCTCTCTCATTTTGGCCACTCCCTGCTAAAGATTTTGTGAGTCTTCGTTCTCATCTCTTTCCCGAGGGACCAGCGGCCGTCCTGCTCTGGCCCGCGTTCCCCCCTGACCCTGGACCACCGCCCTCTCCGCACAGGCGTCTCTCCCTGGTCCCCATTGGTGCCCTCGAGGGGTGGCGCCCGGCAGCGCAGGCACCGCACGAGCCTTGGACTGTTTTCAGCGACGGAGGATACGACCCGTCAGTCTCAGTCTGTCGTTTACTTGCCTTTGGGTTTAGGGTTTTGACCCTACAGGAACATTCTGTAGTTTTTCTTTCTCTTATGGCGGGACTTGGGGCTGCAGGAGAGGGAAGAAAGGCCTTCTGGCTTTCCGGTAGGGCTTTCTGGGTTTCGTGTCCTATGCGCATTATCTGGCCCAGAGAGCGGCATTCGGGAGTTGAGGGTCTGCTGGTTATTTTGATGATGGGTTTTCTAGTTGTTACAACGGGATTTATCCAATTAAGGCTTCTTTTCCATATCAATGTACTATTTTATCTTCGGACTCTCATATACTGAACAGAAGAAACAGCTTGACCCTCTTCCTCAGCACGGGTCAATCCAAGTCAGGAGCCGCGGCTTTCATCTGCAGGTTTGGCAAAAAATTTTCAAGCTCGATGCTCTTCTGTCCTGGGGAGGACGTGAGGACAAGCGTTCTCGTCCTCGGTCCCGCGTGAATGGGGTCCGTGCATGTGCTTTTCTTGGAGAACAGTTTGACAAAAGGCACCAACTTTGGGTTTTGTTTTCAACGCATGAACTTTTTTTTTTTTTAAGATTTTATTTATTTGACAGACAGAGATCACAAGTAGGCAGAGAGGCAGGCAGAGAGAGAGAGGAGGAAGAAGGCTCCCTGCTGAGCAGAGAGCCTGATATGGGGCTCCATCCCAGGACCCTGAGATCATGACCTGAGCTGAGGCAGCCGGCTCACCGACTGAGTCCCCACCCCCCGCCCCCGGCACCCTGTCCAACTGTTCTCTACGCACACCCACGGAGACGCACGAACGGTAAGGGAAGGCACCTGTCTCAGGGCAGCGACCACACTCTGCTCTCAAGGGCACCTACCCGTGCACCTCCCCCAGTGAGGTCCCTGCTCCGTCCTGCAGGGCCAGGAAGTGCTCTATTCTGGGAGCGAGGGGCTCGCACCTGCACGAGAGCGGGATTGTGAATTCCCGTTTTCTCCGCTTGCTGTGACCGGACCTGCTGTGCCCCTGGGTTCTGGGGGTGGTGGGAGAGCTGCTGGGCGGCCAGAGGGCGCTGCTGGCCGGGGGCCTGGGAAGGGGTCCGCAGGAGAGCCTGTGCCCTCCCTGTTTGCCCTCCCTGCACCTAAGGACAGCATGCGTTGCTTGCTTATGGTCAGAAGGATCTTTCCAGGTGCCGGGTTAGGGGCATTTTTGTTTTCTTTATGCTAGTTTACTGTTCTTCATGCTACTGTTAAGCCAGAGAGGGACTAACTGGGGAGGTGCCTCATTCAAAGAAGTGCCAGCCAATCAGCCTGCGGGAGACAGCCAGCGCAGCTGGCCAGGGCTGGGGAGGCCAGAAGCCCTCTGTCATCTGTGTCCCGGTGCGTCATGTCTCTCCCTGTGCAAGTGTGAGGTCCTGTGCCCCCACTCCCAGCAGAGCGCACCCCCTTCCTGAACCGTGGCTGGACATCGTCAGGGATGGACTTCCTCGGGCCGGGCTTGGGTCAGCGTCTCCCCCTGGACCCGTCAACCCTGGCCAGAGGCCGGGCGTCTCTGAATACCTGGTCAGTCTTCTGGGGTCCCCTGGCTGGAAAAGAAGGGACAATGCTGGGCAGATGTTCCTTCATGTGCACGACTTACCTGTTCAGTGTTTGTCAAGCGCCTCTGATGTGTGCGGTTCTGGGCTTTGTGCCCCAAACACAGTAAACCAGCAAGCTCTCGGTGACCAGAGAACGTGGGTGCTAGCGAGGGGGACAGTGTAGGAAACGGGGCTGTCTAGACACGGCTCTGGCTGACCCCACTCTCCCTGTTGACAGAAGGAAGGGGGCTTGTCCTGCTGCGTGCGGGGGAGTCTCATCAGACCGGCCTGGGGTGTCTTGACTGTGAGGGGACCCGTGGCTGAGAATTCGGGCCCAGCTGTGGCAGGGGTGGGGGGTGGCCACTGCTCTGAGTCGGCGAAGGGAATAGCTGCCTATTAGGCTGAGATCTCTGGGTCCAGCCTGGAGGTCAAGGCATCCCCAGGAAGACTGTTTTGTGGGGAGAGAAACACAAAGCCAGGACGCCTGGGTGGCTCAGTCGGTGAGGTGTCTGCCTTCGGCACAGATCGTGGTCTCAGGGTCCTGGGATCGAGCCCCGCATCAGGCTCCCTGCTCGGCAGGGAGCCTGCTTCTCCCTCTCACTCCCCCTCCGTGCTCTCTTTCAAATAAAATCTTTAAAAAATCCAAACACCACAAAAACACAAAGCCCAGGCTCAAGTCAGGTGCCTGATCCCACACTGTGCAGGAAGCTTGCTGCCTCTGGCCGTCATTGTCCTGAGCAAACCAGCTCCGCTCTGTGCCCACCCCGGGAGTCTCAGGCCAACCCCATGCTCCCTTGTGCTCCCTGCTGCACCTGCGGCCCCAGGGCGTCAGGCGGGGGTGGGGTGGGTCAGTGGGATCAAGACCAAACTTTACCCCTGAAGAGGGCGGCTGCCACCACCAGAAAGCTGAGCCCTCACCCCAGAGGGGCTTACAGAGGAGAGAGAAAAGTCAGGCTGGTCAGGAGCCCAAGCAGCACGGAGCAGAGCTGGGGTGGGAAAGGGGAGAGTGGTGCGTGGGTTCCCAGAGCTGCTTTGGCCTCCGACCTGGTTCCCATCTGTCCAGCCCTCACGGAAGGCCCCCACACACCTGGCCTGCGGAGCCGCTTCTGGTAACACACGGAGGCCAAGTGACCTGGCGTCTCAGCGACCCTCTGACGGCACTGCTGTCCCCGAAGGCTGCTCCCTCCCGCTTTATCAGCTCTAGAACCTGAGCAGCCCGGCCAGCTCAGGGACCTTGGAGGGCGCATTCATGTCCGGTAAATCTCTGCATCTGTCACAGCCCTTGCGCAGCCATTGTTGCAAGGCCTTGCCCAGGCCCTGACATGGGGCCCACAAAACAGGCACCAGCCCTGACCGGAGCCAGGAGACCTGCCAGCGTGCACGGAGGTGAGCAGGGCCCAAGAGGTCCGCTCTGCGGGGCCGGAGGGGAGAGCGTCGAAGGACCGGCTTCAAGGAAGCGTGGGAAATGGACAAGCCGCATGGACCCTCTGGCCTTTGGGATCCTTGCTTGTGGCCCAGGTGCGAGGATGAGGGACCTCACAGGCCGAGGAAGAACACCCCAAAAGGACAGGTGTTTGGTGCAGTGTAATGGGAACACAGGTGCGCACGGTCGGTGAAACAAATCGCTGTGTCTCCCGCTTCACCGCCTGCCTGCTTGGGCGACTGTGGACCTGACCGGGGCCCTGTCTGGCACCTTTGGGACGGTGGTGCCCGGCTTCCCGGATTCGTGTGAGGATGCGGCCGGCTCGGGACAGAAGGTGCAGAGCTCAGCACCTCCCACAGCATCAGGGAGTCCAGAGAGCTTCTTAAACACACAAGATTCCTGGCATCCCCCTAACTCAGGGCTCTTTGGGGATGGAGCTTAGGAATTAGGATTTTAAGCAAGCACCTCAGATGATCAATTAGAGTCCTCTAAGGAGACGAAATTAGAATTAGAGTCATCTAAGGAGATGAAAACGTCAGTTCAAGGGCGCTTGGGGCAGGAAGCCGGCGTTCTCACGCGCGGCCACAAGGCGGCAGCAGGGAGGCCAGAAGCAGGCGTGGACGCGAGGGTGGAGGGGTGGGCGCACCTGGAATTCAGGCTGCGGAAGGCGGCGGGCCCTGGTGTCGCAGGGTCCCCCTGCCAGTTGGCCCGCTCCTGCCGAGTGCTCCCCGGAGGGCGCCTGTCTTACTACCAGGTCTTTGTGGGGACTTTGCCAGCACTGCTGTGACCCTGGCTGGGTGGGGGTGGGGGGGTGGAAACATGTGCCACGTGAGTGAGAGGCAGCACGGGAGGTCACCTGCACTGGGCGGCTTCTCCAGGTACACCGGCGCTTGTTCAGAGCAGGGCTACCCATCTCCCACTGCCAAGCTTGTGGTTCCAGGTGCTCTGCAAGGACCTGCACCTGCCCCCCCGCTTGCTCCCCAGCTTAAAAGGGTCGGGTCTGCGGCCAAACAGCAGGCAAAGGATGCCGGGACCAGGCAGCTGCTGGTAGGAGCGGCCAAGAGGTCTCTGGTGACAGTCCTCTAACCCAGCCCGGAACTAACACCCCTGCCCGCCCTCCCTCCCACACCCCAGCCTGCCCCCTGAAGCCTGTCCGAGCTCAGAATAACCCAAGGACCAGACAGGATGGCAGGGGCTCTGCTGGGTGCGCTGCTCCTCCTGCGGCTCCTGGGTACGGCTGGGGCTCGGTCCTGCGCATGGGGGTAGGGATGCCCAGGGAAGGGCCAAGATGAGAGACTGAGAAGCGGGCTTGGTGGCAGGCCAAGCACACAGCCTCAGGGGCACACTCGCAGTAGAGCCCCGTGCACACCCTGGGGCAGCAGAGAGCCCCCCAGCCCCTGGTCCGCAGCGAGCCCACGGCTGGACCCCTCCCCAGGTGCCAGTGATGGGGAGAACGAGGAGCTGCGTCTTTACCACCATCTCTTCAACAACTATGACCCCGAGTGCCGGCCCGTGAAGGAGCCTGAAGAGACGGTCACCATCACCCTCAAGGTCACCCTGACCAACCTCATCTCCCTTGTAAGACACCCCACCCCCGCCCCAGAGCCTGGAATTCCACTCCTGGCTCTGGACTCCCACTTCAACCGTCCTGACCCGCTCGTTTCTGCAGAACGAGAAAGAGGAGACCCTGACCACCAGCGTCTGGATCGGAATAGTGAGTCAGCTCTGGGGGGCAGCAGGAGGTCTCGACCCCCTCCCCCAAACTCCTGGCCGGCACAAGGTGGTAAATGCAGGGCACTTGTGCGACCGTCCTCACTCCTTAGGACTGGCAGGATTACCGGCTCAACTACAGCAAGGACGATTTTGGAGGCGTGGAGACCCTGCGGGTGCCTTCAGAACTCGTCTGGCTTCCAGAGATTGTGCTAGAAAACAAGTGAGTATCGTTGGGTTTGGTGGAAGGCGGCGGGGCCTGGGGCCTGGGGCTGCACCTGGCAGGGGCTGGACTTGCTGGGAGGGCAGGGGGTGGCAGCCTGGCCGACGCCGGCTCTCTCGGGGTCCCCAGCATTGACGGCCAGTTCGGCGTGGCCTACGACGCCAACGTGCTGATCTACGAGGGCGGCTACGTGAGCTGGCTGCCCCCTGCCATCTACCGCAGCACCTGCGCCGTGGAGGTCACCTACTTCCCCTTCGACTGGCAGAACTGCTCACTCGTCTTCCGGTGGGGCGAGCCGCTCAGAGGCGGAGGCGGGGGGTGTGATGACGGGACGGGGCGGGGGCGGGGGGCGGCACGGACTCGCTGGCCCTGGCTCCTTAGCTCGCAGACCTACAATGCGGAAGAGGTGGACCTCGTCTTCGCGGTGGACGACGAGGGCGAGACCATCAGCAAGATCGACATCGACACCGAGGCCTACACGGGTGAGGCCTCCTCCTGCTCCGAAAACCCGCCCCTAGACGGTCCATGTAGGGGACTCGCCGAGGGCGGTGGCCCCAGGCCATGGAGGCAGGGCAGCTGACCTTAACCTTGCCCCTCCACCGAAAGCACTGTCCACGGTGGCGCGGGACCGCCCCTTCCCGCCGGAACCAACTTCGCGCCGACGGCCCAGACCACCCGAGGCCCCACCAGTCCGGGCGGGCCGGCCACACCTCCCCACCGCCCGCAGCCCCAGGTGTGACGGCCAGGTGTGCGGCCTGCGCCGGCTGACCGCGCCCCCGCCCCCTCCGCAGAGAATGGCGAGTGGGCCATCGACTTCTGCCCCGGGCTGATCCGCCACCTGGACGGCGCCTCCCCGGGCGGCCCGGGGGTGGTCGACGTCATCTACACGCTCATCATCCGCCGGAAGCCGCTCTTCTACGTCATCAACATCATCGTGCCCTGCGTGCTCATCTCCGGCCTGGTGCTGCTCGCCTACTTCTTGCCGGCGCAGGGTAAGGGGCGGCGGGGGCCCGACCCCCGGTGCGCGGCTAGCGGCGGGGCCTGCCTCACCGGGCGCTCCCTCCAGCCGGCGGCCAGAAGTGCACGGTGTCCATCAACGTCCTGCTGGCCCAGACGGTCTTCCTGTTCCTGATAGCGCAGAAGATCCCAGAAACGTCGCTGAGCGTCCCGATGCTGGGCAGGTGGCGGCGCGGCGCGGGACCCGCGTGTGCGGGCGGGGCGGGGCCAGGCGAGCCTGGGGCGGGGCTACGGCCGCGAGACTCCGGGAGCGGCTCGGTCGTCGGGGCCCACCTGGGCTTTATTCGAGCGTGGGGCGGGGCTGGGGCGGCGGCGGGTTCTCGGGTCCCCCGTCCTCCGCGCTGCTGCTGGATGTCACCTTGAGGTCCCCTGAGTATTTCTGCCGGGGGCAGGCCTGCTCAGTGCCCCCCGCCAGCCCCGTCGCCCCCGGCCCCTAGCTCCTCCCTGCCTCCTTCCCCGTCCTGAACTCACCGGTCCCCCGGCCGCCCCGAGGCCCAGCGGGCGCCCCCACGGCGGCAGGAGGGAGGCGGAGCCCTGCAGGCCCCGCCCGCACAGGCACAGCCACGCCCCCTGCAGCGCCAGGCGGGCCCCCGCGCCCGCCGCAGCCCCGGCTCGCCGAGCCCCCTGCCCCGCCGCCTGGGCTACCCGGGCCAGCGCTCCGCCCGGGTCCCCGGCGCCTGGGGCCGGGCCCGGGCTGCCGGCGTCGCCGTCCAGTCGCCGCACCTCCTGCTGCAGCCACAGGGCTGAGATCTGCGGTGGGGGTGCGGGAGTTGGCGGGGGCGCAGGGGCCTCTGCCGCCGCTTCCCGCCCCTTCCCGCCCCTTCCCCGCCGCCTCCCCACCCCTCGGCAGTCCCCGCGCCCCACCTCAAACAAGGTGGCGCCGAAGCTCACGACGCTGGCCGCGGCCTCTCTCAGCACCAGCCCCAGAGTGGGCTTCGGGGCTGGCGGTCCCCGCGGCTCCCGCGGCTGGCGGGACTCGAGCTCCCGGAAACTCTGCTCCAGATACTCGTGGGCTGCGGCCACGGCGAGTTCCAGGGAGGACAGGAGCGGGGGCTGCAGGGCCACCTGGGCAAGGAGCGGGGACGGCGGCGCCGGCGGGTCACCGGGCGGAGCTCCCAGGGGTGCCCGCCCCGGGCGGGGCCGCCGGCGGAGCCTCACCTCCGTGGAGCTGTGGAAGTGGTAGACCCACAGCAGGGTTTCCAGCGAGCTGGGGGTCCCCTCCATGGCCGCCGGCGGAAAGGGGGGCATCGGGGCCGCGCGCGCGCCGTCTGGCCCCGGCGGGGAGGAGCAGCCTCGCTGGCCGGGAGGGTCGTTTGTGAGGTCAAGTGCGGCGGGCTCCGCAGGTACCTCATCTTCGTCATGGTGGTTGCTACGGTCATCGTCATGAACTGCGTCATCGTGCTCAACGTGTCCCTGCGGACGCCCACCACGCACACTATGTCCCCTTGGCTGCGCCACGTAAGCGCCGGGTGGGCGGGTGCGAGGCCCTGGTGGGCGGGGCAAGCGGCCCGGTGGGCGGGACCTCGAGCTCGCCCCGCCCCTCCGCCAGGTCCTGCTGGAGCTGCTGCCGCGCCTCCTGGGTTCGGGCGCGACCCCCGAGGCTCCCCGGGCCACCTCACCGCCCAGGCGCGCTTCGTCCGTGGGCCTGCTGCTCCGGGCCGAGGAGCTGATACTGAAAAAGCCGCGGAGCGAACTCGTGTTTGAGGGGCAGAGGCACCGGCACGGGGTCTGGACCGGTGAGCGGAGGGGAGCGCGCTGGCGGGCTAGTGTGACGGGGCGGGCTCCCCAGTGACCCTCCCCTGCCCTCCCTCCCGGACGCCCCACCAGCTGCCCTCTGCCAGAGCCTGGGCGCCGCCGCCCCCGAGGTCCGCTGCTGCGTGGACGCCGTGAACTTCGTGGCCGAGAGCACGCGGGACCAGGAGGCCTCCGGCGAGGTGAGACAGGCCCCTGGGTGGGAGAGGGCGTGTGGTGGCCTGGAGGACTCAAGTCCCTGGCGCCATGGGAGACGCAGCTCATGTCCGCCCCTCCCCAGGAGGTGTCCGACTGGGTGCGCATGGGGAAGGCCCTGGACAACGTCTGCTTCTGGGCCGCCCTGGTGCTCTTCGGCGTGGGGTCCAGCCTCATCTTCCTCGGGGGCTACTTGAACCGAGTGCCCGAGCTGCCCTACCCGCCGTGCATGTAGACGGCGCCCCCCCCGCACCCGTTTCTGGAGGAAACCGATTTTGAAAGCCGCGCTGCGGGCCCCTGCTGCGGTGCGGTCCTGTGCTTGCTGCTGCAATAAATCGGCGCTGTGCCAACTTCCCCGGCTGTGCGCGGGCTCGTGTGGCTGAGTGCGCGCACCTGTAGAGGTCTGCCCCGCCGGGGTCGGGGGCAGAGCACCGTCCTCCGGAAACCACTCGCCACTCCTGCATCCAGCCTTGCCGACCCCCCAGTGTTTCTGAGAGCGTAGGCCCTCCTGACCCTCTCTCCAGCCCTGGGAGCTGCTGCCTTTATCGGCAGAAAACGACAGGACGGCCCTGGAAGCAGCTGGAACCTGGAAGCCGTGTGCCTCCCCTGGGGAGGGCGCAAGGTTCAAATGCCCCGAAGGCCCTAGGGCTAAGGGCCCCTGGGCCGCCCGCTCATCCCAGGCCTGCTGGCTTAACTGGGCTGGTTTCCAGGAGTGGGAGAGAAGACAGGGGCCCTGGATGGTAGGAGCTGGTTGAATTGTCTTTATTAACAAACGGGATATCCAAGGCCACTACATTGAGGTGGGGCGGGGCAGGGCTACTTGCTGCTCACACTATATACAGAGGCAAGCAATGGGGTGCAGGGGGGAGCGAGAGCTCCCCACTCCCTCCCTCCACCAGGGAAGGACAGAGGCTAGAAAGAAAAGGGGTTGGTAAGGGGGAAATGTTTTGGCTGGCGGGGGGGGGGGTCCCCCCTCCATTCCCTGGGGTTTGGGGGGAGGGGAATCATTAAAGTGCTTTCAGAAAATGAGGAAATGGTCCCTGCCCCTGGAGTGGCGGGCTACCCCCCTGAAACCTAGGGCCCAGTGACCCCCCCCAGGGTCTGGTACATTCAAGGGGGGGAGCCGGCTCCCCTGACGTGCAAATGAAGGGGCCCAGGGCCCTGCCCCGTCAGCAGCAGTGGGGTACGGGTGCCCGCCCCGAGCACTCTCCTCGGAAGTGGAGAAAAGGGGGGTGGGGCTCGGCCCTCTGGATTCCTGGTAAGGGGAAGCCGTGCCTCTCCCTGGAATTGGGACAGGCACAGTTTTGGGGAGAGAACGAACTGGGGGGGCAGGAAACAGGATGGTCACGTGATCACAAAAGCATCAGGGGTCAGAGGTCACGTTCCCAGCAGGCTCCAGTGAATCAAACCAGTCAAAAGCAAAAGCCCAGGAGGGGAAAGGAGGGCGGCCTGGGGGGGTCCGGCTGCGGAGGCGGCTGTCCCGTCACCAGTTCATGATGCAGTTCCGGTTCAGTGTCATGAAGTAAACCTGGCTGCTGCCCCCAGAGCGGACTGAGGCGAAGAACACCTGTGGGGTAGGAGAGGTCAGGAAGGATGGGGGCCCCTGTGGGCTAGGAGAGGTCAGGACAGATGGGGGCCTGGGGGTGGTCGGGACTAACTGTGAGCCGCAGCGAGAGGGGGAGAGCTGCAAACTGCAGAATTTAGTCTTAGCGCGCCCCCCCCACCCCCAGAGGCAGAGCTGCTTGGGAAGAGGGTAGCCCCAGTGATGGTTGGGGGGAGGGAAAGAGACTGTGATGCAGGCTGTGCCCCCAGAAGACCCCACGGGGACACCCCCTGCACCGAGTCCGACGGCAGGGGCAGGACCAGGGGCTCCCACCTTGTCGTTCCGCTCGCACAGGAACTTGAGCCTCTGGGCCCGTTTGTGCATGAAGACGCCGTCCAGGTGGCCCGTCTCCACTGAGCGGATCTCAATGGCTTTCTCGCCCCAGCCCATGATCTGGTTGGAGCAGATGTAGGCTGGGGGAGAAGGGCAGGAGGGCCAGTGAGTGGGCTGCAGCGGTGGCTGAGGGCCCGGGGGGCGGCCCTGGGGCAGGCGCCTTGCTCACCCACGGAGGTGGGCATCTCTCCCCACTGCAGCACCACGTCCTTAATGATCCGCCCGTAGGTGTTCACGTAGACGCCCTCATCCTCGTAGCAGAGCAGCATCTCCATGCCGTCAGTGTCGGGGAGGAAGATAATGGCGTGGGGCGTGATCTGGCTCTGGATCTGGGGGCCAGAGGGCGCGCTGCAGGCCACGCCCCGCACCCCCGGGGCCCACTGCCGCTCCCCGCGCCAAGCCCCGCCCAGCTTACGTGCACGGGGATGTAGATGTCGTAGCTGTTCCCCGAGTCCACGTCCACCGCATGGAAGCCAGCGCTGGAGCCATAGATGACCTTGAGCCGCTGACCCTCTTCCACGGTCAGGTCGACCAGCAGAGGGCGGTGAGGGAGGTCGGCGAAGGACTGTGGATGGGAGAGGGGCTCAGGGGCTGCGGCCGGGGCCGCTGCCGCTATGGCCCCGCTGGGCGGATGGGGGGCGGCGGCGGGGCTACCTTGAAGGCCATGAACTTGTGGTAGGGCTTGGGAGCCCAGGCGTACACCTCCACGGAGCTCTTCAGGGCGATGACCAGGAACTTAATGCGCTCGTATTTCACTGCAGGCAGGGCAGGGGAGGGCCAGGTCCCACAGGCCTGTCACTGAGTGCCTGGCCCCGTCACCCGGCCATGCCGCCCAGGCCCCCGGGACCGCCCCGCGGTGACCTCCTCACCCACGCGGTAGTGCCCGCAGCCCTCCATGTCCCCCACGGTGGTCCAGCCCTGCTTCTTCTCCACATCCGGGTCGTTGTGCAGAATCTTGTTCCGGAGCCAAGACAGGTAATAAACCCGCAGTTTGTTCCTTTTCCCTGAGGGCGGACACACAGGCCCTCACTGGCAGTCCAGCGCCGGCCTCCTGCCCCCTCCGCCTGCCGTGGGCCGCACCCCACGGTGGCGTCAGGGGAGGCCCCGCCTCCTCCCAGGCTGCAGGTGGGACAGCACAGGGGTCCCCACGCCTGGCCCCAAGAGCGCCACGCCCTGCGCACCTGAGATGGTGATGAGCAGGTTGAGACCTTCTAGCACGTCCATTTGCTGGAAGCGCCGCCGCCCGATGAGCCCGTACACCTTGCCCTGGCCACTGCGGTCCAGCAGCATCAGGCCGTTCTCCGTGCCCACCAGCAGGTTGACGCCTGTGACGGGATCCAGTGAGCGGGTCACCAGCAGCCTGCCCTCCCAGGCCGTGAGCACAGGGGCGTGCCGCCCCCGCTCTCCCCCGCCCCGGCTCACCCCAAAGGGCCGCACAGAGGATCTCTGAATTGAACCGCTTCTTGTACTTCCGAATCTCGGGGGTCTCGCTGTGGGCACGGGTGTTGGTGGGGTTCACGTTGACCACGGACCCTTTCCGGACGTCGTACTGGAGCTGATCCAGCCGGCCACCCTCTCCCCCTACCAGGGCTGCCGGAAAGAGAAGAGAAAGGGGAGGAGGGCTGCAGCCCCCTCCCCCCAACCCTCCCCACCCCACCCCTGCATTTGGTGGTGGGGGGCTCCTCTGCATACTCAGCAGGACAGGGGAAGGGTGGAGAAAGGAGAAGGTGCAGGGGGGAGTGGAAAGTGGGTGGAAGGCCCAGCAAAATCCCCATCCTGTCCTTCAGGCTCCCCAGCTGCCTCTGTCCCCGGCGGGCGCTTAGGCCCCGCCCGCCCCCCTGCGGGCCCGGCAGCTCAGGAAAGCCACGCCACCAGCGGCCAGCCTGTACCCTCCCCCTGGCCTCGAGCCACACCTCCTCCCGTCCTCACCTGTGATGGGGATGGTGTCCCCACTGCCTCCGGGCTGGTAGACCCCTAGGTCCACAAACATGGTGAATGAGCTCTTGCCAGGGGCCTTTACCAGCCCACGAGACTGGTACTGTGGGGGTGGGGCAGCGGTCAGGCAAACGCTCAAGACCCGGACCCCACACCCCCCGCCCACAGCCCCATGCCCTGGGGCTACATTTGCCCACTTACGTCGCTGCCTCCGTCCTTCGAGGGGGGGCTTTGACCCCACACCCCCCCGCCCACAGCCCCATGCCCTGGGGCTACATTTGCCCACTTACGTCGCTGCCTCCGTCCTTCGAGGGGGGGCTTTGGCCTTTGCCACTCTCTGTGGGCGAGTGGCTGGGCTGGACGACGTCGGGAAGGTTGGTGTAGCCATTGCTATCAGCGTGTAGCAGGCCGCGCTCCTCCTCGGGGGTCTAAGGAACAGAGGGAAGGAAGCCAGTGCCGGGCCGGAGGCAGGGGGCACTGCAGGTGCAGGGAAGAAGGGGGGCCACTCACGCGCTGGACAACCATGGTGCCGCCCCCATAGGGAGTCTGGGTCCCAGCCATCTCCTCCACATCGTGGACCACCATGGTGCTGACACTGTCAGTGTCTCCGTCGCTGCCGTGGGAGACAGGATGGCCCTCAGCCCCCAGCTCCAGCCCGCCGCGAGGAGCCCACCAGGGATGGAGGGCCAGCACCCTCCCCTCCAGTGGACACTGCCCCGTGGGGGTTGGGGGTGCTGGCACCTGGGGGAGGCCCGCCCTCAGCTGACACAGCAGTGGGAGACAGGTGGGTACACAGCCCAGATCCCCTTCTCCAGAGACTGGAAAACCCAGGGTCCCCCAATCTAGGAGATGGGGAGCCTGCCTTCCCCCAGGGTGCCCCCATACCGGGCCCCGGGGGTATCTCTGCTCCCCTCGGAGGGCTCGCCGTTGCTTTCCTCCTCATCTTCACTGCTTTCGACCTCCTCACTGGAGGACGAGTAGTCCATGGCCTTCTTGGGAGGCCGCGGGGCCTCGTCCAGGGCTCGCTCTTTCAACAGCACGAAATCCTGCAGGGGTGGGGGGAGGAGGGGCCCATAAGGAAGGGGGGTGGGGAGGGTGGGGGCGGGTAAGAAGAAAGCCAGAGAAGGGGCAGGCACAGGGGCTCCCAAGCAGGCCTCATCACTGACCTCACCGATGGCACGCTTATAGCTCTGGGAGGGGCCGCGGGGGCCGCAGGGCAGCGGGAGGAGCGGAGAGAGGTGGAGAGAGATCAGTAGCTGAGAAGCACGGCCCATAGCCCCTTGGCACCAGGTGGCAGAGGGCCCAGCCCGGGGCTCCTGGGGGCCCTGAGGCCCCAAGCCCCACCCCACCCCCCACACGAGCAGGCGGGGTTGCGACTGCTGCCCAGGACTTACTGCGGGCCGGCCTGGCCGGGAGCGGTGGTCCTCGGGCTTGGCTTTGTTCCCGGGGGAGAGCACGGGGGAGCTGTCCAGTTTGGAGGAGGCTGCACAGGGCAGGGCAGGAGAAGGGAGGTCACAGACCCCTGCTCGCCCTCAGTGACCCACAGCCAACTGGGCCCGACATAGGGTCCCCCCCCAGTGTCCAGGTGGGCCCCAGAGCTGGGCCAGGCCATACCTCCCACGCGGTTCCGCTCCAGCGAGCCGGCCTGCGGGAGGTGCCCGTGAGACGGAAGGGCACCTTCCGGGCGCTCCCAGCCAGGGTCGCTCCTCCTGAGGTCGGGGTTGCTGTGGGAGGGCAGAGGCCGGTCAGGGAGCCGCGCCCAGGACTCCAGCGTAGCGCCGCAGTGCAGAGAGCCACCACCAGGGGGCAGCCCGTGGCCGCAGTGAGGGTGAGACTTGGGCGGGGGCAACTCCATTACCTACAGGCGTTGGGCGGGCCAGGGGGCTGAGCAGGGGGCCCTGGAGGCTTGGGGGTGCCCCGCTCTGCCCGCCTTTGCAGATAGATTTGCCAGGCGGAGTTGCTGCGAGGTCTGTGGAGGGAGCACAGGGGTGCCCGGGGGGCGGGGCAGGGGGTGCTGAGGTGACTGGGGTGGGGCTGGCCCACCCCTGAGCGGGTGACCTGGCAACCTCCCCTGTGCCCCCCCAGCCCCCCGCCCCAGGGTCACCATGCATCCTCCCCCGGGGGCTACCTGGCGCGGACAGCCTGAGCGGGCCGGGTCCCTCCGGCCCCACTGGTGTTGAGGGCAGCGGCGATGGAGGAGGTCCTCTGAGGTACCTGCGGGGGACCGGGGTGGGGGGTGGTTGAGTGCAGTGCATCCTCCACTCCGCCGGTGTTCTCCCCGGCTTTCACGGACCCACCAGCCGAGGTCAGGGACGCTCACGGATCTTCCACAGTCGTGAAGCTGGGACTCCAGCCCCGCAAGTCTGCCCCTGCGGCTCCCCGAATGCCGTGGGCGTGCTTCGGGTCCCTCACTCAGCCCTGGGAGCAGGGACGTGGTCCCAGAGCAGGCAGCCTGCCTGCCTCCGGCCTGGAGGCTCGCAAGACAGGGCCCAGGGCGGGCACCTGGCCTTTCTCTTCCCTTCCAGCCCTGAACCCTGTTTCCACCGGGCCTGCTCCCCACAGTTCCTCCTTTTCCTTCCCGTTTCTCCTCTTTCCTGTCCTGTGGCACGGCCCTTACCTTGGGTGGGGCCTCAGAATCCGGCCGGACCCAGGCTGGGGGGCTCGGGCTAGGGCCAGGCCCTTCGGAGGTGGGATCTGAGTTCTGGCGGATGACGGCTCCTCGGGCGCTGGGCGTGGCGCTGGGCATGGGGATGGCGGGGTCGGGCTCATGGGCGGCTGGGAAGGCAGCCAGGTTTCGGGTGGGCTGGTCCTGCAGGGACTGGGATCGGGGTACAGGCGCTGCATATGGCTTCAGTGGGACCCGGTGCGCCACCAGGCTCTGCAGGGAAAGACCAGGGAGGGTGGGCTGCCCGCTCTGTGGTGCATCCCCACCCGGGAGCGGGGGTCTGGGCTGGGAGGAAGCTGTGAGGAGAGCCTCTGGCTTCCAAGTGTCCACTGGAGCAGAGGGGCTGTGGAAGCCCAAGAACAGGGGATAGGGCCAGACTCATGCAGAGGCAGGCAGGTGGCTGTCTTTGCCCCTGTACCCCGAGATCTGTGACTCCTGGCTGAGAGTGTGCGTGTGTGTGCACACGTGTTTGTGTGTGTGCATGCATGTGCTTGTATGTGCACACGTGCCTGTTTGTACGTGCACATGTGTGTTTATACGTGCACGTGTGTGTGCACGTGTAGGTGCATGGTTGTGCAGAGGGAGGCACCTGTGTCTGCGCATGAACACAGACTGGGGCGAGGCTCACCTTGTGCGGTCCCTCCTGGGGCTCCACCGGCCTCTGCATAGGAGGGGTTTGGGAAAGTGGGCCCGGGGGCCCAGGGGTGGCCTGGGGGATGGGGGGCTCGGGCCCTGTGCTGCTGGGCTTGGTCTTGGCCAAGGGAGAGTTCTGCTGCTTGTTCATCCTCGTTCTCTCCTCCACCTGTGGCGCAAAAGGAGGCCCGGGGGGTGCCGGCTTCACTTCCCTGTCCTCGGAGCACAGGCCCTCTGCCCCCATCCCACACCTGGTGCCGAGCTCCCCGTTCCCGGGCCTGTCAGGGTACCGCGGCCCGTACCTCCCGGGCCCAGGCCGGCTTGTCGGTGGCAGCGACGCTGCGGCCGTAGTGGTAGAGCGGCTTCCTGTCCGCGGGCAGGCCCTGCTGCTGCTGCTGCTGCTGGAGGGACTTGAGGTAGGCGTGCTCCTGCTGCAGCTGCCGCTGGAGCCGCTCCGACTGCCGCTGCTCCTCCAGCTGCTTCCGCTTGTACTCCTGGGCCCGAGGGGAGGGAGAGCGGCTCAGCAGCATGGCCGGGGCCGAGGCAGGCAGGCCCTCTCTCCGGCCAACCGAGATGCGGGGTCTTCCCCCCGCGCCGGGCCGGACCCCCTGCCCTGCGGTGTCCCCATCCCACTCCGGCACAGAGGCTCCGCAGCCGCCGCTTCCCAGAGGAAGCCGGGGACCCCGTTACCAGCAGCAGGGCCTGTTCCTGGAGCAGCTGTTGCTGGAGGATCTCGAGCTGTCGCTGCTCCTCCTCTAGCCTGTGACGGATATACTCCTGGGGGGGCGGGGGGGGAGCAAAGGGCAAGGGGGAGAGGCGGGGGGCGGCGGCGTCCGAGGACAGGATCGGTGGGGTGAGGATGAGGAGAGCGGGCAGCGTCCGTTGAGAGACAGATGGGGGGGCATGAGCCCCGGGAGGGCGGGTGATGAGGAGGAAGCCGGGGTGGAGGGCCCATGAGGGGCAGAGGGCAGGCGCAGGGGTGAGGTGTCGAGGACGAGGCAGAGAGATGGGGAATGAAGGCGCAGAGACAGGAGGAGGGCAGGAGCCAGGGTGGGGGTTGAAGGGTGGGAGAAAACAGAGAGAGAGTGAAGCTGGAAAAGACAGGAATCTAGGGGACGGGAAAGACGGGGCAGGGCATCGTGGTGCAGGGGAGGCAGGCGGCAGGAGCAGAGGGGAGGCGGGCAGGGAAGGGGTGAGTCCGGTGTGCACTGGGGGCGCTGTACCTGCTCCCGCTCCGCCTGCCGCCGCTCCTCCTCCCGCCGCAGGGCCTGCATGTCCTCCAGCCGCTGCTGCTCCTTCTCCTGCAGCTTCCGCTGCTCCCGCTCCCGCCGCTGTTGCTATGGGCGGGAAGAGGCGCTCTTCAGGCCCGCGCTGGACACCCAGCCTGCTTCTGGCGCCTGCCGGGAAGGGGAACCCTGCCGGACAGTGCAGGGAGGCCTTCTCCCTGGGGCTTGGGCTGCGGCGCCGGGCGACTGCCGCCCCTGGGGGCCACCGTGGATGACGCTTTCCCTGTCCACTCGTGCACGAAGCCAGCGAGGCAAGGGCAGCCAAGTGCCCAGGAGCTAGACGCCCAGACCCTGGCCCCTCACCCGCCCAGCTGCCAGCGGCGCGGAGTGGACCGCAGGGACAGCCTCTGGCCACAAGAGGGCGGCAGGTGCCCGCGCAGAAGCGCCAGGCCGAGGCCTGCGGCAGGGATGGCCCCTGTGTCCACACTAGAGAGGAGGCCTCCCGAGGGGTCCCTCCATGCCCCGGTGCTCCCTGTGCCCTACCTGGCCCCAGCTTGTGCGACCGCTGCCAGGAACGTGCGCCCCCCACCCCGGGGCCGGCTCCTGCTAGTCCCTTAGCTAAGGGGCAGTTTTGGGGGGCAGCTGACGGGTATCGCCTGCGACTTAGACGGTTTTCTTAAGTCTGGCTCTCCGCGAACTTGGAGGTCACATCACCATTTCGACAGAAATGCCGACGCTGAAGCCACATTCACGTTCACGGTCTTCCTCAGCCCGTCCCTCCACAGAATAAAGGCATCTGAGCACGCGTGCATACGGATGCCTGCTTTCTAAACCGATCTAAAATACGCCGCCACTTAAATGTGCCTCTAGGGGGCGCCTGGGTGGCTCAGTGGGTTAAAGCCTCTGCCTTTGGCTCAGGTCATGATCTCAGGGTCCTGGGATCCATCCCTGCATCGAGCCCTGCATTGTGCTCTCTGCTCGGCGGGGAGCATGCTTCCCCCCCCCCCCGTCTCTGCATACTTGTGATCTCTCTCTCTCTCTCTGTTAAATAAATAAATAAATAAATAAAATCTTTTTTAAAAATCTTAAAAAATATATTTTTTAAAATGCACCCTTCTATTAACTCAGAGGTCTTTCTCCCAGCCACTGCAATAAGTGTTTTCTAGCAAATCTAAGCCAAACAACCAAAAACAAAGGAGGATCTCGGGAAGGGATTTCCAGATCAGACCTGAAAGCTGCTGTGCCAGAAGCCCAGGGCACTTGAGGGCGCGCAGGGACAGCGGGGACCGGCCTGTCCATGCGAAAGGCACACCCTGTGGGGCCGGGGCCTCCCCCACCCCGCCAGCCGACAGGGCACCCCCCCGCCCCCACACCTCCTCCACGCGCCGCCGCTCCTCCTTCTGCTCCTCGATGCGGCGCTGGCGCTGGTGCAGCAGGTGCTGGATGTGCGCCTCGGGGTCGCGCTGCTGCTGGAGCTGCTGCTGCTGCAGCTGCTGCTTCACGGCCTCCGAGTTGCTCTTGTTCTCCTGCTGCAGCCGCAGGAACTCCCGGCGCAGCGTGGACTCCCCGGGCACGTTCATGATGGAGCTGGGGGGCGGGGGCGTCAGGGCATGCAGGGTGGGGGGTTGGGGAGACTCCACCGCCGCCCCACCCCCATGACCCAGCCCCCCTGTCTCAGTCCCTCCACTCCTCCGACATCCAGGCGGGGTTCTCTGCCCCCGACCCCAGACTGGGGCCCCCCGTGCCCACAAGTATGGCTGCCCCCCCTCAGCCGGGGCTGGGGCCCACCTGGGCTCGCCCTCCTCTCCATGGCTGTCGTCCTCCTCCTCGCTGCCGCTGTACTCATACTCGGTCTCCTCTGCAGGGGGAGGCCACTGCTGTTCCTTGGCCTGGTGCCCCAGACCCCACCCCGGGCTAAGGAACCTTCCGCAGGGGTGAGTAGCACAGGCCGCGAGGGGGTGCACAGGGCTCCAGGGGTTGTCGGGGCGGGGCGGCTTAGGAGGGCCTCCCCACCGGCCGGCCTACCCTTCTCGCCTCGCTTCTTCCGGGAGCGGTCTATGTGGTCCTTGAGCTGGATGCGGACCTGGCGCTCAGTGGGCTGGTCGCGGATGAAGGGGAACTTGAGCAGCTGCTCTGTGGGCGGGCGGCTCAGGTACGTCTTGATAAGACATGTATCGATGAAGTCGGTGAACTTCTTAGACCTGGAAGGTAAGGGGGCTCACGCTGGGAGGGGGCCCTCCGGAAGCGGGGGGCAGTCACAAGCCAGAGAGAGATCCTCCATCCAAAAGCCATCTCAGTTTCCCTCGGGTCTTCTCCACATCCCAAGCCTGGTCTGGCCCCCAGCCCTCTGTGGTGCAGACCCTCACCGGGCATAGGGGTGAAGGCAGGGGGGCCTGGTCCAGGGACCTACCATTTCTTGGACTTGAGTCTGGGGGGTGGGTTCCGTGGGATGAGGAAGAGGGCTCGCATGGGGTGCATGTCGCACAGAGCTGGCACATGGAGGGGGGGACACACCGTGAGTCCCTCTCGCAGCCCTGCGCAGAGCCCCAAGCAGTCCCTCCCACCACGACCTCCGTGACCCCCCCACAGCCCCTCTAGGGCTCCCTCCACTCCTGGGTCCACACTTACGGGGGGCCCCCTCTGCCATCTCGATGGCTGTGATTCCTAGAGACCAAATGTCACTCTGCAGAGGGAAGGAGAGATGGGAGCATGTTCCTGACGGCCCTCTGTGCCCACCATCCCGGCCTTTTCGGGGCCACTTCCTGGGCTCCAGCTGACCCCACCCCTCACCACAGGCACAGCACCGCACTTTCACCATGACACCTGGGCTGTCTGAGCCCCCGCCCCCATCTTCAGTCTGCCCGCCACCCCATCCCCGTCCCACCATTGGCTGCCTCCGTGCAGCCCGCCCCTTGCTCCATACCCGGTAATCGTAGGTGGCGTCGGGGTTCTCGTCACAGGCAATGACCTCTGGGGCCATCCAGTAGGGGGTCCCAATGAAAGTGTTCCGCCTGCCCACGGTGCGGTCCAGCTGGGCACTCACCCCGAAATCCACTGGGAAGACACAGGGCAGGGGTCGTCCTGGGGGTCTTGGTGCTGGCAGGTGCATGACCCAGAGGCAGCGGGAGCCCTTGCCCATCCAGACATTCCCGGACACCTCTGCTACCCCGTCCACATCCTGAGGAGCCTGATCTAATGTTCTTGCGTCTGGTGGGACAACCGTTGTGAAAGGGCCAAGGGCCAGGCAGGAGGGGCCAAAGCATCCCATCTCCCCCGAGGGACCTGCACAGCACCTGGGATGCAGATGTCGGGGTGGGGGCGGGGGGCACTTCTGCACTGATTCCCAGCAGGGGGAACGACCTCACAGGGGAGGAGACAGGACAGGCCCAGAGCAAGACCCGAAGCCTCCTTCTGTCCTGGAGGTCAGAGCGCCCCATCTGCTGCTGCGAAGGAACTGCCGTACCTAGCTTGACCTCGGCATTCTCTGTCAGCAGCACGTTCTGCCCCTTGATGTCCCGATGGATCACCTTGTGAGCGTGGAGATGGGCCAGACCCTGGGGCGGGAGGGAGGGGGAGCTCAACTCCAGGGTCGGAGGGTATGGCCACCCGGAGGAGAGGGGCACAGAGGGCTGGGCTGAAGGGGCGGCCCCCACATGACCCAGGAGCGTCATCAGAGGAGGGACCCCTGGAGAAGGCCCAGCAGCTGCAAGGTGGCAGGGACAGTGCCAGGAGGCTGTGCCCCCTGCCGCTGGAGGGTTCTGCAGGGTGGGCTGGGTGTCCCTGCCCCGACCGGCCGGGGCCTCGGGCGCTCACCCGCAGGATCTCCCGGCAGATGTAGGCGATGCAGTCCTCCTTCAGGGCGTTCCCCTTCGTGTTCTTTACCAGGTCCGTCACGGAGCCCGCGCCGCAGAACTCCATCACCAGCTGCGGCACCGGGGCCGGGGAAGAGCATCTATCAGGCAGGGCCTCCGTGCCCCCACCCCCAGCCCCTGCAGGAGGGCCAGAGGCCTCGGGGCCATAAGTGGGGTGAGCCGGGAAGATGAGAAGGCCATGCATGCGGGGCTGAGGGAGGCGGTCCAGGCCCCAAGGAGGGGCCTGAGGAACCCTGATAACTAGACAGAAAGAATTGACCGTGCGCAATTTCCTCGGGGACTGCCCTAGGCTTTCGTCTGGGCCCTGCGGGGACCCGCAGCCCCAAACCACAGGGGCAGGCCTGGAGCGCGGGCTGGCAAACTTTGGCCCGCCAGCCAAGCCTGGTTTTCACATTTCTAAACGGTTGGAAAAAATCAAACTAAGAATCCTATAAAATTGGGAGTTGGAATGTCCTAAGTCAAGGCTTCTGGGACCCAGTGACACTCCCGTCCCCATTCACATGCGCACTGCCTGTGGCTGTTTTGGGGCCCAGCGGCCGCTGTGAGCAGCTATCACAGACTGTAGGGTCCACAGAGCCCCAGACACCGGCTGCCCGGCCTTCACGGCCAGCCCCCAGGCCCAGAGGCATGGCGGGGACTAAGAACGGTTCTCTAGGCCTGCTGGAGAAGAAGAAGCAGGCAGGGTGGGCCAGCAAGCTGCAGGAGGGGTCCTGGGGAGACCCCTGCATGGGCCGTGGAGGCCAGGCCGCCTGCACCCTGGGGATCCGGAGGCCCGTCGCTGTGTTCCTCCACACAGCCCATGCGGAAAAAAGCCGCTGGGGACGTGTGCATGTGCAAATGCAGCCACAGTAATCTGTGGTCCCGCTTCTGGGCCCCTCCCCCTCACAGGCCCAGTGCAGTACATTCAGCAGGGGGCGCCCTGGGGAGGGCCTATGTGGACCATGACGCACCCTTGTGTGCAGAGTGCACAGGAGGTGCTCGGGAAGGACATGTCTGTGGCTGGTGGTTGGGGGGAGCCCCCGCTGAGCCCTAAGCCCGCAGGCACGGTCTCTGGTGCACTCCCTGGGTGCTGGGCTGCGGAGCAGGAAGGGCAAGGCCGGGGAATGGCAGGCCCGGCCAGGAGGGCAGTGACTCTCGGGAGAGAATCTGGGGGAGGCCCAAAGGAGCCACAGCAAGCTCTGGATGAAGGAATCATCCAGAAGGGCTTGTGCTCTCCAGGAGGGTCCGACCTCGGCCTCCACGCAGTTTTTGGGGCTGTGGCTCCCCATGGAGTTGGGCAAGGAAGCAGGACAGACGGACTCACCTCCTGCCCCAGCCCCTGCTCAGGGAGGATGCGGGCGAACCCCAGGACCCTGGAGGGCCTGGCAAGAGGCTGCAGCATGTGTATAGAGAGGCAGGGGGGCAGGAAGGCCATGTGCACGGAAAGAGGGCTGGGGGCCTGCGCTGGTGTGCGGCTGGGCCTGGAGGCAGGGAGGACTGCAGAGGGCCGGCTCACCCAGAGCTGGTCGTCGTTCCCGGGTGGGCTCTTCTTGATGAAGGCCCCGTAGTAGGTGGCAATGTTGCGGTGGTGCGAATACTTCTTCAGCATGTTGATCTCCTGTTTGATCTCCTCCTCCTCGTCCTAGGAGGATGGGATGGCTGAGCCCGAGCCCACCCCCTTGCCCACCTCGGTGTCCCTGCCTGTCCCCCGCCCCCGTCGCTCCCTACCTCCGTGACGTCCATAACCTTGATGGCAGCCAGCTGCCCAGTCTTGACGTGCCGACCCTGTGGGGCAGAGAGCCGAACGCGGAGGCTCTAAGTCTATGTCTAGGGACGCGTGATTCTGGGACAGGCTGTGCCTTCTGGCTGTTTTTGATCTTAGAAAGTGTCCCCGTGGTGATGAGACACTCCATCTATGGGTGTGTCACAGGGGCAGGCAGAAGCCCCTCAGAACAACTACGGGGCCCAGACTCCAAGCGCGAAGTTGGATTGAGACGACGGGTCCGCTCTGCCCCCTAAACAGCTCAGGGAGGCGCGTAGGAGTCACCTCTGTCCCAGGCCTCCCAGTTTGAAGAGCAGGGGGTGAGACAGGTCCTCCCCCGCCTTGGGGGGGTTGGGGGAGGGGTTCCGCCTCTCTAGCAGCTTCTATGCCAGTCCCACAGCCTCGTGCTTTCAGGAAGCCTTTCCCAGAATCGCCCCCTTCCAAGGCTTTTTATTATTACTGGCAGGAAAGAATAAAGACAAAGCTGGGATTTGAGGGAACTCGTGGAAACCCAGAAAGCGGATCAGCCTGCTGATGCCCCACCGCTAGTGCTAATGGGAAGGAACTTCTAGAATATGTCCCTGCCATTCTCTCCTCTCATCCCTCTGACATTCCTCCAGGAGCCATCCCACACTGGGACAGGGGAGTCCAGGCTTCCTGGGAAAGAGCAGGGAGCTGGGAGAAGGACGGTCAGCCCCTCCCATCATTCTTGTCTTCAGCAGTCATTCAAGACCCCAAGCACAGAGCAGCAGCAGAACACAGCTACTATTTCCATGACAATGACCAGGCTGGCAATGGGAGACTGGAGGAGGGGGAGCACCTTTCCCCCAAAGCTCACAGGGTGGTCCCGATGACCCAGGAAATGCCCCTGCGATGCAGAGACTGGTGGAAAGGCCTAGCGTCACATCAGGAGAGGCAGAAGGCGGGCATATGCCCTAGAGGCTCCAGCTCTGGGGACAGCATCCGCCTGGGACATCCAATGTGCCACCTCCTCCTCCCAGTGGGACCTGTGGTCAGGCTGGGTGGGCCAAGCTGAAGCGACCGGCAATGGTCTTGGAACTGCTGCTTTGTGTGGAGGACAGGGACGGCCCCTGAAGCAGAAAGCCAGAGCTCAAGAAAACCACTTCCCCTCTGTGACAGGTCCTGGGGCTCCACCAATGCCAAGGCTGGGCCTCAGTGAGGGAAGAAGCCAGAACTGCCTTGTGGCCTGAGCTCTGCTCGGAGTTCCCAGGTGAGCCCCGACGGACACACATGCACAGCCACACACACACGTGCACACACACACACACACACACACACGCCACTGCCCTCCCAGGCCCCTGCCCACACTCTGCCCAGCGCCAGACCTCCTCCTGCTGAACCCAGGACTCATGGAGACTCCATGCACAGCCCAGCAAAACACCCCACGTGCTGGGCTTCTCTCTCCCACCACATTCACACTCCTTACCTCTCCCAGCCTCCGTCCCCTCCCACAGCCCCAGAACTAGGGCCTGCTCCCCCCGCGCCGAGGGCCTCATTAGAGGCTCACCTTGTACACCTGTCCGTATGTTCCATTGCCGACCACCTCCACCAGCTCGAAGATTCCAGCAGGGTCCTGTGGGGAGGGAGACAGAACAAGGTGTAGGGATTTCAAAACAGAGCAGGAGAGACGTATCCGGTCAGGGGAGTGAGCAAAGGGACAGGATGAAGGAGCTTCAGGGAACCCAGGCCCAACGGTGTTTTCGGTGGGTTCAGGGTCCGTGTTCTACAGGGAAGTTCAGAAGAAGGGGAGAGATGACAGCAGTGGGAACCCCACTAGCCTACAGACATGCCTGTGATCACACAGACAGCAACAAACTCTGGGAGGCTGCGGCCGCCTCTGCCAGACGGGGGTGCCGGAGTGTGCACCTCCGGAGCTGGGGTCCCCTGCACATACCTGCGACCATGGCGAAGGGCTTGGGACGGAGCCCGGCACAGAGTGTGTGTGCGCAGTACAAGATAATCATCATTATGATTTTTTTTTTAAGATTTTATTTATTTGACAGACAGCAAGAGAGGGAACACAAGCAGGGGGAGTGGGAGAGGGAGAAGCAGACTCCACACTGAACAGGGAGCCCAATACGGGGCTCGATCCCAGGATCCCAGGACTATAACCAGAGCCAAAGGCAGACGCTCAACTGACTGAGGCCACCAGGTGCCCACTGTTGTGATTTTGTAAAAGCAGGGAGGAGGGAAGCCAGCCGGAGGCCACAAACCCAGCAGTCTCCTCTCGTCCCTTTCCCGCTTCTTCCCAGTCCTCCTGATACTCAGCGTGGGACAGCAGGTGACAGAGAGGGCCACGGGGAGGGCCCGGGGGCTGGAGTACTTCCAGACCCCGCTCTCTGGAGCCAGGCGGTGACAGGAGGAGAGGCTGGAAGGGCTCAGACAAAGCCACCAAAGAGGCTCCCGGCTTGCTGGCCCCAGAGCACGCGGCCAGCCCAGCTGCAGGGACACCCTCTGCACCCTCTGGCGGGGCCTTCTTTTGGAGACAGGCCAGGAGGTCAGCCTGCCCCTCGGCCCCCTGCAGGTCCAGCAGGAGGGCGACACCCCCGAGAACACTCTCAGGGCAGTGCCCGGACCTCTGGGGCGGATCGTTTTAAAGGCCCAGAACAACCTGAAACTGCTTTCCCCCTGATTCTGAAACCAGGATAGGATTTCTGGAAAACAAAAGAACGCCTGACGGCCCCTCCTCGGCGAGCAGCAGAATCTAACTTGGCCAGGCCGGACAGCAGAGACGGCGGCCCGAGGCTTCCACAGGCGTCTGCACCAGACAGCGACTGTGCCCGCTTTCCCGGAGAGGGGACCCGAGGACCCACACGCGCAGTCCCCTCCCCGTCCGTCCCCTCAGAGCACACACCATCGTGTACCAAAGCCATGTCTTTCCTTTGCATGGAAACTCCTGGAAGAAAGGGGCAGCACCCTCCTTGCTCAGCAGCGTGTCCAGCACCCTGCCCGGGCCTGGCTTGCGGCAGCCAGAGAACACCCGCACCTGCTCCGGGAGATGGTGCGGAGGGGCTGCCTGGCTGTGCTCCCCCGGGGCCTGGGCTGAGCTGGCCCAGAGTTCTGCGGTTGCCTGTGCAAGCATTTGGCTCCAGCTGAGGTCGCCCCATGCAAAAACAGGCCGACAACAGAACCACCCTGAGCAGGTCTGACGGAACAGTAGGCCCCAAGAAAGGGAGAAAGTGTCACTGCGGGGACAGCTGATGGGAGTGGCCCAGAGCCCGGACCCGGTTCTCCTGTCTGCCTGCAGGCCCCTAGCACCCCCTGGAAGGGCTCGGCCTCTCGAGGGCCTCGAGCTTGGCCTGTTGGGCTGCGCTTTCCTACATCCACTTTACTCTTTCCAAGGTGGACGGAGGCAGACCTGGGACTCGTGGTCATGAATTCTGGGGTGCTCCTCACCTAACACAGAAGGAGGACGGGCCTGGATATCCTAACCATGCACGGCTGGTGCCTCAAATCAGCACAGACCGGTTCAAGTCTGATCTCAGACCTGAACCCGCCTCCTCCTCAGAAGTGTGGGAGGCGCTGGGGAAGACAACAGTCCTTGAGGTCAGACGTAATCTCTGGGTTCAGTTTTGTGGCTCCAAGCTGGTTTCCTGACCTGCTAACCAGGATGGCCGCACTTCCTGGGAAGAGCTTTCCAGACAACGGACCTGAGACCAGGCCTTTGACGGGTGTCGCGATGCCCGGCCTCCCCTCTCTACCAACAGCAGGACCGATTCCACCCCTGTCGTCCGTCTCTTCTTCCCTCCAGACATCCCTGCTGGTCTTCCTCTCAATCCTGGGGCGTCCCCACTCTCGGCTCGTGCCTTATCACGTCTCGGTCCAGGGCCCAAGGTCACCCTCCTGACCTTCCCCTCGTGCCCAGAGCCGACACCTCCGTCGGGTATCCTGCTGTCCCATCGTTAACCAACCGATAAATATTTTCTGAGTGAGTGTCTACACCCACCCTGGGCCAGCCTAGGCCCTAAGCATGGGGAAATTCGTAGGATAACTTTCTCTTCTTTCACTTACATCAAACATTTTCCGAGCATGAGCTCAGGGACAACTCCTCAGTCAGGCACGAAAGAGCTCAGCGATACGTGAGAAACACGGGAGGAAGGTCTGAGACGGACCTCGCGAGTTACAGGCCGAGGACCCCTACGTGCTCTAGGATTTTATGCCGAAAGAGGGAGTGGAGGCCCTCGGGGCATCGAGAAGCTGCCAGGCAGAGTGGGAGCCCCTGGAAAGCGGCCTTCTAGGAGGTCCTGGGCATCATTTGTGTCCCGTGCGAACATTTAAGTGTTTGGGGCTTTGTCCTGCTCACACAGAGGCTGGACTGGACGGAAGGTCCATTGTGTGGCTTTGGGGACAGGCTGAAGCAGGCCAGGTGCACCGGGCAGGCTCCTACAGGCTGGGTGCGCGGTTGGTGGGCGCCAGGAAAGTGAGAGCCAGCAGTGTTGGGCCAGGGATGGCGGCTTGGTTTGGATGTTGAGTTTGCGATGTTTGGGGACGTCAGGCAATTAGGAACGAGGGTCTGGAGACAGACTTGAGAGTGGACATGGCAGACAGACGTCCAGGGAAGGAAGAACCCAAAAGCCGGCCTCTGGGGAACAGCCCTGGGCCCCATGGCGGATAGCAGGATGGGTGGCACTGAGGAGAGCACCAGTAGCCACAGACTTAGACTTGCAATCCCTGGGGGCGGGGGGGGGGGCTGCAGGAAGTGGCGCCCTCTGGGGAAGTCGGGCTGAGCGGAAGGGGACTCTGATGATGGGGCAGCAGGGTCACAGGCTTTCCAAAACAGTAAGGTCTCCCCTGTCCGTGGGAGGGAAGATGACAAAAAGACAGGATACCAGGACGCCTGGGTGGCTCAGTGGGTTAAGCGCCTCTGCCTTCAGCTCAGTCATGATCTCGGGGTCCTGAGATCGGGCCCCACATCGGGCTCTCTGCTCAGTGGAAGCCTGCTTCCCTTTCTCTCTGCCTGCCTCTCTGCCTGCTTGTGATCTCTGTCTGTCAAATAAATAAATAAAATCTAAAAAAAAAAAAAAAAAGACAGGAGACCGAGGAAGCCTGCCAAATTGACTTCTCAGCCTGTAGGTGCGCTGCGTCCCCCGAGGGGTTCCAGGAGCGATTCGGGCACGTTGGTTTTTCCCCTACATGCATGCAAGGGTCCAGAAGACCCCATTCAAATGCCCGCATTTATGCTCGACTCTGTCAGCGTGCTTTGCGGCTCCGTCTGCTGGGAGTCTGCACGCACCCCTGCAGGCAGTGCCCTGTGCCTGGGAAGCACCAGGCAGCCCAGCTTGCCCTCCGCACACAGGCCCAGCTCTGGGAGAATGTGCTAGAAGCACCCTCCAGCTCTTCCTCTGGCTGCTCAAAATCTCAGCTGCCAGGTTCCTGTCTGGCCAAATACTGGGAGGTGGGAAGGGACGGGGACAAGGCTGTGGATGAGAACCCAAGGGACTGAGAAGAGACACTGGCCGGTGGATGGGAGGCCCGCATTAAGATGAGGGAGCCTCAGGAGCAGCCGGCGGCCTTGACTTCACCGACCACATGGGTGGGAAGATCATCTGCTATGTGGGAAGCGGGCCCAAGCGAGATGGGAAAGCTGGGGAGGAGATGCCTTCAGGATCCACTAGGATCCCTGGGGAAGACACTGCTGGGATCCGGCTCCCGGGCCTCCCATGCAGCACGCGGGTCTGGGGCAAGGGGCCGAATCTATGGGACAGATCCCCCCACAATTCTACTGTGGGTTGGTGGACCTGCTCTGTGGAACTCTGTACTTCAAGGGGTACTGACAGGTGGGTGGGGTGCGGGCCTCCCCGCAGCAGGACCCGTGTGACAAACTGCCATCCTGTAGCAGCCCCGCAGCCCCTCCATACGCGGAGACTCACTCACGCCCATTTTTCTGTACGCTCATGTGCTACCAGCCCGACAATGATCTCTTCCCTCTGCCAAGCCAACTCCTGCCTGTGTCAGGAAGTCTTCCCTGCTACCCCAGCCCACCCCGAGCTGTCCCACCCGTGAGTGTCAACCTCAGTTTCACGTATTAACAGCACAGCAATGGAGTTTCTCAAGAACAGGACCATGTGGAGACGTGCTATTCTGGGAATGACCTGAGAGCAGACTAGGCTGTCGACTCCCGCCACTTCCAGTCAATGTCATGCTGGGGGTTCCACCCAGTGTGATCAAGAAATAAAAGGCTTCCAGGCTGGGAAAGAAGAAGGGAAACTATCTCTGTGTGCCCATGACATAATCACGCGTACAGAAGATCCTAAGAAATCGACTAAAAATCTTTGAGAACAAATCAATGAGTTCGGCAAGGTTGCGTAACGTGAGATTAATGAATAAAACCAACCCTTTTCCTATGTTCTACAATGACTAACCCAAAAATGAAATTAAGAAAACAATTCCAGGGGCGCCTGGGTGGCTCAGTGGGTTAAGCCTCTGCCTTCAGCTCGGGTCATGGTCTCAGGGTCCTGGTATCGAGTCCCACATCGGGCTCTCTGCTCGGCAGGGAGCCTGCTTCCTTCCTTCTCTCTGCCTGCCTCTCTGCCGACTTGTGACCTCTGTCTGTCAAATAAATAAATAAAATATCTAAAAAAAAAGAAAAGAAAAGAAAACAATTCCATGTACAGTAGCATCCAAAAGAATACATTTAAGCCCAGAAGTGTCAGATGTGGCCACTCAAAATATGAACACTGTTGAGCAAGTTAAAGACCACATACACGGACAGGTTTCCCATGTTCATGGACCGGAAGACTCAATACTGTTAGGAGTCCACAGGTTAGGTGCACTTCTATGAAAATCCCAGCAGGCATTTTTGCAGAAATTGACAACTTTATCCTAAACATCGTACAGAAATGCAAAGGATCCAGAGGAGACAAACGATCTTGCCAAAGAAAAACAGAGTTGGAGAACTCCCACTTTCTGATTTCAAAACTCACTCAGAGCTACAGGATCCAGACAGCGGTATGACTCTGTCTGGATCAGAGGATCCAAACACCATCTCTTTGGTTTGCGGTCAGCTGCTCTTCGACAAGGGTACCAAGGCAGTCAAGTCTTTTCAACAAACGGTGCCGGGACAGCAGAGTGTCCACGCGCAGGACAATGGAGTCGGACCCCTACCTTGTGCCATACAAAACTTTAACTCAAAGTGGATCCCAGACCTAAATGTAAGGGCTAAAATCACACAAATCTTTTTTTCCCTGCTCTCTAAAACCATGGAAATCTTAAAAGAAAACACAGGAATAAATCTTCATTACCTTGGATCAGGCAATGGTTTCTTACAGAGGGCACCCAAAGCGTATACCACAAAAGGAAACAAACCCACATAAGTCCCTGGATCCTGGGATAGAGCCCTGCATCGGGCTCCTTGCTCAGCTGAGAGCCTGCTTCTCTCTCTCCTTCTGCCTGCTGCTCTGCCTACCTGTGCGCTCTCTGTCACATAAATAAATAAAATCTTAGGAAAAAAACCAAAACAACAATAAAAAGACGAATAACCCAATTAAAAAATGAGCAAAATTTCTGAACAGACATCTCTCTGAGGATCTACAGTGGACCATAAGCACATGAAAAGGTGGACATTATTACTCACGAGTGAAATTCGAACCCAAACCACATGAGCTCCTATGTCACAACCACTAAGACAGGGACTGTCCTGAGGACGGACAATGACAAGCACTGGGAGGAGGCGGGGAAGTTGGAGCCCTTGTGCACCACTGGGGGGATGTAAAATGGCACAGCCACTTTGGGAAACACTGTGGCAGCTCCTCAAAATGTGGGACCGAGAGTTATCACAGAACGCAGCCAGGGAGCTGCCCGGGAGAACTGAAAACCTATGTATGCACCAAAATCCGGACAAAGCGGGGCTCACAGCAGCAACAGCCCTGGTGGCCCAAGGGCAGGGACAACCCCAATGCCCGCCAACTGGTGGACGAGCCCCACGTTGGGTGTAGAGATGACTTAATAAAAAAAAAAAAATGGGGAGGGGGGTTGGGAGAAGGGGGGTAGGGTTATGCACATTGGGGAGGGTATGTGCTTTTGGGTAAATTGGAAGGGGAGGTGAACCATGAAAGACTATGGACTCTGAAAAACAATCTGAGGGGTTTGAAGTGGCGGGGGGGTGGGAGGTTGGGGTACCAGGTGGTGGGTATTATAGAGGGCACGGCTTGCATGGAGCACTGGGTGTGGTGAAAAAATAATGAATACTGTTTTTCTGAAAATAAATAAATTGGAAAAAAATCTAAAAAAGAAAAATGATTCTGAGAATAGCGCTCAGAGTACTCAATAAAGAATTCTGATTAGTGACAGGCTCCACGCTAAGAAAGCGGCCCTACGAAAATGGAAGGGAGCCCCCTAAGTGCTTTTGGTCTATTAACACATGAGGTCCTGAGCCAAACACAGAAAATGATAAAATACAGCCACCTGGGGCACCTGAGTAACTCGGTCATGATCCTGGAGTCCTGGGATGGAATCCCGGGTCAGCTCCCTACTCAGAGGGAAGTCTGCTTCTTCCTCTAACCCTCTCCCTCCTCGAGCTTTCTTTCTCTCTCTCTCTCTCTCAAATAAATAATAAAATCTTAAAAAAAGATACAACCACTTACAGGATTAAGAGTTAGGGAACTCAGGGCGCCTGAGTGGCTCAGTGGGTTAAAGCCTCTGCCTTCCGAGCCCCGCATCAGGCTCTCTGCTCAGCGGGGAGCCTGCTTCCTCCTCTCTCTCTCTCTGCCTGCCTCTCTGCCTACTTGTGATCTCTATCTGTCAAATAAATAAATAAAATCTTAAAAAAAAAAAAAAAAGAGTTAGGGAACTCGGTTTCCATTTTTGGCTCTGCTGCTAACAGGCTGTGTATCTGTGGGGAAGTCACCGAACCACCCTCGGTTCCCTTTCAACAAGAGAAAACTTTCTGGCTCCCTATCTGTGGCTGTAGTGCGCCCATGCACACCGCACGAAGATGCCCCCTCCGGGCCATGTCCTCAAGTCCTTGCCGGGCGCCGGAAGACAGCAGTGAGCAACAAGGCCTCTCTGTTCCGTAACACACCCAGGATGCGGTCCCGGCGGCTGCTCATGTTCCCGGGGAGACCTCCAGCCCACAGTAGGCTATCAGTTAGGTTTTCGGGGAGTCAAGAATGACACGCGGGTTTCTGACTGTGCGGGGCAGGGGCGCCCCAACGCCGCAGCAGTCAAGGGTCAAGTGCACGTGTGCCGCACGGGGAATGTGTAGGGCGACGGTGACTCCCGAGAGCTTCCGGACCGGAGCGCTTATGGACGCTACAACTTCGGGAAGCCTCCCGTGGACAGGAGATGTGGACAAAGATGCGGAGAGCATCCCATAGACGCTGGAATCCCTTACTGATGAGCACGGCTGGGAGACAGGAACCACACCCTCTCGGGGAGGCCTGTCACCGGCAGAGCTGGGTTCCGGGCGGACTGTGCCCTCTGCTGCATGGCGTCCCCTACTGCTCATCACCCCGCGTGTCCGCCTATGAAGCAGCAGCTGTGGGGCTAAGGCCATGTGTCCCACAGCCAGGCAATGCCGCGGCACACACCTAGGACATGGCTCACATGGGACAGCAGCCCCTCGGCCTGTCTCCTCCCAGCACCAGGCACATCTCTCAGTGCACAGGAGCTACTCAGGATCCCCTCAAGTCCCCCTTTAAAGACTTCACGGAGTCAGTGACCCCAGCTACGGCCCCAGGACCCTTCCAGCATCAGGCGCAGGTCAGGGGCCCGACAAATGTCAGTGAGTGACAGTGAGGCCCGGCACTGGGGTCCTTCCCTTGGTCACTGGCTCTGCTGGCCAGTGGCTCTGGCCTTCGCTCTACGTCCCCTGCTCTGTGGGCCCTTCAGCAGCTCCCAGGCTTCCCACAGCTCCTATCTGCAGGAAGAACAAGGGGGAAATGGCAAGCCAGACTGAGAACCAGCAGGACACCCAGTCCGGGGCCGGGCGCCCAGCACCAGTGACACCTTGCTTTCCCCTCCCTGAAGCCCGGGGCCGTTGAGCAGTCTGAGCGAGACAGGCTGAGATGAGGTTCAGTATGAAGGCTGGGACCACCTCCCAAGAGAAAACGTACCGCCAGTCAGTGCACGGTCAGGCCCAGGCTGCGATGCAGTTGGGGGGCGCTGGATGCTAACTGAAACCCGGGCTCTCGGGAGCAGAGGGCCAAGGCCATGGGGCAAGGCACGTACAGACTAGTGTGCAGGGACCTACAAAGGGACAAGAGGACAGGAGGGCTCCGGGTTCCCTGCAGTCTGGGAGGAAAGTGGTGGGTGACAGAATGGGCAAAGGCGGACCAGCACCTTAAGGCAGGCGTGACATTTCCGGTTAGTGGCCCCAAGCTGGCAGGGCTGAACCCTGGCGTCCGGTCCTGTTCCACGGACAACGGGTCTGCTCCGGCGGCCAGAGCCCGTGGGGGCACTGCCTGCAGACGGAGCCCCCGGTGGGTAAAGGGCTTTGTGAAGTTCGTCACCAATGCAAACTGTTATTGGTATCAGCCGTAGCTTTTTTACTGTCACACGGAGCCTCCTTAAACCCTGGCTCTACCTTCTAGGAGTTTCTAAGTCAGACACCAGCACAGAGAGGACAGGATGAATGCACTGACGAGTCACGTGTGCCACAGCGGGACAAAGAGGTATGATGGGAAATGGACCCCCCAACTTTTCTGCTGACCCATGGGTCCTTTTTTAAGATTTTATTTTTTAGGGGCGCTTGAGTGGCTCAGTGGGTCAAGCCTCTGCCTTCGGCTCAGGTCATGATCTCAGGGTCCTGGGATCGAGCCCCGTATCAGGTTCTCTGTTCAGCAGGGAGCCCGATTCCCCCCACACACACCTGTCTCTCTGCCTACTTGTGATCTCTTGTCAGATAAATAAATAAAATCTTAAAAAAAAAAAAAGATTTTATTTTTTAAAAGTAAGCTCTATGCCCAACACGGGGCTCCAAGTCACAACCCCAGATCAAGAGACACTTGCTCCTCCGAGGAGCCGGCCAGGAGCCCCTCCCCTTCCCATGGTCTTAGGGTTACAGAATTTCAGAGCAGGAAGGGTCCGTCCACTCAGAATTCCCAAGAGATTCTAGGAGGCTCTGGAGTGGCAGGAAGGGGACTCTGTAAGGCCTGGAGAGAGGGGTGGGGGAGGGCGGGTCTGTCCTGCACTCCAGGGCCCTGTGGCACTTATGCACTGGGATGAGCCCTGACAGGTCGCGCCATTGTACGCAGGGCCCAGAGGTGCCACTGTGCCCTGGACAGGAGGCGGGGCTGCAGGGGTGGGGGCAGGGCTTCACAGAAGAACCTGTGGCAGACAGACAGACAACAGACAATAGGAAGGGGCTCTAGGGAAAGAGTGGGGAGCTGTGGTCCACAGAGGGACCCAACAAGAGCAGCACAGTAGAGCCCAGAGCCACGCAGCTCTTGGGCCTAGGGTAGCCTAGGAGAGTCTGAGGGAGTCTGGGGGAACCTGGGGAAGCCTGGGGGAGCCTGGGGGAGTAGGCTACCACAGCTCTGATTCTGAGAGTGGGCGGGCGGGCGCAGTGGCCCTCTGTGCACCTCCCAGAGAGAGACAATAGGCCTGGCTGCCTGAGCTTGTCCTGTGACCCCAAAAGGCCCACACAGAGAGGAAGAGGAGCAAAGGCCACATGGTACTGAGGTCCAGGCTGGAGAGGGGCCCTCACCCTCCTTGGGGCAAGACAGCGGCCTCAGAGCCACCCCCACAAGCCCAGCAGCCCAGGAGCCTTTGTGCACACACAGTACCTGCCCAGCACAGGCAGCTTGGGACCTGCCCTCGGTCCCATCACCAACCACAAGACTCCTGGGAAGCCAGGGCCAGGCAGGGATGAGGCTAAGGGGCGGGGCTGACAGCCTCCCCCACAAGTTCAGGTCTTACAGGGATACAGGGACACTGCAGGGGGCAGAACCTTGGGGTGGCTGTCTAGCCATCCTCCATTGAGCGGGGAGCAGCTCTAGGTCGAGTGTGCCTGCCAGCCCAGGAGAGAGCTCCGCAGCTCGGTGTGCATTTGCGGGAAAGAGGCAGAGGGCAGTGGATGCGGCGGGAAAGGCAGGAATCTCACCCATTCACCTCCTCCTCCCTGCCCCGCAGAGACCACTGTAGCCTCCTCTGCAGGAGGCAGCTCCCTCAAGGGAGCTGGTCTGGCCCACTTGTGTGGTGCCCCCATGCCCATGACGACCTGGGGGAGCGGAGAGTGTGTCACGGCCCCTTTCTCCCCGAGGAGGCAGGCTCCAAGCCACAGCATGTGAGGACAGGCTCCGGGTGAGGAAGGAAGCCCATCCAGGAGCCAGGCACCCAGCCCCCATCAGCTGCCCCACCCAGGAGTAAATAAAACCTCCAGAAAGTTGCTCCCCGGTTCTCTGTTCTCTGCTCCCCTACGGCCCAGCCCTTCCTCCCATGCTGGGGCGGCATCGGCCCTCTGCTTCCTGGGATTCCGGTTCAGTTCAGGGGTTTGGTTCGGGTTCAGGGAAGGGCTTTCAGGAGGAAGGTGGTAACTGGAGGGCAGGGAGGGAGGGAGAAGCAGGCTCTGGGAGCGGAGGGGACAGAAGGAACCCAGAAAGGTTTGTGTGCTGGGGAGACACAGAATTTTTGAGCCTCTCCTCCAGAAGGGGACACACACACACACACACACAAACATGCACACACACGTGACCTGGACTCACACGCACACAGAGGCAGAAACAGGTCCAGACATGACACATGCATGAACACAAATGCCACTCTAACGGGAAGGCAGTCAGAGCAGCGGGCGGGGGGCGGAGGTGGTGGTGAGGGGAGTGGCCCCCTGCACACGGGCATGCCCAGCTTCCCCAGGGACAGACAGCAGTCTCAGACAGGAGCCCGGGCAGGTGGAGCAGCCTGGCCCTCCATCCAGACCGGAGGGGAGGGAACTAGGCAGAGCCTTGTGGGGAACTGGGATGTGCAGGGGGAGTCAGCAGCGGGAGGGAGGGAAGGAGGAGAGGGGCCAGAACACCAGCAGTGGGACGGGTTCTAAAATGGCCACAGGCAAGGCAGGGGACAGATGGTCCCTTGCTGTCGCTGAGCTGAAGAAGTGGGGAAAGGGAAAAGAAAAAATAAATATCACCACAGTCAGGAATTTAAAAATAAATCCCAACCCCTAGAAGATAAACAGCGTGTGTCCGAGGTCCCACCTGCCTCCACAGCGCTCTGGGCAAAGAGGGGGCCACGCCCCTGCCCGAGGCCGGCCCCCAAGTCTGCCCTGGCCTGGCCTCAGCCTCCTCACAGCTCAGGTGCTGTGTTCCTCAAGGGTCCCAAGTCGTGGAGCGGTCTGGTCGCGCGGCAGAGCCACAGAACCAGCCGCGGCCACCGCAACCCCTTCTGTCACTGCACGCTTGGGAAGCGCAGCAGCCAACGCCCGATCGCCCAGTTTGCACCTCAGACTGGCAAGGGCCAAGCAGGATCTGCCAACCCATTTCACAGACGAGGATCAAGGCTCCCAGCACAGAAACCGCTGCTGCAGCACAGCAGGGACTTCTCGAGCCCCAGGCGGGTCCAAAGGGGCTTCTCGCGACCCAGCGAGCCACCCAGGGACCCACGCAGTGCTGCTCCCACCCCCCAGCCCCACCCACTCCCACCCTGCGCTGCCGCCCCGCCCACTCCCTAGCCACGCAGCGCTCCCTCCCCTCGGAGCCCCTCCCACTCCCAGAGATCTCACTTGCCATCTGCAGACCAGATGCTATCCTCAGGCTCAGATCCCACCGCCTCCCAGCTGGCCTCCACGCTGACCTCCCAGGCGGGGCTCATCTGGAGTCTGCCAACCCCACCTTGGGGTCACCTGTTTCTTGTGGGGGCGGAGGCCCAGCGCCCTGCACTTCCCCGGGCTCTTCTAACTTGCCATGCCCTTGTTCAGCGCTCCACACTGGACCGCAACACTGTCGTCCTCCAGGAGGCACCAGTGGCTCCCGCAGCACAAGCATTTGCAGGCACAAGCACATTGTTGCGACCAAGTCTTTCACTGCCTCCCTGCTAGGCTGCTCTTAGGGGTCAGGAACACCTCAAAACCTGTCTGTTGAACGCATACAGAAATTAAAGAAAGCTGCTGTTCTTCCTTCCTCCCTAGCGCCATCGATGGTTCCTAATGCTAGTTTTGGGTTTATCTCCATTTCTCCCAAATAATCCATGACAGTCACTCAAAAGCAATGCACTATGGCAGCTGCTAGAGTGAACCCCTTTTTGGCCTATATGCCTGGTGAATCTGGGCCTCTAACCCCATAACCTATATGCCTGGTGAATCTGGGCCTCTAGAAAGTGGACTTTGTTAAAGAAGCAAACTCCTACATAGTTGACAAAACCCAAACAAGAACATGATTCTTTTTTAAGTGGCCTCCAACATGGGGCTTGAACTCACGACCCTGAGATTAAGACCTGCACGTTCACTCCACCAACCAAGTCAGCCAGGCACCCCCAAACCAGACCAGTAATAAGGATCCAGACACTGTGGGAAGCCAACAGGCAAGAAGAGATCCAGGGAAAACGTCTTGGAGGAGAAAGGAGAAAGAAGGCGGCAGAGGCTGGGCTGGGTGAGAGGGGCAGAAAGTCCCACCCTAGAGGCAGCTCCCAGGAGGGTGGGAGGCACAGGAGGGCAGGGACACTGCAGCCCAGCTTGGCTAGTGCGCCGTGTCCCTGAGACCCAGAAGGCCTGGCACCGGTTCTGAGGCCTCCATGTGATGGGGGCAAACCAGCAGGTCATTTCCTCTCTGAGAGCCCCTTCTCCTCATCTACTCAATCCTGTCACAAGAAGTCTTGGATGGGAAAACGTTTTGAAATCCACCATGTGCTACAAATTCACACAGAGTCGTTATGAAGAGACTGCCTCCCAGAGAGCAAGGGAAAACTGTCAAAAGGTGACTTATGGGGCACCTGGGTGGCTCAGTGGGTTAAGCCGCTGCCTTTGGCTCAGGTCATGATCTCAGGGTCCTGGGATTGAGTCCCGCATGGGGCTCTCTGCTCAGCAGGGAGCCTGCTTCTTCCTCTCTCTCTCTGCCTGCCTCTCTGCCTACTTGTGATCTGTCTCTGTCAAATAAATAAATAAAATCTTTAAAAAAAAAACTTATTTAAAAGGTAACTTATGAACACTGTTGGTGTCCCGGGGATTTAGAGTGAAGACTGGCAGCACGGGAGAGGAGAAACCAGTCAAAAAGCAGAACCGAGGGACGCCTGGATGGCTCAGTTGGTTAAGCAGCTGCCTTCGGCTCAGGTCATGATCCCAGCTCCTTGCTCGGCTCCTTGCTCGGCAGGGAGCCTGCTTCTCCCTCTGCCTCTGCCTGCCTCTCTGTCTGCCTGTGCTCGCTCTCTCTCCCTCTCTCTCTGACAAATAAATAAATAAAATCTTTAAAAAAAAAAAAAAAAGCAGAACCGAGTACAGGACAGGTGAAAGATGGGGTGTGTGTGTGTGTGCAGATTGATTGCCCTGGAGGTAGGATTGAGAGGGGCTGGGAGGAGGGAAGAAGGTTGTCCCGGAAGGCAGAAGGGGAGGAGGGGGAGGAGAAGTGAAGGAGGAAGAGGGGAAAGAGGAGGAGGGGAGGAGGGGGAGGAGGGAAGGGGGAGGAAGAAAGAGGGGGAGGGAGGGGGAGGGGGGAGGGGAAAAGAAGGATGGAGGAGGGAGAAGAGGAGGACAGAGGGGAGGAGACTGAAGAGAAGGAAGATGAGGGAGAGGGGAGGAGGAGGAGGGAGGAGGGGGGGGCAGAGGCAGCAGCAGCAGGGTCGGAGGGGGCAGGAGGGGACCGCCAGCCGTTTCAGCCTGCAGACAGGGAGCTCACGGAGGAGGACAGCAGTAATCAGGGGCTGGGTAATAATAAGGCTTCTCACTGATGGGTTTCCACTGTAGCACAAACAAATCATTATACCTCATTGCCAACCTCCTCCTTGGGGAGTCAGGTGTCCGCAGATCCGGGGAAGGGACAAGGAAACCTGTGGCCTATCTATCCCCTCACTGCTTCTGACTCTGGGCATGGGGGTGGTGTCTGGTTGGCTCAGAGGCAGAGCCACTCCTGAATCTTGGGCTCGTGAGTTCGAGCCCTATACGGAGCAGAAAGACTACTTTTAAAAGATAATAATAAATAAATAATAATGGTAATAAAGTATATTATGTTACACATAATAATAAATATTTACTACTACTACTAAGTAATTCCAGATGGGTGGCCATCCAGGTGTGGTGAGGACACCCTCGGGAGAGATCCCCCAGAAGTGACAGGGGGCGTAGAAGGTGCATGCAGGAAGGGCTGGGAGGGCAGAGGACACAGACCTGAGTCAGGCAGCACAACCGGGGGAGGGCGAGGCCAGCAGGAAGGGGGAAGGGCTGTCTGAATCACAGACTGAGGAAGGCAAAACCAGGCTATTCTTCAAAGGGTGGGGACCAGATTTGCTGGGTCCCACCAAGGGCCAACTCAGAGTCAGTGACAGCCTCCGGGAGGGAGAGGACACAGGAGAGCTTCCTGACCAGTAGGATGGAGCCAACAGGCTCCCCCAACCCTTCCCTTGCTCTCCTGGGGAAACCTCCCTGGTGGCATTCCCACCGGGTGGGGGGCCCGGTGAACCAGCTCACACATTCTGTCAGCCAACAGCGACGGAGCACCTGCGGGAGACATGACCATGACCATGGTGATGAACGGAGCAGAGCAGTGCCCTCCTTGGCAGAGATTATAGGAAGCAGCATTTCCGGAAGGGCTAAGGCAGGGTCCCGGCAGCATAGTGGGCCAGGAGAGGCCCGCTGGGGCTACAGAAGGTTCCCGGCTCTGGGGCAGGAAAGCCTTCCATCTCTTGCCCGGGGGAGCCCGGCCGCCCCAGCCCCCAGCCTGGCATCCAGAACCGAGCCTTCGGCTAAGCTCTCTGTAGCTGAGTCTCCAGTACCACTTCCTCACAGAGTCATGCGTCCCCCTCAGTGCGGCCAGGGTGAGGCCCAGGCTTTGCCCCTGGGCCCAGTACTTCCTCTGGGTGGGCCCGAGCTCCCAGCAGAGGACGAGTTCCCAGCAGAGGACACAGCACAGGCCTCCTGACTCAGGGGCAGGACCGACAGGAGCATCTGGTTCAGACATGAGATTTCGCAGCTGGTGTCTCTTCCAGGGACACGGGAAACCCTTCAGGGGATAGTGGAAGGCTCTAGGGCAGTGAAAAGGAAGCCAGCCATGCTCTCACCTTGGGGGCTCGGTGACTTGCCCACCCACGGCCTAGGCTGGCTACTCTTTCCCGAACAGCACTCCAAGGAGGACAGGCTTGCCCACAGACCCCAGGAGATGCCCTTCCTGGGCCTTTCCGAAGTGCAATCAGGCAACTCCCACCTCCAGCAAGTGGTCACCCACATGTCGTCACCACACCTGTGTAACCATCACAGCAGCCCCGTGACGTGGGCCTGACTGTCTTGTTTGACAAAAATGAGGCACAGGGTTAGTAACAGATCTGGCCAGCGATCGCCCAGTAAGCGCTAGGAACTTGGATGTGAATCCGACTCTGTCTCCATGGCCTGTGCTCTTAGGGGTGAGCAACAGGGAAGGCCCATGAATCCGGGCCCCTCCCCGTCCCCCTAGATCAGTCCTCACCTGGTCCGGCTGCTCAGGCCCTGGGCCCTAGCGGACTCAGGAAGCAGCGCCCGGAGCGCACATGGAGGTCTGTGCTTCAGACAGGCCTGGAGACCTTCTTCTGAGCCTTTCCTTTAGTTCATGTCCTTCCCAGATGCCCAGCCACAAGCTCACAGCCCAGCTTCGCCCCTCGAGGTCCATACAGAGGTGCTGCCGTTCCCCAGACAAGCCGGGACGTCACCCTGGGCGGTCCCATCCTGGCCAGCCCCTGCCCAGGCCCGTTTCCCTCAACTTCCTCCAGCCCAGCGTCCCCTGCACACGCCACCCCCCCAAGTGTGCCTTTCCTCACACGCAGAACACTGCAAGTCACGCATCTTACTGCTCGTGTGTTTGTGGTGTTGAGAACAGACAGCGCACCACCTAGCAGGCCCTCCGAGACTTCTGGGAAGGAAGAGGGGAGGGAAGGGGAAAGCGGGCACATGGCAACGGCCCCCAAGGCAGGGCTGGCGCAGGCGAAGGGTAAAGAAGCCCGATGAACAGTCACTGCTCTCATCCCTCATTCTGCTAGCAAGGAAGCCGGGTCCCAGAGAGACGACACTCATCTGGGAACCGAGCGATGGGCTGGAAGCTGGAACCACAGGCCTCCCCAGGCAGCTGTCTGGGGTCGTCACCTTGACCCCATCTAAGGTCACGAGGCAGCCAAGGCAGCAGATCTGCAGAGAATGGCCCTCGGACCCCAGGTGGACCTCACGGGAGCCCTGGGCTGCAGGGGGCTGAGGGGTGTGGCAGGGGGTTAGCATGTGAGCACGGGGAGTCCGATGACCTACTGCAGGACCCTTTACGAAGGGAAGATGGCCCGCGTGAGCTCTGCCTTCCCCACTGGCCCTTATCCTACTTGTCCGAGTGCGGCAGTGACGACCTGACTCACCAGGAGGCGTATGCTGCCAGACCACGAGGTGACACGCAAGCCAGGCAGTGCTTCTGGGGTGCTAAGCGGAGCACAGCTTTATTCTAACATTGAGCCCTGGGGTCGGGGAAAGCAGGACATCCAAGAAAAAGCAGCAATCCCCATTCAAACCCCGCTCAAGGTACGGGCACTGCAGGCTCTAGATGGTCGTCCATGGGGCAGGGGGAGGAGGGCCTGGAAGCCAAGGGGAACATGGGCAGCCTCCTCTAGGGTGTGCACAGGAAGACAGACAAAAAGTCCTCAGGCTTGGGGACCCAGTACAAAGACTGATCCGGGACAAAGCCCTGAACACGGACCATAAGTCACCATGACCAAGCCACTGGCTCGGAGGCTCCCGTGGACTGGGCTCCAAACGGTAAGGATGGGCCTCTCTGTGAGGGGGGTCCCCTGCCCTCCTTGTGCCCTGGGCGACTTGAGTCCCAAGCCTGCCTTTCCTGTCTTTTCCCCTCTTTTCCCTTGAAGGGCAATGAAGCAATGGCAAAAGGTACGGCCAAAGGCAGGTCAGGAGGCCGGGCAGGCCATCTCACTGGGCACTTCTACACTAAGAAACCCAACCCAACTCCAGGTCCTGCTCTAGGTCTGCCGGGGCTGTGGACACCCCCAATGCAGCTGACCCCACGCCAAACCCTACAGGCCTGGAGGCCCACAAGGGGCCCCCGAAGGGTCCTACAGGGCTGCCCACGGCTTCCCTAGCAGCTCTCCACCCCTCCCCCGTAAGTATTTAGGCCTTTCCAGCGGCCATTCACCCCACTGGAGACACGTTGGGGTGCGCCACCCACTGCCCTAACAAGAGTTGTCCGTGTCTGAACTTCCGACATCTGGACACCCAGAATGGCCCCTACTGATACCCCAGTACACGTCTGCTGAACACTGCTGCCAGCCTGAGCCGCACCCCCACCCACCCTGGGGACAGGGTGCACAGGAAGGACTGGGAGGGGTCAGGAGAGCAGGCTTCCAGCGGCCAGAGCCTCCGCATGCCAGTGGGGAGGGGACTCGGTGCCCCTGCTGGGCACACTTAACTTGGCGAAGATGGTAAAATTTTATGCATATGCAACTACAGTAAAGAACTTGTTTTTTTTAAAGGGAAGAATGAGACAGTCTCCCTCTCTTCCTGTGGAACAACAGGCCCCTTTTCTGAATCATTCAACTCTTTCTTCCAAACGAAATCCTCCTGGTTCTTTTTTTTTTTATGATTTACTTATTTAATATATCTAGAGAGAGAGCGCGCAAAGCGAGCACAGGGTTGGGGCGGGGGCGGAGGGAGAGACGGGAGACAATCCCAAGCCGGCTCGACACAGGACACGACTTCGCGACCCCGACATCATGACCTGAGCTGAAAAAATCCAAGAGTCGGGACGCTCAACCGACGGAGACACCCGAGTGCCCCAATCTTCTGGACTCTTTTTTTTTTATTTTTTTAAAGATTTTATTTATTTATTTGACAGACAGAGATCACAAGCAGGCAGAGAGGAGAGGCAGGCAGAGAGAGAGGAGGAAGCAGGATCCCTGCTGAGCAGAGATTCCCAAGGTGGGGCTCGATCCCAGGACCCTGGGACCATGACCTGAACCGAAGGCAGAGGCTTCAACCCACTGAGCCACCCAGGCGCCCCAATCTTCTGGACTCTTGTGCAGTCTTTCCCTCCTGTCATCAGAGCTCTCTGCCTGGAAGCCCATCCCCCCTGAAATCTCTATCTGTGCCGGGCACAGGCCCCGTGAAGTTTTGTATTCCTGGCCTGGGGCCCACCAATGCCAACATCCTCAGGGACCCAGGCTAATGTCTCACTCCCTCTTCTCAGAACATGTCCCACGTGTCTGGATAAAGCTTGCTCTCTCCCGAGACCCAGATACGGACTGTGGGTCCCACAAGGGCAGGAACCACGTCTCACATGGGCTGTCCACAAGGCAGGCCACACTCCCAAAGTCCCCAGATGCCGCAAGCCCAGAAACACGGACAGTGACGCGCGTCCCTGCGCGAGCCCACACAGGCTGCCCGCCACCAGCCTGCATTCATGACAGGAACAGGGAGGAAACCATGAGTGCACAGTTCAGGGCGGCAGCCATGCCGCGCCCTCACCCCCGCACGGCCCCACTCATGCCCTGCCCCCAGGAGCAGGCCCACGGCTCAGGCGCCGACACACTCCGGCTGTGCGGTGAGTCAGACCTGAGTCTGACTCCAAGATGTGCCGCGTCCTGGCTGGCCCACCCCTAGTCGAGGTCTGGGACTCCCCACCTTCTGCAAGCTTGGCAACTCCATCTTGAAAGGGAGGAGACGGCCCGCTGGGAAGGGCTACCGGGAGGGCAGGCAAGCGTCTGTAAGCGCAGGAGCTACCACTAGTGCTCCTCACTGTTCTTATTTGGACCCCAAAACCCCTTCTGTGATTCCGACCCCAAAACCCCTTCTGTTAAAACAGAAATGACAGATCAGAACTGACAGGAGAGAACAGGGGCTCGCTGGGAGTCCAAAGGACAAAGGAACAAACGGCAGAGCCACCTGCTGCCTGTCCCCCGCAACCCAGTGCTGTCTGACAGCGGGCCCGAGGTGGTTTCCAGAGAGAGGGACCTTGCTTGGGTCAGAGGACGGCAGTGTCTCCACGCCCTGGCGACACGAGAACAAGAGCCCGCCACGCTCTGCTCTAAGCCAGGTTGAGAGGCAGCGAGAAGCGATGGCAGCCCTGTCCCTGGCTTCATCCGCTTGTCCCTATCACTGCTCTATCCCCCACCCCTCACCCACCCCCAAAGTGTACCCGTGCAAGCTGCCTTCCTCCCTGTGCGATCTGAGTCATGGTGCTCGCTCACCACACCTCTGCCTTCCAGGAGCCAAGCTGAGAGTGCAAAGACCCGAGCGGAGAGATGCGTGTGCCGGCCTCCCCTGCCAGACCCCGGGGAGCACACCCGCTTCTGCCCGCTGGTGCATGGCTGCGGGGCGCTCCAGCCTGTCTCCCTGAAGACTCTTTCCCCAGCCACTCAGAATTAAAGACCAAGCACTCTGCGCTTCCGCCACCTTCTCGGAAGTGTGCCTTGAAAGAAGAGCGGGCGGGTGGTAAGGAGAGAACACGCAAACCGTCTTCCTTCCCGTCTGCCTGGAGCCTGCCCACTTTACCTTGGGAGGCCAGCCGGCAGATGCGCACGAGCTGTCAGGGCAGGCAGGTGCTGGGCGCAGAGCCCATGCGCAGCCCATACTCCCCTCCCCACCCAGAGCCCGACCGGAGGGGACTTCACCAGACCCCTCCCAGGCGGCCCTGCCAGCAGCCCAGGTGGAAACGGGATTCTCCCCTGTGCTGCCTGCACTCGGGGCATGAACGTCCCCAGTCCCCCTGCACGCACAGTGACCACTACACGGCCCTGCCCAGCATTTCTGGACAGTCCCCAGCGGGAGGACGGTGCCGCCTTGGCCAAGTACGGCTGCGTACGGAACCCACTGTGTAAGGGACCCCCCGCATAAGGGACCTGCACAGGACACATGGGCCACGCTTCACTGCCCGTAGGTCCCATCTAGCGGGAGAGGACAGGCCACAGCAAGGCTCAGAGCCACATCTCCTGTGAAGTGAGTGCTTCCTGGAGCCCTATGCGCTCTGTGAGGGATCAGCAGGGAGGAAGGGTCATGGTCACGATCCCGATCCCTGAGGAAGCGCTGGAACAGACAAAACCATAAAACAACATTCTGTGCGAGGAGGGAGGTATCCAAATGCTGAATACAGGAGGAGGGCCAGCACTGTCAGGAGAGGCTTCTGGGAGGAAGGAGAAACTCTGGTGGCCTGAAGGAGGTAGCCTTCTCTAACCGCGGCCCTGCAGGTCCTCCGTCTGTGCCCCACAGCTCGCCGTTCAGAGACAAGTCCTCCAGACCGCTGCTTCCGGGAGCAGGTCAGCAGCACAAGCCCCCCCAGTCCTCGCCTCCAACAGTTCCCACTGGAGGAGGGCGCAAGGACCCCCAGTCTCTCCCAGAAGACCAGCCCCGGGCAGGCCTGCTCCCAGGAGGCCTTCTCGTCCCACAGGCCAGGAGACAGAGTGGCTTCCCTGCAGCCCAGACTCCAGGTGTGGGGGGCTCTGGGTGCCAGGGACTCTGGGTGCTGGGGTGCAGGGGGCTCCAGGTGCAGGGGGCTCCAGGATGCCGGGGCTTCAGGATGGGCCCTGAAGACTGTCCTGCTGTGGGGACACTCACTTCCTAGCTGAGTCCGAGGTCTAACCACCTCTGCTGTCCAAGGCCTTCTGGTCTCCTTCCTCATCAGCTACCCCATATTTCCTGGGCAGAGTCCCCTCCTTGCCATCCTCCATTCATCCCTCTCTGGCCACTACGGCTCCTTCCACAGGCTGTGCCACCAACCAGTCTCCCTACTGCCCCCCTCCCAACACACAGATTCATTCTCCTGGCCTCTGTCTCCTTCAAGAAGGCCAAGACTGTGGCTTCCCCAGCCCTACTTCAAACGTGCGAAACCAGGAACAGTGCCCCTGCACTCACCCTCTACTTGCACACAGTGTGAATGGAGACTCCCGTCCACTTCTACACAGCATCTCCCAAAGCTGTGGGAGGAATCCCACCGCCCACAGATGTGAGAGCAGGAGCCAGGCCCAGGGCTGGGCCGGCCTGTGCTTATTCCTGGGAGACTTGCCGACCTCACAGCCCAGCCGGCGCTCAGGCTCACGGCCACCGGTGACACCCCCACCCCCGCGCAGGTGCCCGTGTGAGCAGATGGGAATATGAATGAGCCGGATGGTAGTAATCATTTCACTGTGTACACGCATGAACAAACACAACCTGCCGCGTGCCTTGGGCACACACGCCTTTATCACAAACCCGAGATAACCCGCCTAGTGATAACCCTTGTCCCTCCCGCCCCTGCTCCAGAAACGAACACACTCCCCCGCACTCTGCAGCCTGGTTCACGTTGACCCCACATGCAGACCCTCCCCCCAATAAGCAAACAGGAGTGTCGCCTGGGTCATATGCCCTTCCCACGTACACTCCTTTACCCTTCACAACAAATTCCTTTACTCCTCCCACAGGAGGGTTCTGAAGAAATCCTTTTGGACATTAAGCCTGGAGTTCCCAACGCAGCCTCAGGCCGGGGCACTCGGTTGTTGAGTAAATGCTCCGCCCCAAGCATGGCCTCATTCCAGGGTCTCCCGATTCTGGCCATCACTGAAATCCTCCCGCTGGTCCTCCTCTATCTGGTCTCTCCGTGCCAACGCCAGCTCGGTCTCTGGACATGCAATCTGCTTCTCTCGTTGACCAACCAAATACTCTCATCTTGTGAAAAGCTGAGTGGTTCTTGCTACAGGCGCTTGTAGGTACTGGTCTTCCGCCGCAGTCTTTTCCACGGGCAGCCATCGGACATGTAACCATACACATGCATGTCCGAGTATTTTGTTAATGTCTCCCTCCATGCCTAGCCTGCAAGAAAACCCAGTCTATCTCGCTCATCAGTGTGCCCTCTGTGCCTAGTTCCAGATCTTTCTGCAACTCAACAGGAAGCCTAGCCACAGTTAACAAGCACGTCCTCAGGCTGTCAGTGGCTGGACTGAAACCCCCTGCGGCTCCCTGGGTCACTGCAATCCCATCCCTTTCCTCTCTCCTCCGTGGACCATTCCCTACCCTTAGAACGAAAAGCCTCAGTTGGCCTCTCGAGGAGCCTTCTGTGGAGGGGAGAATCCCGGGCTGGCGAGGAGGACAATGGCAGGGAGAACAGGAGAGGGAGAGAATGGTCGAGGGGGTGGCCAGGGCCCATGTCTGCGACCGAGTAAGGCTGGCATCTCCTTATGTTCTGGAGGCATTCAGGAAACGCTGTGAAAGGAGACTTATGAACCTGACTACTTTTTGTTCTACTTCTGCAACCTAGGAAAGACGGAGGGAGTTGGGGGTGTGAAGCGGGCACTCAAGGAGGAGAAAGGACCGGGCACCAGATTTCAAGATGATTGAAGACAGGACAACAGAAATCGGTATAATTCATAGGAATCGGATTGAATAAAAATTTCCCAACCTCAAGGATGCCAGGGTGTTGAGGAGCTCAGCAGCAGTTAAGAAAGGGGGAGCCTGGCGGGGCACCCAGGTGGCCCCGTCGACTAAGGTCCGACTTTCAGTTCTGGCTGAGGTCATGGCGGCATAAGTGGTGGGATGGAGCCCCAGGGCAGACTCCCTGCTCCTCCCCCTCTGCTCCCCAATCTCTCTAAAATAACTAAATAAATCTTTAAAACAAACAAACAAACAAAAGGAAGGCAGGAAGGCAGGGACAGCCTGGGCTTGCACACGCACGTCCAGGCAGCTGTTCCGGGGCTCGACGCCATAGCTCGGCGCAGCACCCAGCCCGACGAGACACCCTCCCCACAGCACCCAGAACCTGCCCGCGCTGGGTGCTGATGGGACCTCCGCATTCCTTACTTACAGACCCAGGCCTGGGCACGTGCTTGTGAAGAGCGGCTGCGTACTTCCTGCCATCTTGTCTCCAAAATGACAGGGGAGGACACTCCACATCCAAGCGGGGCAGCTGCCCCATGTGAGGCACTGAGTCCTGAATCAAAGGAGCGGGGGCCGGCTCTGCCCTCAGTGTTCCACACGGCCCAGTGTTCGCAGGGTCCTGCGGCCAGCTCTGACGTCAGCGTTCCACACGGAACGCTGTGGAATGTTCCATGTGGACGTTCGGCCAGCTCCCGTGCAGACCCATCTTCCTGCTATCTTCACTGTCGAAAGCTCGCTTTTCCACACACCGTCCCCATCCGCCCATCTCTGGGGACCAGGGCAATCTGCTCCATCGGACAGTGGAGAGCTGGGGGGGGCCCCTGTGCGGGGTGGATGGGTGAACAGCTGGCTTTGCCAGGTTCCCTGTCCCCTTCTTTCCATCATTCTGCCCAAGCAGCCCTGCACCTCACTGCCCCCAATTCTGCCCCCCATAGTTCTCGGGGGGTTACTCCTGGACGCCCCTCCCTCTGCTGCAGGTCAGGCTTCCCACGGCCTACCCGAAGCAGGTGCCATCCGCAGCTGCACGGTGAGCGGCCTGGAGCTACCGGCCCTCCCAGCGGTGCTGGCCCCACAGCCTCCTGCGGGCGCCAGGGACGGCAAGAGCCTTCTCCAAAGAATTGACACAACACAGAATCATTAGGAAAGGGCCATCCTGTCTGCACGACGACCCAGCAAAAGTCCCTCCTGACTGGGCGCCGCGACGGGATCTCAACACTGTGACCCCGAGCGCGGCTCCACGGTTTCAAGGACACTGCGGCCTGAAACTTCGAGCTGCCCGGATGGCGGAGAGAAGCTGTTTGATTTATGAAGTGGGTCAACCGGGAAGAGCGACACACAGGGAAAGAGGTCAGCCCGGGGTCTGCTCCCTCCTCGTCCCGTCAGGTTTACGGACGCGTCTCCTTTGCAGGAAGCCAAGAGCCACAGTCGGAAAACTGTTCTGGAACATCACAGAGCTTCGACACAGGGAGGTCTGAAAGAAGAGGCCCACGTTTTCTCTTGGATGGTCCTTGGTTTACTTCAAGGATGTCACAAGCAGATGGAGGCTTCCAGAACTCCGTTTACCACCACACAAGGTCTGATTCCACACACAAGTCAGAAGAGATATTTTCAATCGTGGGTTCATACAAGAGGAGCAGGAGGACGTGGAACCACACACTGACTGGACGCTCTCTGAGCAGGCACCGTGCGGAGAGCATTCCCATGTCATCACACATGTCTGTTCAACGTCCGAAACACTGACGGACAGTGGCAGGCAAAATTAAGCCAAACGGTCCAAATCCTGGCTCCCACTGACCTCACGTTCCCATCGAGGTGGAGAGAAACAAGGGTATCTGTCCGCCGGTGGTGAACACGACGAAGCAGAAGAAAGCCGCCGGAGGGATGCTACAGAAAACTTTTGGAGAAACGCGGCGGGGGTACCAGGGCTGCATCAGAGGCTGCTGCGCTGGACGGCGTCTCTGACTGCGGTCTGGTGACAGGAGCAGCACACGGTCGCGTGTGCCCCATGCAGGACAGGGAGATGCAGGGCTCTCTAAGACCCGCACTGCGACTCTCGCCCCACGGAGCTGGGGGGAAGGGCTCTCCCCGGACTCTGACAAGGTTCCACCGCGAGCGAGAAAGCTGGGACATGAACTCAGGAGTGCACGGACCCGCGCTCCTGGGCTGGGAGAGAGAGAAATGGAGCCTCGGAGTTCAAGTGCGCCCGGGGCTCACAAAGTGGCAGGCCCATGGGCCTTTCCATGCAGGGCGAGAGCTGAGTGCCATTCAGTCTGGCCCCCTATGGGACTATTACTCTCATCACCAGCTGAAAACCGAGCCTTCCTCTGAAACGAGGAGAAAGACGATGTGGGCTCTGCAAGGGCAGCTAGTAAGTGAACACGTCCCACTCTTGTCCCCCCCAACCTCCCAGGCCCCCAACACAAGATGCCATAGGAGAGGGAAACAGGCTCTGCTACTCTTTCTCCTGGCTGCCAGTTCCCAGTGTAGAACAGACAGGCGCAGAACAGGAAGATGAGTGAGCCGCCGCTCTCCAGGGCCACAGGGCTCTGGAGGTGGAGCAGAGGGGACAGGCACTGAGAAAAGGTCAGCAGCAAGGAGAAAGGAGGCCCTCCCTAGCCCCATTTCAAAGAAAGCATAGCCCTCCATCCTAACCTGCAGTGGCTGGGTGGTGGCGGGGTGAGAGGACAGGGAGGGGGACGTGGAATGCTTCCTTGAGAAGCAGGGGGCAGGAAAGACAGATGCCCTGGGAGCAGGTCTGAGGCACTCCTGATGGGAGGGAGAGGAGAAGGAGGCTTCTGCTTCCAGCACAGAAGTCCAGAAAGGAAATACCACAGCCAAGGTCAGAGGGTATTTGCAGAATTGCTGGAAATCCCAGGCTGGGGAGTCCAGGCGAGAGAGTGGAGGATTCAAGGAAAGGAGAAGCTGGAGCAGAGTTCCACATGATTTCAACCGAAGGTCACGGTTTGCACCCTCCCGTTTTATTGTGCATCAACCCCCACAGCCACAAGGACCCGTGACCAGGGTTAATCAACTACCAAGGTGGGAAGGGAAGACAGGGATTCTTCTAGGAGCAGAGCACATTAAGGGGAGCCGGAAATTCCATCATATTATACCCCACCAGACCCTCTACCCACCAACACACACACACACACACACACACACAGAATGAAACTTAACACCCCGTCTCCCTCCCAGCAACTTATCAACTTATCACCTTGTCTCCAGCAAGCCAGGTCTCCTGGCCCAACACAGCACCAAACAAATTATGCTCTGAATGTCAAGAAAAACTGTGTCACCTAGAGAAACCCAATTAATGACAGGACTCTCTTCTCCTCAATTCCCCTCTCCCCCTCCAGGCGTATCCGGGGCACCAGTGTGGCTGACCGCCTTTTCCCACTACTGGCCACGTTCCCTGGTTGACTCCAAAGCCAGACGGATGAAACAGGGGCCTCGGGAGAAGCTGACCAAGCAACGAGCGTCGGGGGAATCCTGCTGCCCCCCACACCCTGGCCTGTGGCGGAAGCCCAAGGGACACAGCAAGAACACAGCACCTGGGCGGACAGTCCCTGGAGGGTTCACCTTGAAGTCCTATGCTGCTCCTCAAGCGGCACTCTGCTGAGAGCTCCCAAATGGGGGCGGCACGTGCCCCGGGAGGGACAATAAATAGGTGTTTCCAAGAAACCCCTGCCGTGGTTGTTTCCTCCGACCCCCTTTCCTGATGGGCCCCTCGCCCGAGAGACCTCCATCACCTCCCCCCATCCCACCTCCGCTGTTCTACCAGGCTCCCCAGACCGCCGGCAGCGTGTGTCCCGGCGAGTCCATACACACAAACGTCCTCCCGGCTGCCGTGCCGGGGCCTTGCACGCGGACCAGGCCCCCGCCCCCGCCCCGCAGCGCTGCCGAGGGGGCCGTGCGAGCGGCGGGGACCCTGAGACCGGAAATGCCTGGTTCTGGACGGCTGCGCCGAAACGCAAGAGGAGGCGCGCGGAGAGCCGAGCCCCGGGACCAGGGCGACCGCAGCAGGCGCGGGGTGCAAGGGGAGGGTCGAAATGCCGTTCAGGGGAGAGGGGCATCCAGGGGTGGGCGAGCAAGGGGAGCTGTCAGGGCAGGGGCAAAGTTAAAACCCGAGAGCCGGGAGGAGGAGGAGGAGGAGGAAGGAGACACAAGTAAGGGCAAGGCTGGCAAGAGGCCCGGAGGAGGGCCGGGGCCGGGGAGGGGCGCCGGAGGCGAGACTCTGCAGGTGGCGGGGCTGGGGCAGCAGGGTGGGGGAAGGGGGTCCGGGGCCCGCGTGCAGGCAGAGGTGGCCGGGGAGTGTGGGGGCGGGGCAGCACAGGGCGGGGACCGACCCGGCTCCCGGAATCTGCAGCGCGTGCACGGAGAGGGGAGCCGAGGGAGGGGGCCCCCGCAGCGGCGGGCGCCAGGGCGAGGGGCTGGAGGCGCCGGGGCCGGCGGAGGGGCGCCCGGGGGGCACGTGAGGCGGGCGGCCGCGGCGCTCCCCGGCGGCGGGGGGTCGGCTAGGAACCGGGGCGAGACTGGGGGCGGCGCGCTCACCCGCAGGGCGGACAGGTCGATGTCGTCCAGGCTGCGGGCGGGGGCTGGGTCGCCCATGGCCTCCGCGGGCAGCCGGGCCCCCGGGCCGCTCAAGCTCCGGCTCGGTTATTCCGCTGCCGCCGTCGCCGCTTCTCCCCCATCGGGGGATCCCGGGGGCGGACTCCGCCGCGCCTCCCCCGGAGGACGCGGAGGGGGAGGGCCGGCGAGAGGACCGACCCACCGACTGACAGGAGCAAGCGCCCGGAGCCCGCAACCCGAGGCTCCCGCCGCTCCTGCGCAGGCGCGGAGTGGCCGCGCGCCGGGAGGGTGGACGCGGGAACGTGACGCGGGCGCGCCGGGTTCCCCTCCCCCTCGGCGCCGACACCTGCGCGCAGGCGCAGGAGAGAGCGCGAGCGCGGAAGGCGAGCGCGAGGGCCGAGCGACCGCGCGAGCCTGGCAGGCAGAAGTGGGCGGTGGCCGGGCGGCCGCGGAGCGCGCCCACCGGCCGGCGCGCGTGCGCACACGCGTTTCCTTCCCTTCCCCTGTTTTGCCCTTTCTCTCCCCCATTTCCTTCTTCGCTCTCCTTTGGCGCTTTTCCTTCCCTTTCCTTCCTCTTTCGCGTGCCCCGCTGCCAATCAAGCCACCCACCTCTATTTGCGGGGGCAGGGGGGCTGGGCCCAACCTCCCTATTACTAGGGGGGTTGTTATGGTAACTCCCCACGCGAGGGCTGGGTGGCCTCTAGATAGGATGGGCTGTCCACCCACCTAATTGCCATGGCAACGGTGGAGCCGCCGAGGGAGGGGCCTCGGGCTGAGAATTTGGCTAGAGAAACCACGTGGGAGTTGGGCGGGGGCGCCGGGAGCCTCGGGGGTGCCCTTTACCCCCTTACCTGGCTGGAGTCGGGAGTGTTGCGGACGGCACCCGAGATCTCAAGACGGGAATCCTCCCGCACACCTTTGTCTCTGCACAATGGCTCTGTTTCAGCAGTTACTCGTTGACCGATCACCGGAGCCGCGCGTGGAGGAAGGGGTGGCCGCGAGAGGCGGAGGAACCATGTCCAGCCCCTCCAGATCTTGCATGGGTCACCTTAGTCTAGTGTACGCGCAGCACCTCCAGCCGTTAGCCTCACTGGAGCCTGGGTGACGCTATGAGAAGAACCAGGAGTCATGTTCCACCACTGTCACGCTGGGCACAGTGATTTTTCGAAAACTCAAATCTGTTGTTCAGTGTCCTGTTTGAGACCCTTCACTGCGCCCCTACATTTGAACCAAGTATGGCATCCAAGACCTTTTGATTTTGACTGCTTCTCCTGCATTGTTTTCAACACTCTGCCGTCCCATCTCACATGTACCCATAGTGAAATCTACTCACAGCAGCTGGAACCCAGCTCGGGCTCCTTCAGCCTGCACACCGGCTGTTTCTCCCTGAATATTCTGGCCACGCCCACTCTGCCTGCGCCTTGCTTTGCCCTACATATCTAAATCACCGCCTCCGTGAAGCCTTCCTTGATGTGCCAAGGCTCAAACTCTTCTGTTTTAACTGCCTGCTTTAAACCCATGGTGACATTGTAGTCTTTGAATTGTAAATGTCTGTCGCATCTCCTTAAAGGCAGGAATCATGACAGCCTTGTTCAGCACGGGTCTTGGCGCCCATTAGAGGTTCAGTAACATGGTAAGTGAATGATGGTGTCTGTCCTTTGGGCAGACACTGGGTATATGGTAATGCAAGATCAAGTCCATGGGATAGCAGGAAAAAATAGAATCTGAAGTTAGTCCTTTGGGCAAGTCAATCTCTGAGGTTCAATTCTAGCATCTACGAAATAGAGAAGAGATTAGGATAAAATTAGATATGTATAGCACTTGGCATACACTAGGTCCTCAAAACATTTGCTTACGCCTGCTTAATAGGAAGTATTTAATAGAGACACTGAGGGGCGCTTGGGTGGCTCAGTCAGTTAAGCATCTGCCTTTGGCTTAGGTCATGATCCCGGGGTCCTGGGATCAAGTTCTGCTTTGGGCTACCTGCTCAGCCGGGAGTCTGCATCTCCCTTCCGTCTGCCTGCTGCTCCCTCTGTTGCAGATAGACCGACAAGACAGTTCGAAGCAGAAGCCCTCCCAGCCCCAACCCAGCTCGGGACACCTGCTGTCTCCACCATCCCCCTCCACCACCGTTAATGAGGTAACGGTCCCCTTGGGAAAGAGGTACTTACTGCTGGCAATGAGGCTAATTAGCAGGATGCCAATTAGTACCAGGGGACCGCTGTATGTGGGAGGGGGGATTTCTTTTTTTTTTTTTAAGATTTTATTTATTTATTTGTCAGAAAGAGAGAGCACAACACGGGGAGCAGCAGGCAGAAGGAGAGGGAGAAGCAGGCTCCCCAATGAGCAAAGTGCCTGATACCCATTGATCCCAGTACCCTGGGATCATGACCTGAGCTGAAGGCAGATGCTTAACTGAATGAGTCACCCAGGCGTCCCATGGCAGGGGGGTATTTCTTATGTGCAAGTGGCTTCTTCAGAGGAAAGCGTGGCTGGGCTCAAAGCATGGGAGCAAGGCAGCGGCATCCCCCCTCTCCCCATTGTCATCCACTGCCTACCCCTCTTCGAGGAAGCCTTCCTCTGCTCCCCTCCATCTCTCCCTGCTCCTGTGGTCAATTCTCAGACTGGGGAGCGAGGCTGAGGGACTGACAGACAAAAGCCAGGACCTGTGCTAAACTTTTTCCTAATCATGAAATAGTCCAGATACATAAAAAGATATGAACATAAGTATAAAAGGCAAGTTCATCTACCCACCACTCAGCTTAAGAAAGAAATGCCAGCAATTCAGGTGAAGAATTCTCTGTTACGTCATTCTGTCAGCCCCTTCCCTCCACTTGCCCTCGGAGGTCACCCTCCTCAGCCCGGTGCGGGTTCCACTCTCTTTTTTTTTTCCCAAACATTTTATTTATTTATTTGACAGAGAGAGATCACAAGTAGGCAGAGAGGCAGGCAGAGAGAGAGGAGGAAGCAGGCTCTCCATGGAGCAGAGAGCCCGATGTGGGGCTCGATCCCAGGACCCTGGGATCATGACCCGAGCTGAAGGCAGAGGCTTTAACCCACTGAGCCACCCAGGTGCCCCGGGTTCCACTCTCTTAACAGACCATACCGTTTACTGGCAGACCTCATTTTTTGGTTGCATATTTTCCAAATGGAAGGTTTGGGCAACCCAGTGTTGGGCAAGTCTGTTGGCACCATTTTTCCAACAGTATCTGCTCACTTCCCTTCTGTGTCACGTTTTCATTAATTCTCCCAGTATTTCGAACTTTTTCATCATTGTTATATTTGCTATGGTGATCTGAGGTCAGTGATTATGACTCACCAAAAGCTCAAGCGATGTTTGGCATTTTTTAGCTCTATTTTTTGTTTATTTTTATCTTTTTTAAGTTTATTGATTGAACTCCTCTCTACATCCAATGTGGGGCTCGAACTCACAACCCCGAGATCAAGAGTCACATGTTCCTCTGATTGAGCCAGCCAGGTGCCCCAGCAATTATTTAAATAATTAAATGTTATTATAATATTCATATAATTAATAATCGCCATTATTTGTATATCATTTAATATTTATATAATTAATAAGCCATAATTAAAATATTTTAAAATTAACATATATACACTGGGATTTTTTAGACCTAATGCTATTGCATTTAACAGAATACAGTGTACTGTAACATAACTGTTCTTACGATGCTAGTATTTACATGTATGTTTTATTTTATTGGTTTTTAAAATTTTTTTAAAGATTTATTTACTTGAGAGACAGAGAGAGACAGCATGAGAGGGGAAAGGTCAGAGGGAGAAATAGACTTCTCTCTGAGCAGGGATCCTGATGGGGAACTCCATCCCCGGACTCTGGGATCATGACCCGAGCCAAAGGCAGGTGCCCAACCAAGCCCCCGTTTTTATTTTTTAAATATTTTATTTATTTGGGGGCACCTGGTGACTCAGTGGGTTAAGCATCTGCCTTCGGCACAGGTCATAATCCCAGGGTCCTGGGATCCAGCCCTGCATCACACTCCCTGCTTGGTGGGGAGTTTGCTTCTCCCTCTCCCTCTGCTGCTCCCCCTGCATGTGCTCTCTCTCTCTGTGTGTCAAATAAATAAAATCTTAAAAAATTTTTAGGGGCACCTGGTGGCTCAGTTGTTAAGTGTCTGCCTTTGGCTCAGGTCATGGTCCCAGATTCTGGGATCGAGTCCCACATCGGGCTCTCTGCTCAGTGGGGAGTGTGCTTCTCTCTCTCCTATTCCCCCTGCTTATGTTCCCTCTCTCTCTCTGTCAAATAAATTAAAAATCTTTAAAAATTTTTTCTTATAATTTGAGAGATAGAGAGTACAAATGTGGGGAGGGGAGAGACAGAGAACCCCCAACTGACCCCATGGAATGTGGAACCTGGAGCGTTGTTCCATCTCCAGAGATCACGACCTGAGCCAAAATCAAGCCACTCACTTAACCTACTGAGCCTCCCAGGCCCCCTGTATGTCCAATACCGAGCAATGCGTCACAACAAACAGATCAGTTTCTTCTTAGGGGGAGCAGCAGGCCGAGGGAGAAGCAGGCTCCCCGCCGAGCAATGAGCCCAATGTGGGACTCAATCCCAGAACCCTGGGATCATGACCCAGGGAAGGCAGATGCTTAACCGACTGAGCCCCCCAGGTGCCCCCAGGTAATAGCTTCTTAGTGCAGGAAAGTAAACCTGATGAAGGGTGTGACCCTAACAAGCCCTGGGAGGCCAACGACGTCATGCGGGTCACTTTGCTGCCCTGCTGGCTTCCCGGCTCTGGCTCTGCCACCAGACTGGCAGTGTCCCTGGGGCGCGTCTGCCTCCCTCCGGTCCGGGTCCGGAGAGGGCACCGGCCGGGAGAGCCGCATGCCGGCATGGAAAGCATGTGCCTGCTCTGTTCCACATGCAAGCAGGCCCCCGGCAGTAAGTGGCTACGGAGCACCCGCTTGTCTTTGGCAGAGAGTAGATGCTCAGTAAAGACTTGAATCAATGACTTCATCTTTACAGCAAGCTCCTCTCATTTCCCAGCGGGGACCCCTGACGCCCAGAGAAGTGCTTGGCCACGACAAGCCGGGGATTCGGCCCCGTTCTTCCTGCCCTCAAGGCTATGCCCTTAACCACTCCCAAACGGGCCTCCCTGAGCTTCTTCCCCTGTTGTCACTCCAGGACCACAGGACACCCCTCCAGCCCTCCAGCGCAGGGAAGCACCATCTCCTGGCTCTCCGGGAGTCCTGTCTTGGCCCCGCCCTTCTTGCTGGCCAGGTGCAGCGTGAGCACCTCCTCTTCCCAGCAGCCGGGTTAGCTGCTAAAAGGACCAACAGGTACAGTAGAGATGAAGGTGCAGAAAGAGCCAGGTGCGGGGTGTGAGCAGGTGCCGGGGGGCCAAAGCTCAGGTGGGCGGGAAGGGGGAGGCAAGCGCCAGGCTCTCGGTTTGGCCAAGGGAGAGGCAGGGACCTCTTCTATGCCTTTATTTATGAAATGCTTCTTGAACGGATACAAAGCTAGTGTCTATCTGTAGGCAGGGGGAGAAAGTTAGTGTGCGCCTCCCACCCCACCCTCCCTGCCGTGGGGGCTGAAGCCGGGAGAGGCTTCATCCTTCCCTCCACCTTGGCTGTGATGAGCCCAGAGAGGCCATGGGGTGGGAGGGGTTCAAGGGCAGTTGGAGGTAAAGGGGGAGCTGGGAAGGCCCAGGACAGAGCTGGTCTCTCCTGCAGGGACAGACTTTCCCAGGCTTGCAGACGGGCAGGAGGTTTGCTTCTCCCCCAGTGCAGTGGTTTCAAGTGGGCAGTGGGGAGGAGGAACTTCTCCAGGACTGTCTCCTGCCTCCCCAGCCCAGGGTCTGGAGCATCCTCTTTGGGCTCCTTCTCAAGGGAGGGTCCGCTGCGGTGACTTCTCTAGTCCCCTCAGGCATGCCTGCCTGCCCCGGGTCCCAGAGGGCACTGCCCTCCGTCCTTAGGGTTGGGGGCAGGGACCCGGCCTCAGTGGTGCCCGAGGCGGCTGGTATGCCGTCCCGGGCTGGAGCCACCGCTATGTCCACACTTCGAGGGGCATCACGCCTTCCTTGCTCCCCAGGGGCGGCAGCAAATTCTCTTCCTCCAGGAACTTGAGGGGAAAGTGGACCAGGTGACCCTGGACCTGGGTGAGCTCAGACCTGGCCAGAGGTGGGCTGACCGTGGCCAGGGGCTCTGCGGCCACGTATTCCCGGAGTGCCCGCAGGGAGCGGGTGGCGTTGGATGGCAGGCAACGGAAGATCTGTGGGCGGGGAGCAGGGGGCATAGAAGCCAGTAAGGCTTAGAGAGACTCTGCCAAGAGTCCAAAAGCCCAACTGGGCTGGACACCCCCAGTTCTCACACCACAGCCTCCCACATTGACCCCGAGCTGCTGAACCCCATGATCTGCCCCCCACACTTTCATCTCTCTTCTGAGAATGGCTCAGTAGTGGGGCTCTCTCCATCCTACCCTGAACGAGACAATCCATGCATTTCCACACAGAGACCCCCCTCCTCACCCCCTGCCCCGGCACCCACCTGCTCATAGATATTGGCATTGTTCTCCGCTGTGTCTTGCCACAGCTGGAAAAAGTCATCACAGACAGGGTCTCGGAGGTCCAGATCCGGCCGGGCATCTGCCCCAAGAATCACACTACAGGACAAAAGGGTGCCCACGAGGTCAGATTAAGATCCTTGGAGAACCCAGGACACCTGGGTGGCTCAGTCAGTGAAGTGTCTGCCTTCAGCTCAGGGCCCTGGGATCGAGTCCTACATTGGGCTCCCTGCTCAGTGGGGAGTCTGCTTCTCCCTCTGCCTCTGCTGCTGCCCCTGCTTTTGTGCTCTCTCTGACAAATAAGTAAATTTAAAAATCTTTAAAAAAAAAAAAAAAAGGATCCTTGGAGAACTTGACTGCTGGAAGAGTCATGTTGCGCCTACCCAAGTAATTCAAAATAAACACACTGTTAAATAGTAAAATAAGGGCAAACAAGCCCAACAGAGTTTTAATCTCTCTCTTCTTTGACCACTAACTTGATGCTTTACAAAAAACACCAAACTATTTTTAGAGTATTTGCTTCTTATCTTCTTGATAGCCCTACTTGGCCCTGAGTCAGATCAGGAACTCCAGTGCTACCCGTAAGCCATCCACACACCTCCCCAGAAGGCAGGCCAGCCCCCTCCCGACCTCTTCCTCCCCCGCAGCACCCTGTCCTACTCTACCTGAAGCAATGCTTCCGCAAACTCAAGGCAAACCTGCCCGCCTGATAATCCCTGCCATCCATGAGGGAGGGCTCCATCTCTGTGTCCTGGATCAGCACGGCTAGCTCACTGTCCCGCTTGCCCAGCAAGCTACGGTCATTGATGTTCGCAGAACCTGGGACAGGTGCAGGACACACTGTCTGCCTGAGCCCCAGGTGGGGACCCTCTACCAGAGGACCAGCCAGTGTCCATCACCCCATCCCCCACTGCTAGGCCTGGCTCCACACCTCCCCGCCTTCTCTTGCTGCCAGGGGTCCCGATCCGGGACTGACCAATGATGACTGTCCGGTCATCTGCAATGAGCATCTTGCTGTGGATATAGATGAGCTCTGAGACCGGGTGCCCGCCCAGCTCTCCGTGGGTGCGCAGCCCACAGATGGACATATAGTCCCGCCACGCTGTCCCCACTGAAAGAAAGATGGGGAAGGGGATGAGGTAACAGGTGCCCTCTCGTGCTGATGGAACCCTGTCCCAGGTACCCCCCACTTCAAAAGGCCGAGAGCTGGGTCTGCATGCGTCTCGCTGCAGCCCAAGACTACCTGCAGTCTCAGAGTAGTAGCAGCCCCAGAACCATGCGAAGATAGGTTCCCCTGCCCAGTGGTCTGGGGCCTGAACCCCCCACCCCCAGCACTCACTGGCTGCTTTGAGGCGATGTAGGATCGAGTACTCCCCACGGCACAGGGTCCTGCGGAAAAGAGTGGGTGAGGGAGGGGGAGGCTAGGGGATGTCAGGAGAACGGTGGACCTCAAAAGCCCAGCAGAAAGGGAGAGGGACAGACTCAGGGCAGGGGCACGGGTGGGTGGCCATGGGGGCGTCACCTGTAGGTGAAGTGCAGAATGGCCTGGATAGAGTTCCCACCACCTGTAGTGATGTCACCCTCGAAACCCGGCAGCAGCGGCAAAAGCACGTAGACTCGGAAGCACTGCCCCTGTCTGGGGAAGGGGGTGGAGTCAGAGGCGGGGCCAGACCCAAACCACGCCCCTTCTGGGTTTAAACCACGCCCAGGCGCCCATCTTGCTGCCAGTCCACCTTACTTGTGGGCCTTCAGGATTCTGTCCACAATCTCATCGCCCACCTTGTTGAGAACGGTCCGCCCATCCGAGCAGCTAATGAAGAACTGATTCTGAGGCAGGGACCCAAGACAGGCATCAGCCGCCAGGGCCCTGCCCGGTTCCCTCCGCTCTGGCGCCAGCCCCATCCCGAGGTTCCGGCCCGCCCCGGGGTTTCACACCTCTTCAGGCCCAGCCACACCAGCCCTCCAGGACTGATCCCACAACTATCCTCAGTCCCTCTCCTCAGACGTCCCCTCCCTTCCCTGTCCCCCCACCCCCATCAGACCTCGATGTATAGAAAGTGCTGGCTCTCCCTGATGGTGTGCAGGTAGGCGTTGAGGATAGAGTTCTCCAAAGTCCCTGCTGACCAGCGGTCCACAGACCGCAAGACCTGGGGGGACAAGGAATAGGATGTGGCTCCTGACCGCAGGAGAGCAGTCTGGGCAGCTCTCAGGTTTGGGGCAGTGGGCTGGAGGGAGGGAGGGGTGAGGACAGGTTGAAAGGGGAGCCTCACCTGCACAGTGGCGCACTGACCCCCGGGGAGCGTGAAGGGGAGCTGGTCTGCTGTGCTGGTGGATTTGGGCAGCAGGTAGGGGTACATGGGTGTCTTATACTTGGCCTTGGTCATCTGAGGTGGAGGGATGGCTGTCAGCGGGAGGTAGCTCCTTCCCACCAACAGCAACCCCAGGATGGAGTGAGCACCTTGGTGAAGTTCCAGCGTTGGATGAAGTGCCGGGCCAGGTCCCGGGCGGGGAGACCATGCACAGCCACCCCGACGTCCCGCCATGGCATCCGGGGCATGGTCTCCCTGTCAATGAAATCTGGGGGTCCCGGGAGAATCAGGGGCAAGGCCAGGGATGGTCTCTTGGGGACGGTTCCAACATCCCCAAGCGCTTCCGGCTCCAAGGAGCCGACCAGAGGGAAGGCCACGTTACCCTTGACCCAGCTCCTCCCATTCACAGCCCCGACCGGACGTCTGCCCCTACTCCCTTGTCCTGGAGGCTGGGGAGGGAGGGGACCCTCACCCTCAAAAGGCCGGTCCAGCTGCACCCAGTCCTTCGTGATAAGATTGCTGTAGTCTTTGCCCAGCCAGAAGAATTGATTTTGTGAGAGGTCTGGGCTGCCTGGAGAGTCGGAGCCCGGGGGGGGAGGCTGTAGGGGAACACACCCAAACCGGGGGGGCAAGGAGAGGTCACAGGGAGCCATATAGAGCCAGGGCCCAGGAGGAGAGAGGGGCACTGAAAGACTGCGAAACAGAGAGACATAGAGAGTAAGATTGACACAGATGGTTCCCCCCAGCCCTCAGTGGCATTGGATGTCCTAGAGGAGCGGGGAGGGGTATGGGGGCGGGGAGGGACTGGGTCTACTTCCCAGCAGCTTCCTGGGGCCCCAGCAAGAGGAACCCCGTGGTGGGCAGTGCCTGGAACAGCTGGAGGGGAAAGGGTGCATTGATGTGGTGTTTAGGGGAGCTTGGGAAGGACTTGGCGATTACCTGTGGGGCCGCTGGCCCGGATGGGTCCCCGAGGTCAGTCAGGCGGTAGTGCAGGTCATCCCAGCGGCCATAGGCGAGGTCCAGCCCCCCCAAGAAGGCCACTACTTGGTCCACAACCAAGAGCTTCTCATGATGGGCCCACAGGGTCACCTGGTCTGGGTGGCGCATGACCTGCCGCAGGTGGCGGGGAGGGGTCAGGAGGGTGGGCTCTGGTGAGGGGAGACCCGAAGCGCCAGGAGGGAGAATAGGAAGATGGAAGAATGAGACATTTATTCAAGGACAGGGCGGGTTGGGGGCTGGGAAGCCTGGAGGGTAGGGCTGCAGTTGGGGGGTGTGTGTCTCTGACACCCGAGTCACCTTTATGTTGTGATGCAGCAGCATTAGGGCTCTCTTGCTATAGCCACTGTTAATGCCCAAGGCCAACTCCACTTCCTTAAACAACAGGACAGACACACGGACACCCTCCTCCTGGTGGTGGGGGTAGGGGGGTGGGGGTGGCAGTGTGGCCATCAGATCCTAATGCCCTTTGCACGATGGCCCCTTTGCACCCTCCCAAACCCTGCCCCATGCTTGGGGTTGCTGTGTGAACCCCCACTCAGCCTGGACAGCCTCCACGCTTACACCCGGCCATGATGCTTGTGGCAAACTTGGCAATGGGCCAGCTGTTCACCTGTCCACCGGCTTGTCCATGTGCACAGTTCCTTGCCTGCCTGTCACTGTCTACTCACCCACGTTCCCCACCACGTACTCACCCCCCTTCTGTGCCACCCATTCTGCATCCACCCACTGCATCCCTGTTGGCACCCCCTCCAACTGCCTATTCTTCTCTCTGTCCCCCTTCCCACCATCCATCCGTCCACTGGCCCCCACTCGCCATCATGGTCTGCACGTCCAGTGACACCTACAGATGCCCGGACGTGGCAGCCGCTGTGCCTTGTACTGAAAGCAGCGATGCTAGTCCAGCGAGAAAGGCAACACACATACGCCCCCCAGCCCCCAATGAAACAAAGCCTAAAGGGCACTGGGAGAGACATCTACACTGGCTCCAGGAAAAGCATGAAGAAGGAAGCTTCACATTCCCTACCTTCTCCCACACTGCAGTCCCTTCTAAACCAACCCCCCCCCCCCCGCCATGGGCCGCCCCCTCGTGCCTCCCCTCCAGCCTGACCCCTCTCCTCACCGCCTTCCTCTTGAGCATAATGTCCAGTCTCCAGTCATCCGAATGGGCAGGACGCTTCAGGTAAATTTCCGGACTCAGCCTGGGATTGGGGCGGGAGGTCAGAAGCAAGCTAAGCCTTACCCAACCAGCAGCCACTCCCCCATCCCTCCCTCTGTGGCCCGTAAGCTGATCCCCGGCAGGCCCGACCCTGCCCCTTCCTGTTTGAGCTCTTCCCTTACTCACCACCAATCTGTGATGAAAATCTCCTCTTGAGCTCTCAGGATGGCATCCGCCACAGCGGCAAAGTAACCCGCCCCATTCACAAACCTGGGGGGAGGCCAAGCCAAGGAAGTCAGGGGAGTCAGAAGCCAGAAAGCTCTGGAGAGAAGACCGGAGGACAGCCACGGCTCAGAGGTGACAGCAGGGTCAGTCAAGGATCAAGAGTGATCAGAACAGTCAGATGGATTATCAGATGTATCCAAGTGGGACAGACTTGCCAGTACAAGCTAAATAAAATTAGAAACCACAAAAGACACAATAAACGGAAGGAGATAACAACTGGAAGCATTAGTATGCCATATGTAAAGAGTTGTAACAAATCAGTAAGAAAAAGACATACAAGCAAACTGAAAAGTGGGCAAAGAATAAGAACTGACAGTTCACAGAGGAAATTAAAATGCTCAGCCATACAAGAAGAGGTTCAATGTCACTAGCGAGGAAGAAAATTGATAATAAGATAAAATAACAGGTTTGGGGGAGCCTGGGTGGCTCAGTGGGTTAAGCCTCTGCCTTATGCTCAGGTCATGATCTCAGGATCCTGGAATGGAGCCCCACCTCGGCTCTCTGCTTGGCAGGGAGCCTGCTTTCCCCGCGCGCCCCCGCTGCCTACCTCTCTGCCTACTTATGATCTCTGTCAAATAAATAAATAAGTGCTCGCTTCGGCAGCACATATACTAAAATTGGAACGATACAGAGAAGATTAGCATGGCCCCTGCGCAAGGATGACACGCAAATTCGTGAAGTGTTCCATATTTTTAAAAAAATAAAAAAATAAATAAATAAAATCTTAAAAAAAAAAAAAAAGAAAGAACAGGTCTTTAATCCACGAGATTAGCAAAAATAAAGACCACTGATAACTTGCAATATTAACACGTGGGGAAGTGAGCATTCTCACAGGCTATGGGAATACACATGGGTTACAGCCTTCCTAGAGGACAGTTTGGCAGTATCTCCAGGAATATCGAGCACACATGTTCTCGAATACCAATAAATGCACACAGTCCTTCTATTTCTAGGAATGCAACCTATTAAATGCTTAGACAAAAACTGGGTTCACTGCGGCATCGTTTAAAATGAGGAATAACCAGGGCACCTGGGTGGCTCAGTCAGGGAAGTGTCTGCCTCCAGCCTGGGTCACCATCAGGGCTCCTGGGACGTCCCTGCTCAGCGGGGCATCTGCTTCTCCCTGGCCCTCTGCCACTCCCCCACTCTTTCTTGCACACGCACGCCCGCTCTTTCCCTCTCTCAAATAAAAAAGATCTTAGGGGTGCCTGGGTGGCTCAGTGGGTTAAAGCCTCTGCCTTTGGCTCGGGTCATGATCTCAGGGTTCTGGGTTGGAGCCCCGCATGGGGCTTTCTGCTCAGCAGGGAGCCTGCTTCCTCTCTTTCTCTGCCTGCTCTCTACCTACTTGTGATCTCTGTCTGTCATTTAAATAAGTAAAATCTTAAAAAAAAAAGAAAAAGAAAAAGAAAGAAAGATCTTAAAAATAAAATAAACAGGGACGCCTGGGTGGCTCAGTGGGTTAAAGCCTCTGCCTTCGGCTTGGGTCATGATCCCAGGATCCTGGGATGGAGCCCCACGTCGGGCTCTCTGCTCAGCGGGGAGCCTGCTTCCCCTCCTCTCTCTCTGCCTGCTTCTCTGCTTGCTTGTACTCTCTCTCTCTGTCAAATAAATAAATAAAATCTTTAAAAAAATAAAATAAAATAAACAATCTAAATGCTTAATCCCTGAGGCGCCTGGGTGGCTCAATGGGTTAAAGTCTCTGCCTTCAGCTCAGGTTGTGATTCCAGAGTCCTGGGATCGAGCCCGCATCAGGCTCTCTGCTCAGCGGGAAGCCTGCTTCCTCCTTTCTCTCTGCCTGCTTCTCTGCCTACTTGTAATCTCTGTCTGTCAAATAAATAAATAAAATCTTTTAAAAAAATAATAAATGCTTAATCCCTAACACACAAATTAAGTGAAGAAAAAATAAACGACAAAAGCAACTGCAGGACCTCATTTACATGTAAAACAAACAGCAGGGGCGTCTGGGGAGCTCAGTGGCTTAAGCCTCCGCCTGGGGGTGGGGTTGTGGTCCCAGGGTCCTGGGATCAAGCCCTGCATGGGGCTCTCTGCTCAGCGGGAAGCCTGCCCACCACCATACCCCCTCTGCCCCCACCTCTCTGCCTACTTGTGATCTCTGTCAAATAAATAACTAAAATCTTAAAACAAAACAAAACAAACACTAACATACATATAAGCCTACCAAAGTATGCCGGAAAAGAGCTGAGAAGATAAACACGAAACTATTGTGAGGGCTACTTCGGGGGAGAGAAATGGGCTGCTGGGAGGTGGGTAGGGAGAAGTGGGGCTGAGCACGGAGGGTTGTGCAATGAATGGAAACTTACATGCTTAAGGTGTTTCCGCGTCACTTGAATTATTTATTTCATTATGTATTTTTTTAGGATTTTCTCTTTTGAAGCAATCTCTATGCCCAACGTGGGGCTCGAACTGACGGCCATGAGATCAAACATTGCATGCTCCCTGCACTGAGCCAGCCAGGTGCCCCTTGACATTCTAATAACTAACAGTCTTGTAGGATGGTGAAAAGCGGGGTCTCAGCCCCAGGGCTGCCCGGATTTGAATCCTAGCTCCACTGTTTACAGGCTGTGTGACCTTGGGCAAGTTCCTCAACCTCTCCTTGCCTCAGTGTTCCCATCTGCAGAATGGGGACAACCACACCTGCCTCGCAGGGTTCGCCTGAGGCCTTCATAACACACATAAAGCACTTAGGACAGTTCCCAGCACGCAGTAAGTACTATGTGAGTATAAGCCGTTAGTTCTGGCGTTAAAAAATAAATGTTCGCAGCCTGTTCAAGAAAACAAGGCTTCCCCAATTCCCTCCCTGCCTGTGATGTGGTTTAGCTGCCTCTGCTCTCTCCAGCTCCCGCCTTGGGCCATCCTTTTCCTCAAGGCTGCTGCCTCCTGCAAGCCTGTCCTGATATCCCCACGCAGAGCCAGAGGCTCCCCTTTTGTGCTCGGTACCCCCACAACTACCTCTGGAATGGCAATCTGTCATTGCTTCGTGATTGAATCAGCTACTGGGCTGGCTTCTTTCTCCTGCCACTGGGCCGGGCACAGAGTAGGTGCTTAGAAAAGGTTTGTTGAATGCATGAATGAATCGAAGAGTTTCGAAGAGATCCTAAGGCACAGAGAGGGACAGCATGGCAAAAGGGCGGGGGGGGGGGTCACAGGAGGTCAGAGATTGGGTTGGAGGAGATTAACGAGTAAGGAGGGTCAGAGAGGTCAGAGGGAGATTAGATATCAGTGTGGTTAGAGGGCAGCTGGTCAAGGAGACCAGAAGAGGTTCAAGGACTCAGAAAACAGCAAGTGGGCCCACAAGCCCACAGACAAGCTCTGAAGGGACATCAGTGTCTCACCACCGGGCCAGGGTCCCAGGCCGGGGCGGGGCGTAGCTGTCATGTCGGTGCAGCTGTATGAAGTCCCTGCCTGGGCCCTGTGCCAGCTCCGTGATCTCCTGGCCCCACCACCGTGCCTGCCGGTAGCTGCCACACTTGAGAATCAGGGACCTGAGCAGGAAGAACAAGGGGGGGCCTCAGCCACCTCCCCTCTCCGGCTGTCTCCTCCTTCCCACTTCCTGCCTTAGTCCCTCGTGCCCGACTCCACCCGGACGAGGCATGTCTCTGCCTTCTGCACGGCTGGGTCGCAGGCATGGAGGTCGGGGGCAGACGGGGCTCTCCGGTTTGTCGGATGAGAGAGTGAACGGAGGAATGGATGGAGAGCCATTTCCCTCTGTCCGAGCCTCCTACTCACCACCGCCCTCCCTAAGCCCAGCCGCTAAGAGCTCCCAGGCATGTGGCCAGACCAGTTCCCTGGTTCCAAATCAAGGCCAGCTCCAGGGGCTGGAAATCCTTCCCTTCCTTCCACTCGCTCCCCCTCCCAGGTGTCCGTCCTCGTCCTCCCACACTGCCCCCGGAGGCCCTACCTGTGGGAGGTGTCGATCCTGACCCCGTAACGGGCCTCTGTGCTCCTTTTCCCCACGCGCACCTCGAAGCCAGGGTCAAAGAGCTGAACAAAGGAGATGGCGCCCGTCTCGAGGCACATGTACAGCAGGAAGGAGTCCTTCACCACCAGCCACCTGGAGCGGAAGGGCTCCGTCCGTTCCTCCCTGCCCATGGGATCTCCTTCCTCACCCCTCCCTCCGGAACACAGCCCGGTGGGTTTGCTCCAGGACCCACCTCTTGGACCAGCGGTAACACACTTGGTCTCGGCCACAGCACGTGAGGCCAGGGACTCGGTGGCCTCCGGAGCGTTTCCGGATCACTCCCTCCCTGTGGGGAAGATCAGGAGAAGATGGTCCAAAAGGAATCCAGAGCCCCCCTCCCGCCCCCTCCCTGCAATGCTCTCCCCACCCTCCTGCGGGTTTGCTGGCTGCGGGGTGATGGGCATCGGACACTCACAGTCCTTTGGAGCCAAGGTCTGGGATAAAGGACAGCCGGCTGACTTCCAGGAATTCTGTCTGCAGAGGAAGACAACGGCCCAGAGGAGAGACTTTGCCTTTCAGCAGACCCAGGGCCTCTGCCACATGAGGGTCTGATGATACTGTTCCACCTGGAACGGCAAAAGGGCCCAGTCCCCGGGGCCTTACCATGGCATGGTAGTTGCGGTAGAAAGACATGGTCAGGAGGCGGTTAAGGTAATTCTCCAGGTACTTCTGAAGCAGGGACGAGAGACAGAGACAGATGGGACCAGAGCCATTTTTGCACACCAGAAGCCTTTCTGGCCAGCCTGGTGTCTGGTCGCACCTGTTTGCTGGATGCATGTCTGCTGGAGCCCTCAGGACCCACGCGCGGTAGAGAGGGTATCTCTCTGTCGGCTGCTTCCCGGGCTGGAGGGTGGGCCACACCAAAGCTGTGGATGAGATCGGGGAGGAGGATCAAGAAGAGCCAAGAAGCGGAGAGCCTGGATTCCTGCAGCCCTAGGGATGGGATCCTGGGGGAGGACTGGAGGCTGGCAGAAGGCCCCTGATCCTAAGAACAGAGACAAGAAAAGGAGCGAGGCTGCCAAGGGCATTTTGGGCATCCAGCCCGGCTGAGCTACTGGCACAGAACCACGGACAGGGAGAGCTGGGCTGGGAAGGTTTCCTGGTAACCGGGGTCAGGGGAAGGGGCCCGGGGCCAGAGCTGGGGTGGGAAGGTAGCAGGGACAGAAGTATGGGTGGCTTGGAGGGGCGTGTTGACAGGCAGAAAACGGTACTTGGGGTTGGGTCAGGGGCTGCCCGTGTTGCCCCAGGGTGGGGGCTCCTGCCCTTGACAGGAAGCGGGAGGGTCCCCTTACCGCGCCAGAGGAAGCAGACTCATCAAGACTTTGTGTCTCAGGAGGTCCCGGTGTAGCTCCTGAAAATGCCGGAACTTCTTCTTGGTCGTCCAGGTAAAGGCGCCGTGCGTCAAGCGGACAGAGTACAGGGTGCAGGTTCCCACCTGGGGGTACGAGGGAGGGACTGAACGTTTGTCCCTCGTTGGGCAGCAGCCCTCCCGTTGCCCAGCTCCCCGGCGCCCGCCCAGCCACCTTGGAGCCACTGGTGTATCTTTCAGTGCCCACCACTTGGGCCGTGACCGGAACCCCAGGGGCGAACACCAAGGGGCGCATTTTCAGAGGCTGCAGGTCGTAGATGGCCAGAAACGGGTGCATCCGGTCAGCTAGGAGGAGAGAAGGTGTTAGTGCGGGACCCCGGGAGCTCTCCGCCCCTCTCCTCCCCGACGGCCGTGCTCGCCGCGAACCTGGGTCCTCTCCCTCCTTCAGAGTGTCCATCTCATCGGGCTCCATATGCAACTGGCTGGAGTCCAGGTCGCCCCCAGAGGAGAACAGGCTCACGGGGGTCGCCGCCATCCTAGGAGCATGGGGAGGCCTCAAGGAGGTGATCTGCCCTGCAGCCCCGCCCTCCCCCTCCCACTGAAGCCCCTCTTCCCCGCCAGTCCGCAACGCGCCGCGGACCCGCCTCTGACCTCCATCCGGTACCCGGGTCCCGCATCCAGAATCCCTCGGCCCCGCCTCCCGGCCCGACTCGGCGCGCCCAGGAACTCCCGCCAGGCCGCGGGGGCCCACAAAGCGGGCCGGAGCAGACGCCGGGCGAAGGGGGGTGGTCCCCGGGGGGCTCAGGCCAGGCCCGGCCGCACGCGAGAGGTGGTCCCGCGGGAATGAGGAAGTGCGCGCGCCCCGCCCGGGAGGAAAAACCCAAATCTCGGCAGAGACCGCAGCCCCGCGGGCCCCGAGTGCCGCCCCCGCCGCCTCCTCCCCCGCCCCGGGTCGGGGCCCTCCGCCGCGCCCCTCCCCGGCCTCTCACCCGCAGCCCGAGCCGGCGCCCGCGCGGGTCCGCCAGCCGAGGGAGCGGCGCAGCAGCCGGGCCCACACCCGGGCGGCCGGGGCGGGGCGGGGCGGGCAATCGGGGCCGGCCCCCCGGGGGCGGGCCGCCCGGCCTCACCTCCGTGCCCGCCCCGTCTGCCCTGGCCCGCCCCCGCCGCCTGCGCGCCCCGCGCCGTCTGTCCGAGCGCACGCGCCGTCCCGCCGCGGGGCCCGCGGCCGGCCCCTCTTTCCCCGCGCGGCCCGCAAGGGCGACGGGGGGACGCGGCCCCGGGCTCGGGAGCGTGCACCTTGCCCTGTGCACTGGTCCCGGGCGGGACTCTACGCGAAGCTGCTCCCCAGGGACCGGCGGGCGGGGGGAGGGGGGGAGCCTGGACGCGCTGAGGTTCCACGAGGCAGGATGTGCCGTGGTTCCCGAAGTGCGGGTTTCCTTATCTGTCCTCTTGACGGACCTCTGGACTGTTCCAGTCTCTTGCGACAGAGCGTCCGGAAACACTCCTGCCGCGGCCTCGCGGGCAGGTGCGGTTCCCACTCTCGGGGGGGACAGCTGGGGTGCAGTGGGTGGGTCGGCGTGTAAGTCGGAGGGTTGGGTGTGTAAGTCGGAGGGTCGGGCGTGTAAGTCGGAGGGTCGGATGTGTAAGTTGGAGGGTCGGTAAGTCGGATGTCGAGTGTGTAAGTCGGAGGGTCGGTGTGTAAGTTGGAGGTCGTGTGTGTAAGTCGGAGGGTGGGTGTGTAAGTCGGAGGGTCGTAGTGTTAAAGTTGGCGGTCGGGTGTGTAAGTCGGAGGGTCAGCGTGTTAAAGTTGGAGGTCGGGTGTGTAAGTCGGAGGGTCGGATGTGTAAGTTGGAGAGTCGGTGTGTAAGTCGGGGGTCGAGGTGTAAGTCGGAGGGTGGGTGTGTAACTGGGCGGGTCGGGTGTGTAAGGGTATTTTAACGTTACAAGAAACTGTCGAACTGGTTTCCAAAATGGTCGCTCCGCTCTTGCGCAGCCCAATCGAGGGATGTTGGTCCAACTCTCCCAAGGCACCGGCAGTGTTAGATGCTGTCAGTCTTTTCAGTGTTGGCCATCCAGTGCGCGTGCAGTAGCTGTCACCGGAGTTTTCTCTGCGTGTGTCTGATGCTTCACGATGGTGACCATGTTTCATGCACTCGTTGGCCACTTGAATGTCTTCTTTTGCAAAGTGTCTGTTCCACTCTATTGCTAATTAAAAAACAAAATCACGTTGTCTTATCATTGAATCATGCATTCTTTATATATTTGGTATTTTTACTTTTTTAGGTGCGCTCCAGCCCAGCCTGGGGCTTGAACTCAGGATCCTGAGATCAAGGGTGGCAGGCCCTACCAACAGAGCCAGCCGGGCGCCCCTGTATTTAGGATGGAAATCCTATATCAGACACACGTAAAACATATACTTTCTCACTGAATGGGGCATATGTGTTTCAAATAACGGTGTTTCTGGGGCGCCGGGGTTGCTGAGTGGGTTAAGCATCTGCTTGGGCTCAGGTCATGATCCTGGGATCCTGGGACTGAATTCTACATTGGGCTGTTGCTCTGCGGGGAGCCTGCTTCTTTCCTCTCCCTCTGCTCCTCCTGCTTTCTCTCTGTCAAATAAATAAATAAAGTATTTAAAAATGATAATAATAAAAAATAAAAAGTAAAATAATGGTGCTCTTTAAAGAGAAGAAATATTTTTATTTAGATCAGTTTGTGGTGATGTACTGTTATTCTGCAACCGAAGCAAATACAGTGTAAAATGGTGCGGCCCCCTTGGAAGACAGTTCCTCAAAATGTTAAGCGTTGAGTGATACATCATCAAAAGAGTATGGCACTGGCACAAAAACAGACCAATGGGACAGCGTAGAGAGCCCAGAAATAAACCCGCATCTGTATGGTCAATTCATGCACGGCAAAGGAAGCCAGAATATCCAGCGGGAAAAAGTTGGTCTCTTCAGTAAATGGTTCTGGGAAAACTGGACAGGTCCATGCGAAAGAATGAAGCCGGACCACTTTCTCATACCACAGTCAAAAGTAAACTCAGACCAGATGAAGGACCTAAATCAGAGTTACCGCCTGAGAGGGCGCAGGCAGTGAGGTCTCTTTCTAGATGCATCTTCCGAGGCGAGGGAAACAAAAGCAAAAATAAACTACAGGGACTTCCTCAAAATAAGAGGTTTCTGCACAGTAAAGGAAACACCAAACTAAAAGCCAACCTGCTGAATGAGAGAAGATATTTGCATATGGTAGATCCAATGAAGGGTTAGTATCCAAAATCTATGAAGAGTTTCTTTGGGGCGCCTGGGTGGCTTAAGTCGGTTAAGTGTCTGATATCTTGATGTCAGCTCAGTTCTTGATCTCGGGGTCTTGCTTGGTCCAAGCCCTGTTTGAACTCGGGTTCCATGCTGGGTGTGGACCATGCTCAAAAACGAAAACAAAAAACAACACGTACAGCTCAATACCAAAAACGACAATCTGACTTAAATATTGACAGAGGACCTGCATAGACATTTTCCTGAAAAAGACTTATAGATGGCGAAGAGATACATGGAGATGTAGATGGTCCATATCACTTAGTCATCAGGGAAATGCAAATCAAAACCACAGTGAGAGGCACCTGGGTGGCTCAGTGGGTTAAAGCCTCTGCCTTTGACTCAGGTCATGATCCCAGGGTCCTGGGATGGAGCCCCACATCGGGTTCTGCTCAGCAGGGAGCCTGCTTCCTCCTTCTCTCTCTGCCTGCCTCTCAGCCTACTTGTAATCTCTGCCTGTCAAATAAATAAATAAAATCTTTAAAAAAAAAAAACCACAGTGAGATGCTACCTCACAGCTGTCAGAATGGCTAATAGGAAAAAGAAGGAAAAAGCAAGCATTGGAGAGGATGTGGAGAAAAAGGAACCCTCGTACTCTGTTGCTGGGAATGTAAATTGGTGCAGCCACTGTGGAAAACAGCATGGGGGTTCCTCAAAACACTGACAGTAGAGCTGGGTGCATGATCGGGTAATTTCACTGCTGGGTGTTTACCCGGAGGAAACGAAAACACCAATTTGAAGGTAGATGCACCCCTATGTTTATAGCAACATTATTTACAACTAAATGTCCATTGATTGATGAATGGATAAAGATGTGGTACACACACACACACACACACACACACACACACACGGGAATGTTACTCAACCATAAAAAAGAGTGCGATCTTGCCTCTTATAACAACATGAATGGGTCTGGACGTTATAATGCTACGTGAAACAAGTCAGAGACAAACATCATGTGATTTCACTTATATGCAGAATTTTAAAAATCAAATGAACAGGGATGTCTGGGTGGCTCAATTAAGTGTCAGACTCTTGATTTCGGCTCAGATCATGATCTCAGGGTCCTGATATCGAACCCTGGGTCAGGCTCCACAGTGGACATGGAGCCTGCGTAAGATTCTCTCTCTGAAGAAGTGCTGGGCGGCTCAGTCGGTGAGGCATCTGCCTTCGGCTTGGGTCATGATCCCAGGGTCCTGGGATGGAGCTCCGCATAAGCTTCCTGCTTAGTGGGGAGTCTCCTTCTCCCTCTCCCTCTGCCTGCTGCTTCCTCTGGCTCCTTCTCTCTCTCAAATAAATAATCTTTTAAAAAAAAATTCTTCTTCTCTCCTTCTGCCCCCCCCAACATCCTCTTTCTCCCAAAACCAGGATGTCAATACAAACCACTGGCTGTCGGAGAGTGCGGGGTGAGCGGCAAAGTGGGTGGCAGGGAGTGGGAGGTCCAGGCTTCCCACTATGGAAGGACAAAATCATGGGGATGACAGGTTCAGCACGGGGGTCACGGTCAGTGAGACTGGAACAGAGTCGCATGGTGACGGGTTGTAGTTACACTTGTGAGCACAGTGTGCTGTACAGACCCGTCTGGTCACTGTCCAATCCCTTAAAACTAAGGTCACATTGTGTGTCAACTATACATCAGTCAAAAGAAAGACAGTTAAGGGGCACCTGGGAGGCTCAGTTGCTTAGGCAGATGACGCTTGGTTTCTGCTCAGGTCATGATCTCAGGGTTGTGGGATCGCGCCCAGAGAAGGGCTCCGTGCTCAGTGGGGATCTACTTGAGATTCTCTCTCCCCCTCCCCTTCCCCTGCTTGCTCTCTCTCTTCCCCTAAAATAAATACAGAAGGGTGCCTGGTGGCTCAGTCAGTTAAGCGTCTGCCTTCGATCAGGTCCTGGGATTGAGCCCCACATCGGGCTCCCTGCTCAGCACAGAGACTGCTTCTTCCTCTCCCACTCCCCCTGCTTGTGTTCCCCCCTGGTTGTCTCTGTCAAATAAATAAATAAAATCTTGGAAAAAAAGAAAAGAAAAGAAAAGAAAAAAGTGGTATAGCCCCTACGGTGCGATATCACGCAGCCATGGAAAGGACTCAAGCACTACCACCGGCCACAACAGGGCGACAGGAAACAGGGAGCGAAGCCAGACACAGCGGACCACACAGGATAGGAATTCATGTACGGGAAATCCAGGACAGGAGGTAGCTTAGTGGTGGCCAGCAGCTGGGGAGGAGAACAAGGCGGGGTGACTGGAAAGGGACACAGGGTCTCTTGAGGGTGACGGAATTGTTACAAAATTAGTCACGACGTCTGCATGGCAGTACATATCACAAAAACCAATGACTCGTGTACTTTAAAAGGGTGAATTTTACAAAAGTATGTTGTGCATGCCCATAATAGTGATATTACAAAAAACACAAGGAAATTGCAGATATATAGAACTCGTGTGAATTTCAAAACCATTAAGCCGACAGAAACGGGACCCCAGAAAGTAACACCATGCGGCCCATTTATATGAAGTTCTGATTGGGGTGGCTAGTCTCTGGGTGTACACACTTGCTAAGACTCCTAGGACTGTACGTGGATGTGTGTATTCACGTGCATGGAGATTTTTACGTCCGTCAAGCTGTTTGAGAAATATGAAACAGATTTCTGATGGTGGGGTATAGGCAGGGGTGCTTCCCAAACTTTGTTGCATGAGGCACCCCCAGGGAAGGCTAAGGTGATGTTCACACTGCTCTCTGGGGGTGGGGGGGCATCCAGACTCCTTGCCGCAGGTGCTCCGGGCCCCCAGGCCTGGCTGAAGGCATCATTGCCTGAAGGTCACCGAGGGGTTCAGAGGGGCCAGGGTCAGCCTGGCAGGGGTAGGCGTGACCTCGGGGCAAGTTGCCCATCTCTGTGCCTCCAGCTCCTCAGCTGGGAGAGCAGGACGGCAATAACGCCGGGCTCGAAGGATCGCGGACAGGCTGACACCAGGTGACGCATACAAGTCCCTTGAATCTACCTGGACAGCGTCGTGCATCAACTAGGACTGTCCTCCGAAAAGGGGACAAGAAATACCAGAACATCCCCCGGGAACCAAACGTTCCCCCACCCTGCAGGTCTCATTCTACAAAAATAGACCATTCTCTAAAATCTGACATCTCGGGCATCCTGGATTCTCATGCCAGAATACGAATGAGCCCCCCACAGTGTACCGGCCAGCACCGGGTTTTCCAGCTTTCCTGTGGCACATCTGTGCGTCCCAGCCCCTCCGTGTCTGTCTCTGCCATCCCTCCCCTTCCAGCGTCCTCCTGCTTCTCTCTGTAGGCCGGAGAGTGCCCCAAGTGACCGGGGCACAGAGGAGAGGTGTGTGACTGCGGTACCCGTCTACCTCTTCCCTCCTCCCTCTTCTCCTCCGTCCACCCCCTGGCGCCTGTAATCACCAGGCAGTCTGAGGCTAAGTGGTAGTTTGGGCTGCACTGGGGGGGCTTGGAAGCCACACCCCTCCTCCTGGGGCCCCTCCTGGCCATTCCCCAGCATCCTGGTGGCCTCCACTGTTGAGATGGGTCTCAAGGGGGCATGGTGCTTCCCATGGTGTGGGTGCCGGAGACAGCGGGGGACTGAGAGACAAGCAGGTACGGGGGGAGAACGAGGAACATGGGGGGCGCTCTCTCTCTGGGGAGAAAGGGAGATGTTCAAACCAGCGAAGGGAAAAGAATCATTTGTTTCCCGGGATGGGAGGTAGATTCTCGATAGGACTGCCAGTGCAAAATGAGAAAGTGAAGCCCCCTGGTAAAAAAAATTATGAACACCTCCAAGATGTAAGAGCAAAGCCTCCCAGCCACCCCCCAGGCCTTCTGCATTTTAGGCCACGTGTGACCACATAGGTTGCAGGCCATTGAAAGCAGCCCCACTCTCTCATCCTCCTCTGTCCCTGCCCCAGGATGCTCCCTTGGCCTTGTTCCTCCTCCTTGCAGGGAAGGAAGGGGAAGGCTGTCCCACAGCACCCTTCCTCCTCCTCCCATCTCCCTGCAGGCCTGGATCCCGCGGCCCCTCCAGATCCAAATCCCAGCCCGGCTCCGGCCCCCATTGTGGCCGAGGGAGGTATACCCTCCTCCGGCGCCTACTTCAGCCGGAAAGCCCGACTCTCCTTCCGCCACCAGCTGCATGACCTTGCATCTGCCAACGACTCCACCATCTGATGGGGACGACCAGGGGCTGAATGTCCAGGACGCATTGCAACCATTGCAACCTTCCCTCTCCAGACTTCTCCGTGATCCGTCTGAGCCCAGACTCTCGTAACCTTGTCATGAAATATACTTAGAGCTCACCCAGGGCTGCGTGCAGGGGAGCATGTGTGCGGGCTGGGGTGGTCAGCGGCCCAGGCCAGGAGGCCGGGTGCTGGAGCGGAGGAGGGGAGGGCAGCCCGGAGCGGAGGGGCTGCGGGGCTGGTGACCATGTCGCCGCCGAACTCCCACGGAGCCCAGCTGGGGCTGGCAGAAGTGGGTGTGGGGTGTACTGAGGTCCAGCTCAGAGCTGAGGGCGGTGTGCTGTTGGGAGAGGCTGGAGGCCGGAAGGGACCAGGGAACCAGGCGGGGAAGCATATTCACTACTTCCTGGTGGGCAGTGCGGACACGTCAGTGGGCTAAGCAGAGAGCCTGCTCCTCTCACAGACGGGAGATAAACACAGAAGCGGGCAGAGAGGGCAACGGCTGCGGAGGAAATTACACGGTGCTGAGAGAGCGGGATAGAGGGCGCTGCTGGAATCAGGTAGTTGGGAAGGAGCTGCTCAGAAGGTGGCATTGGAGCTGGAACCCAAGCGGTCAGGAGTCCAGTGGAAATCGGGAACCCCCGTGTCGTGTGAACTCTCGGTCACCGATGCTGACAGCAGGGTGGAGGCTGGCACGAGAGGGCAAGCGCGATGGCCGGGAAGCCTCTACTTGGTTCTGTCTTGAACCTAAAACTGCTCTAAATTTTATCTGATGGGAGGCCGGGCAGCTCCATCGGTGGAGCACACACGGGGCTCTTGGTCTCGGGGTCGTGAGTACAAGCTCCACGCTTGGGGGAGAGATGCCTTTAAAAAAAAAAAAAAAGTTTATTTAAAAGAAAAAAATCAGGGAGGCTGAGTTCTGGGCAGGAAAACAGGAAGTGTAAGGGCAAAACCCGTGAGGTCCTAGGGAAGAGGAAAAAAGCCAGTGAGCAGAGTGTCACGGAGGGGGTCCTTGATGGGTGAGCTGGGTCACAGAGAGGAGCCAAGGTATGATCTTAGATGGGATAGCGAGACATCGAGGAAGATCAAGCAAGGGACGACACGCTCTCACTTACATGGAAAGGTCACTCCGGTCGCTCTACGGACAAGGCTGCAGGAGGGCAAGTGTGGCAGCAGCAAGGTCATGGATGGGCCCGCTGCCGGCCTGTGGCCAAGTCACAATGGTGGCTAGGATCAAGACAGGGGTGTGCAGTGAGCACAGCAGAGCTGTTCAATCACTAGATCGCACACCTGAAATCCCTGTCACATTACTTACAGGAGAGCAGCATTCAGTTCAGACGGCAACAAGCCGACGGAGGTTCTAGGACCTACTGTCCGGCTCAGTGAAGAGTGCAGGGGACGGAGGAAGCTAGGATGCCTTGAGGGAGGGAGGACTGGGTAAACAGGTTTTGCAGAAAAGTCAGAAGTTCTCTGGGAGTTATTTTTTTAAAGATCTATTTATTTATTTTTTAGAGAAAGAGAGCTTGAACAAGCTGGGAAGGGGCGGTGGGGGCAGGAGAGGGGATCGTAGACTCCCCACTGAGCACGGAGGGGACACGGGGCTACACCCCAGGACCCCAAGGTCATGACCCCAGCCATGATCCAGAGTTGGACTTTTAAGTGACGGAGCCACCCAGGCGCCCCTTTCTACGGGTATTTTAAACTTGAGGTGCACATTTGGGTTCAGACGTCTTCCTCTGCTCTTTTGCACTTAGCGCAGGACCTCCCGCCTCCTTAGGAAGCCTCCCTTGTAGCCTCGAAAATCCCCCAGGGCAGGATCGTATTCTAGGACCAAGGTTTCCAACGTGGTTCCTACAGTTCCCTTATCGTCAGAGCTGGAGGGAAAACGGGCACCGTGACCACACGCACACACAGAGCTCCTCTGGGTCCCCCGCTTGAGTGGGGATGGCCGTGGGGGCCCGGAGTCTGCCCTCAGCCTCCCACCCCAGGGTCTGAAGACCGGCTCACCATCACACCCCTGTGGGAATGACAGCTTTCAGGGCTGCCCCACAGTGCTCCCAGCCCCACCCCCATATCCATCTTCAACGCTAGCTGCAAACAAGGTCCACCTCTGTCCCCAAAGTGAATGCAATCTCGCTGCTGCTCCTGACAAGATGAGGTGACACAAGTGAGTGTGGAGGGCGGGGACCATGAGTCTGGGCCAGAGATCCGAGGCCCTCTGGCCTTTGGGTCAGTAGCCAGCCATGATGACAAGCAGGAGGCAGATCGAGGGGACGTGGCCCCAGGCCCAGGCAGGATTCTGACTTCCGCCCTGGGCTGGAATAGGGAAGGGGGTGGGCCGTTTGTTGGGAGCTCCCATTTCAACCATACCTTGGTGTCCTAAGGACCTGGTATGGTGGAGGAAAGGGAGTGTGGGGGAAGGTGGGCTGGACAAGAGGTTTGAAAACCACTCTTGCAAAGGTTTGTCCCTCCCCGCTCAGAGCAGAGCTTTGCCCACACAGGAGTGGGCCAAACAAGCACAGGGTTGAGGTCAAGAAAAGAACCTCAGAGTAGATTCTTTCGGAAAAACTGTTTATTGAAGTTTACGTCCCTAGGGGGTGTCTCCCATCGTATCCCAGAATTCCGGGAATCAGGGAGGTGGCAAAGTGGCAATGGTGAATTTGGGAATCTGGTCTCCCAAAAGTACCTGCCGCTCCACCCCTGATTCTGCGATGGCTGCCAGGCGGATCACCCCTCCGCTGGAGCCGTCCCGCTCCATGGCCAAGGCGAGAGCTGCGAACAAAAGAAAGCTGGGGTCAGGGTCAGATGCCGGCTTCACAAGGAGTGAGGAATGGATATGCGGGTGGCTTGGATATGAGGGCTGGTGTTCACAGGCCCAGAAAGCCAAGTCCGCACCATTGGCAGTGAACTGCAGACACTCGTCCTTGGTCATGCCTTCCCGGTAGGTCGCATCAACGTAGCCATAGATGTAGGAGCTCCCAGAGCCCCCGATGGCGAAGGACTGCCTTACCATCATACCCCCCATGGGCACTGAGTACACCTGCCAGATGGAAAGATGAGAAGAGTCACCGGCTATACCAACGGCAGCACACGGACATACAGCGGCCCATGTGGGACCGGTCTGGGAGGTACAGACTGGGAAGAAAAACAGAAAATGGGTGGGGTGGGGAGAGGATCAAAGGCCTGTGCTCTGTTGGGGGTGGGGGTGAGGTATCTCACCTGCCCTCCCTCCTGGGGGTCCCAGCCCGCAATGATGATTCCTGCCATCAGGTCCTCCCGGTATCGGTAACACATCTCCTTGAAGAGGCTGGCTGCTGTGTGGACCAGTGGAGGCTCATTCAGCTCAATGCTAGAGGGTGGGGAGAGTGACAAGGAAAGGTAGCCTCTGGGCCTGGGAGTCAGAGCATTTAGCACCTGGGGTCCCAACTCCATGCGGATACCCGCCCCTCCCCTGCCCACAGGTACCTGTGGAAACCGAGCTGGTAAGTGACCGCATCGGCTACTGCCTGCGTGTCAGCCGCTGAGCCCGAGCGGCAGCAGAAGATGCGATCGTGAATAGGGGTCAGCTTGTCAGTCACTCGATTGGCGATGTAGGACCTAAAGGGTGGCAGGGCCGTGACGGGGCGATCCCACTCGTCTCCCACCCCTATCCCACTACTGCCCACTCCCGGGGCTCAGCATTTCCCATTAGTTCCCACCCAAACAGAAGCCAGCAGAGACTTTCGCAAAAATGTCTCCAAAACGTAAGAAAGGGAAATTGGGAAGTAATGGGAGCTGGAACAGATCCTTCAGTCCAAGGAGGGGACTGTGGAGGGTCAAGACGGCCTGCCAGGCTTGGAAGGAAGGAAGGGAGGGAAAGACGGGACGCCCGGCCAAGACCTGTCCGGAGCTCACCCAGTGGTCGTTCTGGAGTCGGCTCCCAGAACCACGCCCCCTTCAAACTGCACGGCCATGATCGTGGTCTGGGGGAAGGAGAAAGGGGTGAGTCCGAGCCCCTTCCCATTCTCCCGCGTACGCAAACCCCAACAACCCCTCAGTGCAGTCCCCTAGAACACGCAAGTCGTACGCCACCGACCCGCCAGCAAATCTCCCGGGGTCTCAGCACCCCCGCACAGTACCAGGTTTCCAATCCCCACATCCCCAGAGGGCCCACGCCGGCCGGAAACCCTCGTCCCGTGAGACTCCGGGCTCCGCGCTCCGGCGTCCCTCTCCAACATCCTCAGGACACCTCTTCGGCGCTCCAGCATCAGACCACCTCTACCCCCCCTATCCCGTGTTCCAAACCCACGCAGGCCTCCTCCTCCCATCGCATCGAAGTTTGCGCACATCTCCTGAACCCCGGGTGCCTTCTCACCCCTGTGGAGACTTCCCGGCCTTCCCAGTCCGGGGTAATGGCCTCGGGACCCCAGGCCGGCGCGGACCCCAAGCCTCGAGCGGCTACTAAGGTGGCCGCCATCTTCCTCCTCCGGCACTGCCACAAAGCAACTGTCGTAAAGCGCCCTGTCACTCTCTTCAGTCCGGCCGTGGAGCCGTCTGCGGGCGAAGCTAAGTCACGATTGACGGCGGAAGGGAAAGCAACGGCGCAGGGAAGATTCTTTTGCGACGGTGAACGCTTGACGTCAGGGTGGGCGGTCGACGAGCAGAAAAGCGCCCACGACGGTGTGGATGGACTACGTTTCCCATCGGGCTGCGCGGGTCTGACGTAATCTGAAGGGCGTCGCGGTTCAGAGTCTTGGGGTGCTTTTGGGCGTCTCTGAACTAGAATGGCCGCACAGGCCTCGCTTCTCTTGGGTGTATACACCTAGGACCGTACACTCGGAGTGGAATTGCTCGGTCATGTAGGAACTCAGGCTTGGGGCGCCTGGGGGCTCAGTCAGTCAAGCGTGGGCCTTCGGCTCAGGGCATGAGCCCGGGGTCCTGGAATCGAGCCCCGCATCGGACTCCCTGCTCGACGGGAAGACTGCTTCTGTTTTTCCTTCTGTCTGCCGCTCTGCCTGCTTGTGCTCGCTGCCAAAGACTTGAAGAAAGAAAGGAACTCTGGATTTAGCATTTTTCGGAAATGACAGTTCCCCATAGCAGCTGCCCCGGAGGGGTCCGCCAGCCCCGCGTGCATCCGTGAGCACCGCGTCTCTCCGCGTCTTTGCTGACGGTCACTGTGCGCTTCCTGTTGTGGCCGTCCTCCTGGGCGCGAAGGGGCATCTTGGGTGGCCCCCACCCCCATTTCCTTATTGATTAGTGATGTTCAGCATATTTTCACGTGCTAATGGGCCATTTGCATATCTTCTTTGGAGAAATGTCTATTTAAATCCTTGGCCTGTTTTATTTTTATTCTATTATTATTTTTAAGTAATCTCTACACTCATCGTGGGTCTTCTACACTCATCGTGGGTCTTCGGCTCACAAGCCCGAGGTGAAGCATCATATACTCCAGCAACTGAGCCAGCCAGACCCCCAAAATTGGGTTATCTTTTTATTGTTGAATCCTAGGCGTTCTTTTTTATTTCTAGATACTAAGCCTTTGGCAGGCATATGATTTGCAAATATTTTCTCCCATTCTATTGATTGTCTTTTCATTTCCTTTATTGGTATTCTTTGAAACGAACATTTTAAAAATGTTTTTTTAGATTTTATTTATTTATTTGACAGACAGAGATCACAAGTAGGCAGAGGGGCAGGCAGAGAGAGAGGAAGGGAAGCAGGCTCCCTGCTGAGCAGAGAGCCAGATGCTGGGCTCGATCTAAAGACCTTTAACACACTGAGCCACCAAGGCACCCCACGAACATTTAAATAAATTAAAACAAAGGGACGCCTGGGTGGCTCAGTTGGTTGGACGACTGCCTTCGGCTCAGGTCATGATCCCGGAGTCGCGGGATCAAGTCCCGCATCCGGCTTCCAGCTCCACGGGGAGTCTGCTTCTCTCTAACCTTCTCCTCGCTCATGTTCTCTCTCACTGTGTCTCTCTCAAATAAATAAATAAAATCTTTAAAAAAATATTTAAAAAAATAAATTAAAACAAAACAAAACAAAACAAAAAACATTTTATTTGAGACCCTTGGGTTGCTCAGTCAGTTAAGCATCTGCCTTCGATTCAGGTCATATTCTCAGGGTACTGGGATCAAGTCCTACATCAGCTCTCTGCTCAGCGGGGAGCCTGGTTCTCCCTCTGGCTGCTGCTCCCCTGCTTTCTGCTCTCTCTCTAATAAATACATAAATAAAATATTTTTTAAAAAGCCTTTGAAATTAAAAAGAATATTTTATTTATTTGAGAGAGGGAGAGAATGAGCAGGGGGAGAGACAGAGGGAGAAGCAGGCTCCCTGCAGAGTAGGAAGCCTGATGCAGGGATTGATCTCAGGATCCTGAGAAGGCAGACACCCAACTGACTGAGCCACCCAGGCGCCTCTCCACTCTGGCTTTTTTATTTCTTTCCTTCTGCTTTTTGTTGTTGTTGTTGTTGTTTTAGTTTATTCTTTTTATAGTTTTTTTAAAAAAGATTTTATTTATTTATTTATTTAACAGAGATCACAAGTAGGCAGAGAGGCAGGCAGAGAGAGAGTGGGAAGCAGGCACCCTGCTGAGCAGGGAGCCTGATGTGGGGCTCCATCCCAGGACCGTGAGATCATGACCTGAGCCGAAGGCAGAGGCTTAGCCCACTGAGCCACCCAGGTGCCCCTTTTTATAGTTTCTTAAGTCGGATGCTTGATCTATCGACTTAAGATCTTTCTTCATTTTTAAAATAGGCATTTACAGGGGCACCTGGATGGCTCAGTGGGTTAAGCCTCTGCCTTCGGCTCAGGTCATGATCTCAGGGTCCTGGGATTGAGCCCCACATCAGGCTCTCTGCTCAGCAGTGAGCCTGCTTCCCCATCTCTCTGCCTGCCTCTCTGCCTACTTGTGATCTCTGTCTGTCAAATAAATAAATAAAATCTTTTTTAAAAATTAAAATAAAATAAAATAGGCATTTACAGGGACAAGTTTCCCTGTGAGCACTGCTTGTGCTGCACCCTAAGCTTTAACGTGTTTTGTTTTCCTTTTCACTCATCTCACAATGCTTGCCCTGTGATTTCTTCTTTGACCCACTGGTTGTTCAGGAGCCTGTTGTTTCTTTTCTATGTATTTGTGAATTTCTCAAATCCCTTCCTGTTACAGATCTCTGTTTCATTTCCTTTTAGGGAATATTTTGTGACTTCAGTCTTTTGAAATTTATTTATTTATTTAAAGATTTTATTTATTTATTTGACAGAGAGAGACCACAAGTAGACAGAGAGGCAGGCAGAGAGAGAGGTAGAGGGAAGCAGGCTCCCCGCTGAGCAAAGAGCCCGATGCGGGACTCGATCCCAAGACCCCGAGATCATGACCTGAACCGAAGGCAGCGGCTTAACCCACTGAGCCACCCAGGCACCCTGAAATTTATTTATTTATTTTTTTTAAAGATTTTTTATTTGAGAGATGGAGAGTGAATCTTGAACAGACTCTCCGTTGACGCAGGTCTGGATCCCAGGCTGAAATCAAAAGTCAGACCCTTAACCGACCGAGCCACCCAGGAGCCCCTAATCTTTTATTTATTGTTTTAATCTTTTAAAATGTATTGAGCTAGGGGCCCCTGGGTGCCTCAGTGGGTTAGGCCTCTGCCTTGGGCTCTGGTTGTGATCTCAGGGTCCTGGGATCAAGCACCCGCATCGGGCTCTCTGCTCAGCGGGGAGCCTGCTTCCCTCCCACTTTCTCTGTCTGCCTCTCTGCCTGCTTGTGATCTCTGTCTGTCAAATAGATAAATAAAATCTTTAAAAATATTTATTGAGCTATGGTGAGGCCTAACATACGGTCTCTCTTAGAGCATGTCATATGTGCGCTTGAGAAGAACATGTATTTTCCTGGTGTTGTATGGAGCGGTCTTTCTGTGACTCTGCTGAAGTCTTCTACATACCACAGCTGGAGCGGGTTTTTGATTTGCGAGTCTGATCTAAACGATCCCCTGCTTCAGGTGAACTCTGGAGACTGAGTCCTAGCTCTGTAAGGTAGTTTGTAACATCCTCCTTGAACCTGCTTCTGACCACCTGTCCAGAATCAAGTCTCCTCTTTACTTTGTAATTTTTTTATTGCAGGAAAATATAATGTAATGTAAAGTTCAGCATTTTAAACATTTTTGTCATATGATTCAGCAGCACTAATTACATTTGCATTACTTTGCAACCTCCCCTTTTCATTTGGACTCTAGGCTCCTGCCATCTGAACCATTTCGTGTGTTCAGACATTCATTTAACAAAAGGCTAGTGAATGTCTACTAGGAGACAGGCACTGTTTGAGGCACTGGATGTACATCGGGGACATTTCTGTCTAGAAACTCCCTGCCCCGTGCAGCTTGCATTTCTCAATGGAAACAAAACACACCAAATAATTACAAAACACAGCGTGTTATTAGACGGTGACTCATGCTAAGAAAAAAAAAAAAAGTAGGGAAGGGAATAGGAAGAGTGTGCGTGTGTGCTGAAATTTTAGCAAGAATCATCGGGGAAGGGGCCCCTGGGAGGCTCAGTGGGTTAAAGCCTCTGCCTTCAGCTCAGGTCATGATTCCGGGGTCCTGGGATCCAGCCCCGCATCCGTCTCTCCGCTCAGCGGGAAGCCTGCTCCTCCCCCTCTGCCTACTTGTGATCTCTGTCAAATAAATACATTTTTAAAATCTTAAAAAAGAAAAAAAAAGAATAATCAGGGAAGGTCTTCCTGAGGAGACATTTGAGTAAAGTCCAGAAGGAAGGAGTGAGGGAAGTCATTTCTCTATTTCAGGGAAATGCTTTCTAGACAGAGGGAAGAGACAGTACAAAGATCTTGAGGCAGGATCATGCGTGAAATAATGAATGAAAATCCAAGAGGTCAATTTGACCAGTGCAGTCAGATCACGCAGGACCTTTACGAAGGTTTTCATCATTCTCAGCTGAAACTATAACCTAGAAAATTTACTTCTTAAGTTCCATTTTTTTTTTTTTTTTGTCTGAGTGCAATAGGGAGCCACTGGAAGATTTGGAGCCTGAAGTGATGGGATATGATCTATCTTTCAAGAAACTACTTTGGCTGCTCTGTGAAAACCCACAGTAGGGAATCCGAGTATGGGACACAGAGACAACTAGGAGGCCACTGTAATAATCCGGGTGATAGACATAAAGGTGGCTTGACAAGGGGCACGGCAGTGGAGATAGTGGGAAATGGTCAGATTCAGCAGATCAGATGTGGGTGGGATGAGAGAGAAACAAAAGTCAGGACGACTACCAACTTTCTGGCTTAAGAACGTGGAAGAGTGAGTGGTCATGTACTGCCCTGGCAGAGACTGGAGGAAGTACCTTCGGGGAGGGAAGGCATCGGAAGCTCAGGTTGGGACATGTGAGATTCTAGCAGACATTCCGGTGAAGACACGTAACAGAAGCTGCACAGACAGGATTCTGGGGTGCAGGAGGAAAGTGGGCCGGACCCACCCTTTGAGTTCTCAGCGTGTGAAACGGCCACTTGCCCGTTCCCTGTTGCCGTGGGAGCGGTCAAGGGGGCCTTTGCAGGAGCCGTGCGCCCGCGGGTGCGTCCTGGCGCGCAGCTTTCACGCTCGGGCGGCCGAACGCAGGGACCGCGGTGCACACGGAGAGGTGCGGCTCCGGGGGCGGGGGCTGCATCGGCGGCGTGTGCGGGCGAGCCCGGCAAGCAGCCGGCCGCGCTGGGCCGGGGCTCGGGGCGCAGGGCTGGGCCGGAGACTGGGCACGCAGTTGGCACCCGCAGCCTTGGGAGTGGCTGGGAGCGTGAGTCTCCGGCTGCCGGGAACAGGGATGACGCATCTTCCCACGTCCATTGTTTCCACTTCCCTCCAGCGCCTGCAGTCATCGCACGAGACGCCCCGAACCCGCCGCGCCCCACGATCGCGTTTTATTCCCACGGCACCGCCCCTCGTCCCGCGGCTGCGCAGAGCGGGCGGGGCGTTACCCAACCCTGTCGGGGGCGGGCCCTCCAGGCATCGACGTCACTCGGAGGCGTGGCTCCGGCGTCCCCGCCCACTGAGCGGACGCAGTGGGCCTGCCGGCCAGAAGCCAGGAGGTTGGGTCTCGGCGCGTCTGGCCCGCCGGGGGCTTCAGGCCAGCTGGAGTAGGCTGCGCTCGGCCAGCAGGCCCTGGGTGCGGTTGTAGACATCTTCCAGGGTGCCCGCCACCCGGACCAGCGCGGCCCGCGCCTCCGCCTCCCCGGCGCCCGGGCACGCGAGCTCCAGCCAGCGGCCGCGACCCGGGAAGGCGACGAACGCGAGGCGGGCGGCCTGGCGGACCACCCAGGGGTGGTGCGGGCCCAGGACCGTGCGGTACGCGTCGCTGCACTGCACGCCGGCGTCCGGGCCTCCGAGCGTCCCGGTCGCCACCCGGTGGAGGCAGAGTTGGGACCAGCGCAGCGCTCGGTGCAGCAAGAGCAGGATCCGGGAGCCCGAGGAGCTGGCGGTGTCTCGCGGGGCGACGCCGGGGCGCTCCAGCCGTCCCTCCCGCCGCTCCCACGCCGCCATGTCCAGCAGCGACGAGTAGTGCGCCGCCTCCGGGCCGTGCACTCGAGCCTCGAGGGCTGTCACTTTGGCGAAGGCCTCGCTCGTGGCGAAGGCGAAGATGGAGCCGAGGGGACTTAGGAACCTGCGTGTTCGGTGGCGGACAGAGCGCCCTGGTTGGAGAGGGGGCGGGGGGAGCCCCGGGAGGCTGCGCCGGGTGGGGGGCGCGAGAGCGCTCACCTGACCAGCGCCCTCCATCCGGCTAGGTACTGCGACAAAGCCAGGTCCCCTTCGGGGTCCAGGCTGGCGCGGAACGGCCCCATCACGTGGCCCAGCACGCCCTGGGGGCCCCCACACGGAGGCTCTTCCCACTCGGGGGCCTCCAGGGAAACCGACTGTCGCGGGACCTGGGGGTAGACACGCGCGGAAGGGGGCGGGAGCAGAACCCCTAGCCCGCTGGGTCTCCTTCGCCCAGCAGCCCTCTGGCTGGCGTCTCTCCTGCCGCACTCGGCTGCGGACGGGAGAGGGGAGCCAAGGCGCAGGACCCGCCGGTCACCCGATCCTCAGCCCGGCCCCGTGCCCGCGATCGGGGTCCCACCCGGAGCTCCCGACCCCAGCCCTATCCGGACATACCTGGACCGGCGGCTTGCCCTCGGGAATGCACGGCTGCGTCCAGGATCCGCAGCCTAGGGGGGAGCCTGGGGAGGGGCGAGGCCGAGCGCTGAGGGCTCGGAGAGGGGGCTTAGGTCCCCAGCGTTTGGCTTCCCCGTTCCTCACCGAGCCGAGGAGGGCGGCGAGCACTCACGCGAGCTCCAAGCGCACACAGAAAGCAGCAGCAGCAAGAGGAGCGCGAGAGGAATCGCGTGGCGGACCCAGCGCCGCGAGGCCAGCCGAAGCAACGCGATGCCGACGGCTGCTGCCGGGGCCATCGCCCCCTCTCCAGCCCAAGCCACCCCTTGTCCCTGCGTCTCGGTAGAAGCCCTAAGTTGCTAAGGGTTAATAATTAACCCACTAAGTCCCCTTCCCCTGTGCCCTTTGCCCCAGAGGGCAGCATCCCCGCGGGGAAGGACCGGATGAAAAGGACTAGGGGGATTCACCGATGAAGAGGATGGCGGTGGGGGAATGGGTTCGTCAGCGACCACAGGTCTCTGCGTTTGCCTTCCGGGTGGGGCCAGGTGGTAGTAAGAGAAAGAGGGCCTGGGGTCGAACCAGCTCTCCCACTGAGCCATGGCGCGGGCCCTACATTAGCTCTGGGCTTGAATTCTCGCCACTGTAAATTGAGGACAATAATAGGTACTTTGTCGATCTCACCTGAGGATTAAATGGTAAGGTATGTGCAAACACTGTATGTGGAAAATCTTACCACAACTGCTCCATAAATCTTTCCCTATGAAGTTCAAACGCAGGGCACCTGGGGTCCAGGAAGTACCCCCTTCTAAATTCACAAGCCTGTCTCCAGGGGACCTGTCTCCATCTGGATGTTTTATACGTTTACATTTTTGCGGCTTAGTTTCTGTTAAACCCCAGATTGGTTCCGGCTCTCCCATTACTCATTTTTTTGGGTGTGTGTGTGTGTGTGTGTGTGTTTAAGTAATCTCTCTGCCCAACATAGGGCTTGAACTCATGACCTGAAGGTCAGGAGTAGTATGCTCTATGGACTGAGCCAGGCAAGCACGCCCCCCCCCATTATTCTTCAAACCAAACTTTATGAACTATGTCTGCATCCAGGCCCAGTCCTAAGCCTCAAGAAGACAAAAGAGCCTTCACACAGCTCCAGGTCCTGTGGAAAATGTATCACGTCTCCTCCATGCAGATGTGGGCTCCGATGAAGACAGGAGCCTTGTTTTTCCTGGTTGCTGTTCTATTTGTAGCACTTAGCCTAGGCCAAAATACATTATTGCTATATAAATATGTATTGAATAAACACAGGAAAGTGTGGAGAGCAGGCAAATCGGGTGGTGTACCCCATGATACATGAGCCTTTTTTGCTTCTTCCCCAAATAGGAGTCCACCTGGTGGTCATAGCTAGGAAAACACTCAGGGGAAGGACCCAGGAAGTGATGGCGGAAACAGCATCTCTTGGGATGCCTTTGTGCCTCAGTCCATTAAGGATCTGCCTTAGGCTCCAGTTATGACCTCAGGGTCCTGGGGTCGAGTCTCACGTGGGGCTCCCTGCTCCACAGGGAGCCTGAGCCTGCTGCTTCTCCCTCGGCTTGCTGCTCCCCCTGCTTCTGCTCTCCCTCTGTGTCAAATAGATAAATCAATCACACACACACACACACACACAACCAAAAAACAGCATCTCTTGTTCTTAGGGGTTCTTAATCCCCTGTCCATAAACTTCCTAGAATTGTTCCTTTCTGTGTATGTTTTCTTCTTAGGGGAAGGGGTACCCCAGATTCTCTGGGAGTCAGGGCTGCAGTCACTAAGGAGGTCCTTTCTAGCTCGCACAGTTTCTGGATTCTTGCCCCATCTCTCCCTCTAATGCTCCCTCCAATCCTGGAGGTCCCTAAGGTTGCTGGTTACCCATCCTCTCCAGCATATCAGAACATCCTTTCCATCCCCAGACGGAGGGTCTCTCCACTTCCCAGAGTTGGAGCATTTCCCAGCTTGCTGACGTTGATCTTAGGCTGTTGCTTGCCATCTCTAAGCCCCATTTCCACCATCTGCGGAGTAGAAAGGGTAATCCCCCCTCCTACACCCGCCGTGAGGATTGAGTAACAATGCCAGCAGAACAGAACCAGAAAGAGCCTGCAGTAAATGCTCAGTTGAGGGGTGGGGTTCATTCAACTGTTGGTCAGTTCTCTGGGCCCCTTCTCCTCTTCTCCGGCGCTGGAAGCCTCTGTCTCCTTGAGCAGAGGTGGAATGTGCAAGTTTCCCGGAATGGATTAGTTTCGGGTGTCACTTAATCCAGGGAGCCCTTCTGTAATCAGAGCCTTCAGAGGAACAGAGATGGTATAAATCTGCGTAAGGGGCCAGGCTCAGAGAGGCTGCAGGATGGAGAGGGGGCCAGGAGCCCAGCTGTTGCTGCTGCTATGGGCCACCTGCTGGGGACACGCACCAGCAGACCGTCTGAGCGACTACGCATCGGTCATCGACGTGACCAACGGGGGTCCTTGGGGTGACTGGGCCTGGCCCGAGATGTGTCCTGATGGATTCTTCGCCAGCGGGTTCTCGCTCAAGGTGGGGGTTCAGGCCTAGGTCTCTGAGGAGGGAGATGCACGACCCCGGGCGGGGAACACAGCATAACAGTCTTTTAACTGGTCCTTACCCATCCGATGGCCCTACCCAGGAGGAGCCCCCCCAAGGCATTCCTGGCGATGACACTGCTTTGAACGGGATCCGACTGCACTGCTCGCGGGGGAACGCAGAGCGCAACAAGCAAGTGGTGCAGTCCCAGTCTGGAAGGTGCGGAACAGGGTCCAAAGGGCCCCCAGGATGCGGATATGCCCCTTAGCCAGTTACACTCCCACCCACCGCACTAAAAGCTTCCTCCAGGGCTGTGGGGCAACTTAGACCTGGGGAGTGGGTGGAGACCGCCCCTCCGCCCCTTGGCGGAGGTCAGGTGATGAGACCCCACCCACCCGGGTCGTGCAGCACCCCCTGAGGAGACCGCAAAGCTGGGTCGGGAAGGGGGTAGGGGGAGGACCCAGAAGTAGAGCTTCTCCCCTTCCCTCGCAGGTGGGGCATGTGGAGTGAGCCCCTGTGGTGTCCCGGGGATGGCTTCCTCGTAGCTTTCTCACTGCGTGTGGAGGACCCGGAGACCCGGGGGGACAACACGGCGGCCAACAACGTGCGCTTCCGCTGCTCCGACGGCACTGAGCTGGAGGGGTCCGGCCTGGCCTGGGGTGACTTTGGAGAGTGGAGTAAGGCCTGTCCCAAAGGCATGTGCGGTTTGCAGACCAAGGTGGAGCAGCCGAGGGGCCTCCTGGACGACACCGCTCTCAACGATGTGCGCTTTTTCTGCTGCCGCAGTTAACCAGAGCACCGGCCCCAGGGCCAGTCCCACCACTCGCTATTAAAGCTTCTTTGTCTTGGCTCTGGTCTTGCTTGCTTCATGGGTAGGAAACTGCGTCTCCTCACTCCTCCTCCCAGCCCGAGACACGGCCAGGCCCAAATTCGGCTTGGGGCTCAGGAGTCCCCAAATGCCACTGAAAGTTATGGACCCATAACCTTGGAAAATGCCCTTAAACACACTTTTGCACCCAATGCGGGGTGAGGCCTCCTGAGGGAGCCTGCGGACACCTGGTTGTCATTAGGAGCTCAGGCTGTTACCTTTCTGAACTACTAGGGACCTCAGCTTGAGAAACTTCTACGGAATCAGGAGACGATGAAGCTAGAACTCAAGGTCTCATTTTCTAGAGTTAAGCTCATACGTCTTTTCCACAGTTTCCTTCCTTTCCCTACAAAAGTGAAAGAGTGGGTTTTCCACGTACGGATTTCCTCCTGGGACTTACCCCTTGGTCCTTGGGTCTCGACCTGGAACCTCCCAGCGACCCAGCTGGCTAATCCACTCACCAGATTTTCCTTTCTCAGACTTCATCTTATCTTAAAAAGTCCCTTCAGTGGCTGATACCTATCCCATTACCAGAGCGTTTTTCTAAAAAGTGAAGTAATCTATTTCCTTAAAAAAAAATAATAATAATAACCGTCTTAGACCCCTGGGTTGCTCAATTCTTGAGCGCATAGAGCCCGCCTGTCTCGTCTACCGCTGGATTCGAGCTCATGCTCACAGCTCAGGGACTAGTCGCTGAAACGTGCAGGGGTTCCACACCGGGGCGCCCCCAAGGCCCTGCGTGTCTGGAGGCCTTGGAGCGCTCCTGCGTGGACGGGACCCCCCCATCTAAGACGCGCAAGAGAGTTCAAAGTTTTATTTCCAGGGCGGGGTGGGTCAGGCGGGCATCCAGGAGCGAGCTGGGCGGTAAGCGCAGCCTCAGGTGGGGGAGCCCTGCGGAAATAAGGCGGTGAGGGCGCTGCCAGGCCGCCAGCGGAGCCCGGCTCCAGCCCCAGCCCCAGCCCCCGCCGCCCCACCTTCTTCCTGCAGTCGCCGCAGAAGACGCCGAGGGCAGCGTTCACCAGCTGCACCCCGCACAGCACGATCTCCAGGCACGAGGCGGCCACCAGCAGCGAAAAGAGCGTCACGTTCCAGGACACCACGCCGGTCGGCTCCTCGCACAGATCCCACAGGGTGCGGTTCTGCAAATAGGAGCCTCTACGGCCGCCGGGGCCGGAGCGGGGTCACGTGAGAGGGGGCGGGCACCCGGAGCGCCCGCTCCCCCCCCCAGCCCGGCGCGGGCGCCAAGGGGGTTCGGCCCACGTGGAGGTGGCCCCGGCGAAGGCGCGCTTGTCCCGGGGTTCCCGGGCTGCCGGGCTCCCGGGTTCCCGACAGGTGGCAAACGCAGGGGCTGAGGCGCGCCGAGCCTTACTCGGTGTCCTGGAAGTGGTAGTCCCAGCGGCGGTCCATTAAGCACTTGGGTCCAATTCGGAGCCCGGCTCCAGACACCGAGAGGCAGTAGATGGCCCCCAGTACCCCGAATGCCGAGGAGAAGACGGAGCGCAGCATCTGGGGGCGCAGTGAGAGCGCCGGTGAGCCGGGCCGCTGTCCCCGCGTGCGCGCGCCTTACCTCGCTGGGCTCCAGGCCCAAGCCCGCGGCCGGCCCGGAGCTGCCCCAACGAGCCAGAGGCCGCGGGCGCTCGTGGGGGCCCCAGTCCCCTTTGCAGGCCCGCTGAGGCTGAGGCCGGTGGGAGCGGGGGCAGGGAGGGGCGAAGCGGAGCTGGGACCCTGCGGGGGAGCTCCCGCGACTTCAGGAGTGGCTCTGCGAAGGCCGGTTCGGAGACCCAGCCCCGGGCCCCGCCCCCGTTTGGATCTTACCCTGCAGCGATTTCCGCAGCAGCCCGCACCGCAGCAGCCCTTGCCCCCCGCGCGAACCGCTGAGATGCCGGGACACAGCACCTGCGGAGGAAGGTCAGTGTGACGGCGCGGCCCCTCCCCTCCCCCTTCCAGGCATCCGTGCACGCATCGGTGCTCATCTCCCCCTGGAGCCGCCCGGGGTGCCCTCAGCCCTTTGGACCACAGGAAGACCTTATCTCCACTGCTCCCAGAGGGCGCTGGGGTTCTACCTTTACCATTATGTACGCGCCTACTTCACTGGGTTCACACCGCAGCCTCCGGGAAGGCGCGGCCCAATGTCACGATATCTGCCACAGACTTTGGTGCCTAGTAGGTGCCCATTTGAGCCGGAGTCAGAGGGCTTGGGGTTAAGCCCCCCACTCCCTGGGCTCACTTCACACTATATGAATGGATTCATCTCTCTGGGTCTTCCTACCCACCTCCCAGAGCTGTGCGTACCAGGGGGACCAGAGGTCAAGACTAGATCCATAACTATAAATCCCCTGGGCAGCAGGAGGAACCTTGGCGTTGGAGTGTCTGGTGAGCTGGGATTAGGTGGAGGGTGGAGGACGGTGGTAGTGAATGCTCTGATGGGAAGCATAGGGACCCCCAAGGTCCAACCCTGGTCCTTTTTGTCCTCCTTCTTCCCTGTGTCCCTCCTCCTGCAGCCCATCCCTTTCAGGGCACCCGCTGTCCCCTGGGGGCAGTCCTCAGCCTCAGATTCAAATCTACGTTGCTGAAGGGTGTGTTCCTTTCACTGTCTTGTTTTTAGCCTAAATCAGGCAGCCTCCTACTGAGCTGGCAAGTCCACCAAAGTTCCCCAAATTCACCTCCCTGTGACCTTATTTGTCCCCGTCAGTGGAAATATTTTTCAGGTCACCCACACCAGAATACTGGAATCCTTCACACCCAAGCCAGACCTCAAGTCTTCTCAACTTCTCCTTTAATGGTTCTCAAATCTGTCTGTCCCTTTGCCTGCACGGTCCAGCGCCCTATCACCTCCCACAAGGATGACGTTCTCAGCCTCTCTACAAGACGTCTATGTTGGCCCCGTGCTGAACACCCCATCCTACATTGCTCCCACCAGAGTGAACTTAACTTTCAACCGGGACTTTTCTCTGCCCAAAGCCTTCAGGGTCTCCTCAGACGGGAGCCCATTAAGACTGAGTTCTGGGAGGGGCACCTGGATGGCTCTGTTGGAGGGGACCGTCCGACTCTTGATTTCAGCTCAGGTCATGATCTCAGGGCTGTGGGTTCGAGCCCCATGTCCGGCTCAGTGCTCAGTGTGGTTGCTGCTTGGGATTCGTTGTCTCCTTCTCCCCCTGTCCTCCCACAACCCACACGCATGCACACACGCACCCTCTCTCTCTCAAATAATAAATAAATAAAGTCTTAAAAAAACCAAAGACTGAGCTCTAGGAAGGCAAGTGAGGCTCCTCGCTTTGGCTCTAGCCTTGATCTCTTGCACAATCCCAAGTTCTTTGCCTATCGCCCATCTCTAGGATTCCACAGCTGTCTTGATCTTTGCCTCCCTGTGTGCACACAGTGCACCAGGCAGCATTTCGTTCCTCCCTAGGGGTGGGGCCGGGAGTTTTGATTCTGTTATCTCACTCATCCTGACCTCACAGAAACACCTGCAGAGCTGAACCGGAGTTCTGCCAGATGCTCCCTCTCCCCGCCTCCAAGTCTCCCCGCAGGTCTAGAACCATCGCTAGCCCTGGTGCTTTGCTCTCTCTTACCTGGGAAGCTCCAGGATCCAAAGACACCTAGAATTGCTTTTGGGACTGACCAGTTTTTGAATGACCTACCTCTTTGAGATTTCTATTTTCTTTTTTTTTTTTTTAAGATTTTATTTATTTATTTGACACAGAGAGAGAGAGATCACAAGTAGGCAGAGAGGTAGGCAGAGAGAGAGGGGGAAGCAGGGTCCCTGCCGAGGAGAGATTCCTACACGGGACTCAATCCCAGGACCCTGAGACCATGACCTGAGCTGAAGGCAGAGGAGGCTTAACCCACTGAGCCCCCCCAGGTGCCCGAGATTTCCGTTTTCTTACTAAAAGTATTTAAGCTCCTTTCGTTGTACAAGCTCCCCTGTCTTGCTCTGCACCGTCTACTCTGCGCCGAGAGAAGGGTCATGGTAAACACAGAAGGAAACACTGAATTCGTAGCTCGAAACTGCTTCCTTGGTGCCTGGCTGGTTCTCGGCCACTGTCAACTCCCCTGGCCAACCACAGTGGCCTCTGTGGGCTCTTAGGTCACTGGCTCACCTCCAGCTCTCATGCCACACGGCAGCCTGTGGGACCCCCTAAACCCAGCAGGGTATGGAGCATCTAGAACTCTCCTACTTTGCTGGTGGGGATGAACTTGGGATAAGAGCTTCGGAGAACTCTGCGGCAATATCTATCAGTACTGAATGCTTGCACACCTAAAGAACCAGGAGTTCACCCCCGAGTATCCATCCAACAGCCACGCAAACAGTATTTCACCTGAAGACATTTATAGGAGTGTCTAGAGCAGACTTATTTGTAATAAACCCAAGTTGGGGCCTATCTAAACATCCATTGCCGGTAGGATTTTTAAGTTAATTGTGGTCTATTCACACACCGGAATGCGCCGGAAATAATAGACTACATGTCTACATAATGATACCAGTGAAATCACAAACATGCATGGAGCTAGAGAAACCAGACACAGAATTATTATACCAGACAACTTCATTTATATAACGTGCTGAACAGGCAAAACTAGCCTACGGGGTTAGAAATCAGGGGGTTGGGGACTCTCACGGGTGTTGAGCCTGGCGTGGGAGGCCTGTCTGGGATTCTGGTAATGACCGGTATCTTGGTCTACATGCTAGGTCCGTGGGGGATTCACTTTGTGAACATTCACTGCACACTTCTCTGTGTGACTTACAAGTTCAAACGCTCAAAAGAAGGTTAAAGGTCCTTCAGTAGTTTGCTGTTGTCCTTATGATAAAATTCAGATGCCTCACAAGGGTGTACAGGGTCTGGACGGTGCCCACCTCGGATCTCATCTCACTGAAGCCTGGATGCCCATATGATCCCCGGATATGCGAGCCTGGCCTGTGCCCTTGCCAGCCCCTGTCTGCCGTGTGGGGCCCTTTGTTTTCTCTTGTGGGGTTCATTTCAGATCTCGCCTTATCGAGGCCTTGCAAATGCTATAACGGGGGCTGACCGGCTCAGTCGGTAGAGCACACGATTCTTGATCTTGGGGTTCTGAGTTTGAGCCCCATGTGAGGCACAGAGTTTACTTAAAACAAATGAAAAGTATACTCTTGGGGCACCTGGGTGGCTCAGTGGGTTAAGCCTCTGCCTTCAGCTCAGGTCATGATCTCAGGGTCCTGGGATCGGAGCCCTGCGTCGGGCTCCCTGCTCAGTGGGGAGTCTGCCTCTCCCTCTCCCTCTGCCCCAGTTCATGCTCTCTCTCTCAAATAAATAAATAAAATATTTAAAAAAAAAAGTATACTCTCTTGGGGCACCTCGTGGCTCAGTGGGTTAAAGCCTCTGCCTTCGGCTTAGGTCATGATCCCAGGGTCCTGAGATCAAGCCCCGCATCAGGCTCTCTGCTCCTCGGGGAGCCTGCTTCCTCCTCTCTCTCTCTCTGCCTGCCTCTCTGCCTACTTGTGATCTCTGTCTGTCAAATAAATAAATAAAATCTTTAAAAAAAATAAAAAAGTATACTCTCTTGCCTACAAGTGAAATTCAAAGGGTATGATAGAAGATGATGTTAAAAAAAGAAAGAAAGAAAGAAAGAAAATGCTATAAACTGTGCCCCCCCCCCCCACAGCATGCTGCTTTGTTTCCTTCGTTTCCTTGGTGGCACCTACGCCCATCCTGATCATTTGTTTACATTGCTCACGGAGGGTTAATCGAGTGTCTGCAAGTATAGGGCACTGAACAGGGCAGTTACCCCCACCCTTGGGAGCCAGTGAAACAGGCAGTCCCATTCTCATTTTCTGTGATCCTGTGATCTGGGCAGCAGGAACCCAGCTCCAGGGAAAGCAGGGACATAACCTGTGGGGGAGGGGCGGGGTGGCAGGACTGTGTAGGCGGCTCAGGGCTTGGAGGTGGGAAGAGTGCATCTGGGAATGAGCCTGGGTGAGGGGGTATGCTAGGCGTCTTGTGGGGCTCACCCTGGAGGCATATGGGTTAGATTGCAGGGAGGTGGGGTTGGTAGGGCTGGAGAGGGGTGCACTGTGACATCGGGGGAGCGTGTACGGAGCAGTGTGGCCAGAGAAAGAGGCAAAGGTTGGTGAGCCCTGTCCCGGGAACCCTCATCTGTCCCGGGGAGACTTTCACATGAGGAGTGAGGAACCCTGCTGGGCAGGTCTGTAGTCTTCACCCCATGACTGCTGTTAACCTATCCTGACCTTCCAGAAGTTCCCCCCAACAGGGAGGGGTGGGAGGATGGGGATGAGGAGGTCCAGAGAGGCATCTCCCCTCCCCCCACTTCTGACAGATCAGTCTCCGGAAGGACCTGGGGTCCCTACCCCAGGTTGCCCTGAGCTCTGCGGCCCGGGGTGGTCCGAGAGTGAGGGGACATGGAGATGACAGGTGGGATGACGGAGCTGTGACCCTGCCCCTGGCTTCTGTGTCCCTACCCTCCCCCTCCTCAGCCGCATCATCTTGGCCTGATGGACGCCCACACAGCCAGCTGTTCCCTCTGCCCTCGATGGTAAGGTGTGCTAGTATCTGAAGCCAGTGGGGCTGGGAGACAGGCAGGACAGCCTCCCTCCCCTCGTCCCCAGAAGCGGGGCTGCCCTCCTGCCTTCCTTCTCCAACCACCGCCCACCCCACCCCATCCCCCCCCCCAGCCCCTGCCACCGCCGGTTCAGCTCAGGTGCTGAGCTCCCAAGTGCTCAGGATCTGGGGGCGGCCAGGGAGGCTCCAGGTCCCCTCCCCCTCCCCTGCTCGGGAACCCCCCCCCAACTGCCCGCTCACCATCAGGCCCCCACCGAGGAAGCCTGCCATGAGCCAGACTTGCAAACTGAGGTGGGTGGTGTCTGTCCAGGTGGTCTTGCCCTGAGGCACCAGCAGGAGGGCGTTGGCCACGATGCAGACCAGGGAGAGGGGGATGAGGGAGAGCCCCACGAAGCGGGAGCACTTCCCTGTGCACATGGTGAGGCGGCTGCAAGGCGGCAGGCCCCCCAGTGAAAGTGAGGCCTGACTCCCAGGTCCAGGAAAAGAACAGCGAGCCCGGAGCAAGGTACAAAGGTTGGGGAGCAGGCGCGGCAGAGGCCGGCAGGGAGAGATAAGGGAGAGAGGGGAGGTGGAGGTGGACGGGCCTGGGCCCCGCCGGGGAGGGGTAGGGAGCTCAACGCGGAGGAAGTGGCCTGAGGTCAGCCTGCTCTTCCTCCTTCCCCGCACGCACCTGCTGCTCTCGGCACCCCTGGGGCTCCTCCCAGGCTTTGTGACTCAGTGCGACCCCCATGCCTTTCTGCCTTGGGGTCCCTGTGGCTTCCAGGGCCTGAAGGCTGGGGTGACGACAGACCTGGGGGATGGGTCGCGCGGATGCCATGGGCGATGTGAGAAGCGCTCTGTAACCCAGGGTGCGCTCCTGGGCCTGCAGTGGCCCCCTCGTTCGCAGTGGGCCCAGGAGGAGGGGCCTTTCCAGAAGGAAACTAAGAGGACGCTGGTGGTCCCTCACCTTCCGCTCATTTGTGCTGTCAGTCCTTGTCCAAAAAGCCCTCCTCCTGGGGACACTGGAGGGGGGGCTCATGGTTAAGGTTAAGTGTCTGCCTTTGGCTCAGGTCTTGATCTCAGGGTCCAGGATCCAGCCCCCTGTCCGGCTCCCTGCTCAGTGGGGAGCCTGCTTCTCTCTCCAGTCTATCAGGGGTTCCCCCCAGGACCGATGGATGCAAGCGCTCTGGCCCTCCAGCCTCCAAGTCTGATTCGTGTTTGACTCCGTGATGGCTGCAGGATGCGAGCCAGTCCCACCACAGTCATTTCTGGCTTGGGTGGTTGTCAGCCTGTGGTGGGAGGAGCTCTGTCTCTGTCCCGGCAGGCGCTGCTGTTGCTGGTGGCCTAGCGTCCCCACAGGGGAGGGCTTGCCTGCCGCAGAGCGGAGTCAGTCAAGGGCGAAGAACCAAGAGATGGAGGGAAATCGTCTTGAAGGCAGATCAAGCTATACCTGAAGCCTGATCAGCCCGTCAATGTTTTGGTTCCACCAACCAGTTCAAGGGCTGTTTCTGTCCCCTGCGACATGTAGAGTCTGTTTTGATCCAGAGGTGAAGTCATGAAGCCCCCGCCATGGGCAGGACCCAGTGCTGGAGACCGTGGGGACTCCTAGTCAGGGCATGGGACCCAGATGTGGGCCTTGGCAGCAAAAAGCAAACTGAAAGCCCAAGGATACTGTGGGAGTGCTGTGGAGAGGTGGGGTGGCAGGACATCAGAGGGCACATGAAGACGTCACACAGACGGTGGTGTCCAGCCAGTGGCCCCTCACGCAGCTTGTCCCAGCAGCCCACTGAGGCCACCACTAAGAGACGGGAAATGGAGAACACTGATCACTCAGGACGAACGCCAGAATCCAGGAGGGACTCCTCCTGTTTATAAGACAACTGGGGGCGGGGGTCTCAGTCAGTTGAGCATCCGCCTTTGGCTCAGATCATGATCCTGAGGTTCTGGGATCGAGTCCTGCACGGGGCTCTCAGTTCAGCGGGGAGCCTGCTTCTCCCTCTCCCTCTGCCCACTGCTCCCCCAGTTCATGCTCTCTCTCAAGTAAATAAATAAAATCTTTGTTTAAGAGATTATATTTATTTATTTGAGAGAGAGACACACAGTGAGAGAGGGAACCCAAGCTGGGGGAGTGGGAGAGGGAGAAGCAGGCTCCCCGCGGAGCAGAGAGCCCAATGCAGGGCTCGATCCCAGGACCCGGGGATCATGACCTGAGCCGAAGGCAGAGGCTGAACCGACTGAGCCACCCAGGACCTCTAAATAAATAAAATCTTAAAAAAAATAAATAAATCAACTGGATTCAGAAAAAGCTTTGAAGAGTTTGCCGCTTGAACCAGACATGACTCTGAACCTCCCCCCAGCTCAGCCTGGGACTCGTCGATGGCTGTTGTGACAACTGGTGTTTGGTTTGCTGAATGCTTTAAAACATGCCCACGTTGGTTCTGATGCGTCTCTTTATTGATTTTCTGTCTCTTTTCATTAATTGTTTTTCATATTCTCCTGGGTTTGGGGAGGTGCGTTCTACATCCTGGTAGTGGTTGCTTGTCAGGGTTGCAAAAGTGTCCCTTGTCCTGATTTTCACCCCCGCAGCTTCCCTCGAGGGGCTCGTATGGATGGCTTCCCGTGCTAGGCTTTCTGGCTTTCTGGCCAGAAGCAATGTTCACTGTCAGAGCAATGCCGCGTCGCCAGGAACGGGCCTTCCCACAGCCGGGCCAGAGAGGGGACTCAGTCCTGTCCCGCTGGGCAGAGTGGGATGCAGGGTCTGACCGGCGGTACCGCTGTTCAGGTGCGTAAAGAGAAAACGAACCGTGGGTGGGTGGTCTGCAGGTGTTCCTTCTGTCACAGTTTTACAATTCTGTGTGTCTAAAATAAAGTGCGAAACATCATAGGGACGGGGCACCTGGCTGGCTTGGCTGGAGAGCGTGCAATTCTCAGTCTCAGGGTCGTGAGACCTGCACCCATGTTGGTGCAGAGGTTGCTAAAGATAATACTCATAAACTTTAGGGGAGCCTGGGGGGGCTCAGCCAGTTGAGCATCAGACCCTTGGTTTCAGCTGAGGTCATGATCTCAGGGTTACGAGATCGAGCCCCACATCAGGCTCCACACTCAGCGTGGAGCCTGCTTGAGATGGTCTCCTGCCCCTCCCCACTGCTTGCATGCTCTCTCTCAAATAAATTTTTTAAAACCCAATAAACTAAAAAAAAAAAAAACTTTTAAAAGTTTAATGATAAATATAAAAATGAAATTATTAAAAAATAATAAACTTATGGGATGCCTGGGTGGCTCAGTCAGTTAGGCGTCTGCCTACCGCTCGGGTTGTTATCCCGGGTTCCTAGGATAGAGTCCTGCATCGGGCTCTCTGCTCAGCAGGGAGTCTGCTTCTCCTTTTGCTGTCCAACCTCCTTGCTCATGCTCTTTCTCGATCACACTCTCTCTCAAATAAATGTATAAAATTTTTATTTTATTTTATTTATTTGACAGAGAGAGATACAGTGAGAGAGGGGACACACGCAGGGGGAGTAGGAGAGGGAGAAACAGGCTTTCCGCAGAGAAGGGAGCCCAAATCGGGGCTCTATCCCAGTACCCTGGGATCGTGACCTGAGCCGAAGGCAGACTCTTAACAACTGAGCCACCCAGGTACCCCTAAATGTATAAAAATCTTTAAAAAAGAAAAATTTAAAAAATACCCCAAAAGCCATAGGGATTCTGAAAATTTTCTGCAAAACGAGGGACAGTCACATCCTGGAGACTGAAAGAAAGAAAAGAACACTGGAGAAATACTTCCTGTAGGATTTGGGTGGGGTTTTCAGGCAGGTTTTCACTGGGATCCTCCTGGAAGCAGGAGGAGAGCACTGTAAGAAAGCCAGGCTGGGCTGCGAAGGGGCCACCGTGTACTTGGGGGAGAAAAGAGAGAATTGCACAGATCCTCCAACACGGAGAGAGGATGGAAGCCCATGTGGGAAAGCAGGACTGCCACGAGGTCAGAGTGGGTGAGGGGTGCAGGGGACATGCTTGAGACATCCCTCCGGGCTAGGACACCCGCTGTTCCCAATGACCCAGTGGAGCCACAGTGTGCATGAGGAGGAAGGTGCTCCGGATGTAGGTCTGTCTGCGTCTGCCAGTCCAACGGCACAGCATGTCCCATGGAAGATGTTAAAAGCCCGGGAACCCACGTTTGTCCTGAACAGCTGCACCATCAAAGGATACATCTCAGCAGCATCGTAGGTCCCCGAGAAAGGAATGAAAGTTGGCCTGGCCCCGAGAGTCTGTGAGGCCCTCAATGCCGGAAGACCGAGAAACAGGGTCTGTGATTCTGACCCAACAAAGCTCTATGACCCAGTGATCGTATAACCATCCAAGGGGCTTTTCGGAAGGGAACCGCAGTAGAATTGCGTTTCTGAGAATGCTAGGGTTTGAAATACAACTGTGTTTCTTTCTTCTCCTTTTTAATTATTTTTAAAAATATTTGAAGTCGGGGGGCCTGGGTGGCTCAGTCGTTAAGCATCTGCCTTTGGCTCGCGTCATGATCCAATCCCATGGTCCTGGGATTGAGCCCTACATTGGGTCCCTGCTCAGGGGGAAACCTGCCTCTCCCTCTCCCACTCCCCCTCCTTGTGTTCCTTCTCTCACTGTGTCTCTCTGTGTCAAATTAAGAAAAAAAAATCTTAAAAAAAAAGGAAAAAAAAGTATTTGAACTCACCCAGAGATGTAGTAAAAACAAAACCCCCCGAATGGGGAAGTCCTGACGTAACTCTAAATTTTTGTTGCGAAACCAAATGTCTGTTTCAAAAAGAAAAGTCTTTTGAAGAGAAAAACATATATCTATAAATCCTAAAAATCATGTTAAAAGAGGTAACGCTGTCCGTTTTTTATTGTCTGCTATACCCAGAATCTATTTTAAAGAAATAAATGTGAAGTAACAGAAAACCCAACTCTCCTGAAACCAAAAGGGAATTTGCTGATTCAGATAATTAAACCATCCAAAGGTAGAACTGACTTTCTGGCATGATTCAGAAAGAAGTAACTGATGGGCTGGACTTAATTAATATTAAAAACTTGCGCCCGTCAGGAGAATGAGACAAGCTATAGAATGGGAGAAGCTACTTGCAGAAGACATAGTTCATCAAAGACTGTTAACCAGAACATGCGAAACACTCTTAGGGGGTGCCTGGGGGGCTCAGTGAGTTAAGCATCTGCCTTCAGCTCAGGTAGTGATCCTGGAGTCCTGGGATCGAGCCCCGTAGTGGGGTCCCTGCTCAGTGGGGAGCCTGCTTCTCCCTCTGCCTCCCCCTGCTCATGTGTGCTTGCTCTCTCTCTCTCAAATAAATAAAATTAAAAAAAAAAAACCCAACTCAACAATAAAAAAAAAAGAACTACCCAATTAAAAAATTGGGCAAAAGACCCAAATAGACACTTCCCCAAAGAGGACATCCAGGTGGCAAATAGCATATAAGAAAAGGTTCCACATCATGTCATTAAGGAACTGCAAATACCCCTACAGCAGGAAGACACCAGCACACACCTACAAGAACGGCCAAAATTCAAAACGCTGACAACACTAAATGCTGGCGAAGATATGGGGAGACAGGAACTGTCAGTCCCTGCTGGTGGGAATGCCACACGGTGCAGCCACTGGGGGAGCAAGTCTGGCCGTTTCTTATAAAACCAAACATTCTCTCACCACGTGATCCCGCAATCAGACTTCCAGGTATTTACCCAAATGCACTGAACACTCAGGTCCACACAAAAACCCGCACAGGGATGTTTATAGCAGCTTTATTCTGGATTGCCAAAACTCGCAGATAGCCAAGGTGCCCCGCAGTAGGTGAGTGGATAAAGAGACAGATGTGGTCCGTCCAGACAATACACTATCGTCCAGCATTAAATGAGCTTTCAGTCTGCAGAAAGACATAAAGGAAACTTAGTTGCGTGATGGTACTCGAAAAGAAGCCAGTCTGAAAAGGCCAAGTGCTACGTGATTCCAGCCCTGGGCTGGGCTGGAAAAGGCAAAACTCTGGGGACGGTAACAAGGGCCACGGGTGCCGGGGGTCAGGGAGGGCTGGGAGAGGGATGGACCGACAGACCAGAGTGCATGTTTGGGGCAGGGAAATCACTCTGAGTGATGCTGTCAGGGTGCATCTGGGTCGTGACTCACGTTTGCAAAACCCACAGAGTGTTCAACACCGAAAGGAACCCCCACCATAAACTCTGGCCGTGGGCGATGATGGTGGGTTTGTGTAGGCTCACGGGGTGAAACACACACACCACTCTGGGGAGAGGTGTTGACCTTGGCAGAGGCGGGGGATTGCCTGGAGGTGTAATGGGAACATTCTATACTTTCTACTCAATTTAGTGGCCCCAAACGGCTCCAGAAAAGACGTCTGCTTTATTCTATTCTATTCTATTTATTTGAGAAAGCAGCATGAGCAGGGGGAAGAGCAGAGGGAGAGGGAGAAGCAGCCTCCCCGGTGAGCAGAGACCCCCCCCCCCGAAGTGGGGTCGATCCCAGGCCCCCTGGATCATGACCTGAGCCGAAGGCGGATCCTTCACAATCCCCGTGCTGTGTTTTCAAACAGGGACAAAAGGCAAAGGTGTTTCTAAAGGCACAGAAGGGACACAGTGGGGCGAGGACTTGGTGAGCAGGAGAGTCCTTTCCATGGCTGGCACGTGGAAAACAGGGAAAAGAGTAGCAGCTTCTGGAGGTGCTCTGGGGACAGTCGTGGGGGATTCTTGGGAAATCCTGCCCCAGCAGAGCCCCCCATCAAGGACCGGCGATCAGTGACCAATCGCATGGAGCTCAGGATCCAGTGATGAATGCAGACTCTGGTAACTCTATCCGGACACGATTCGGGAGAGCCGGACTCCAAAGGCACGTTGGAGGTAGGAGGACATGGCGTTCATTTTGCGTATGGTTTTCTTTCCCTGGAACGCGCTGGGGTGACTTTGCAGAGGCTTTGAACCGCACGTAAAATGCACATGATAAGCGCTGATCGCATTACAGATTAGCTGGCAGCGCTCTCTCTTCGTGAGCCATGGAGGAAGGACGGCGCTGCCGTTGCGGGAGTCTGAAGTTGAGTGAGACTCAGGGGCCAGCTCACGGAACCTGCCAGCAGGGTCTGTCCTGTGACTAGGAAGGAATTCAGGGGGGAAGGACACGCGTGGGGCCAGGGACTAAGAGAGGCTGGCGGCGGCTGCTCTAGATCTGGGCGTCGGGGACTCGGAGCCACACCCGTCCTGGCTCTGCTCTTAGTCCAGTGCTCCTCCAGCCTGAGTCCGCACACCCTTCCTCCCCTGGCTCTCTCCGCAGGCCCTCCAAGCTCCCAGGGGCTGCAGGGATGCTCTGCGGCAAGTGAGGCTCCAGGGACTGCATGTCCCTGTTTTGCAGACGAGGAAGCTTGGTTCCAGGGTCCGAGCTCCTGACCAAGATGCTCTGTTGCTTCCACTGGGAGAGGGGATGCCTGAGGTCGGGAGGAGAGGTCGTGGAGGCCGGTGTGGCCCAGGAGGCCGGCAGGCTCTGGGCTGAGGCTCTGGGGGCACTGGAGGATCGCGTGATTAGGACTGGGGCGGGGGGTTGGAGGTGGGCGCAGAGAGGAAGGCAGGGGCTGGGTTTTGTGGGGCGTTTTAAGCAACTGGGTGACATGATTCTGTTTAAAGAGACTGTTTCGGTGGCGTCTGGAGTGGGGATTATAGGGGGGGATGTGCAAAGAGGGAGACCAGGTGTGAGAGGCTGTATACAGTCCAGGTGACCAGCGAAGTGGGGGGAGGGGGGCAGGCAGTCGAAAATCCATGTTTAGCTTCGGACCCTCCCAGAGGCTCAAGTACTGATAGCCTAGTGTCAGCCAGAGGATCGACGACGGACTGTGTGGGCTTTCCCGTGTTCCGTGCCGGGTTCTCACAGTAAAGTAAGCGGAGACGTGATCAGGAGAGCCACAAGGAACACACATTTACAGCGTCGTACTGTACTGACTGAAAAAAACTCACAGATAAAGGACCACACAGGTCAAAACCGTGACGTCCGACGGTCGACCGTCTACTCGTTTCAGGGTTCACTCCTTGCCCGGGGCCATCTTCCCAAATTGGGGACCACCGAGCCACAGGAAGAGACCCCCCAACAGGTGGTAGCCAGGCTGGGAAGCCCCTCCGTGCGTTCCCCTTGGGCGGGCTGCTTGGGTGGTGATTCATTCACTGGAGACATCCAAACACGGTGTCTGGGCCGTGGGGGCTGCTCCGGAGGCCGGAAGACCAGCATGGAGAGGCCGGCGGGGCTGGTTTCCGTGGGTGTCCCCTTTCCCTGGCGTCCTTCTCTCCTTGTCTTTGTGCGATCTTCCATCTGGACGTGTCTATGTCCAAATTCCCTCTCTTTGGGAGGACGTCAGTCTCTGGGGATGAGGGGCCACTGTAGTGACCTCTAACTTAGGTAAAGTCCCTCCCTCTGGATATGACCCCGTTCTCAGCTCCTGGGAGCCAGGACTTCAACAGAGAACCTTTCAGGAGCCACAGTTAGCCCCTAACAGGTGCAGAAATCTCCCCGCCCATCATGGGGCCAGATGTGAACAGTAAGGGCCACCAGTACCTGCAATTTCATCAGCATCATCTGGGGAGGGCAGGAAGGCATTTGTTTGACTTCTTAATTGAATTGGGGAGACTCTTAGCAATTTCATCAGCATCATCTGGGGAGGGCAGGAAGGCATTTGTTTGACTTCTTAATTGAATTGGGGAGACTCTTAGCACATTACTCTCGACTTCGCACCCAGAAATATAAGTTGAAAATATTTTTCAGGGGCACCTGGGAGGCGCAGTCAGCTGAGTGTCCGCCTTGCTTTGGTTGTGATCCCAGTGTCCGGGCTCCCTGTTCAGTGGGGAACCTGCTTCTCCCTTTCCCTTCGCCATTCCCCCTGCTTGTGCTCTCTCTCTCTCTCTCAAATAAATAAGTAAAATCTTTTAAAAAGTGCTTTTAAAATTTTAAAGGGAAACATCAGAGATACCCAGAATGGGGTGTGTGCCTTCCAAAGCTTGGAGGAGATCAGAACAAAGCAAACTCAACTCACGAAGAAGATAAAGTATCCAGGAAAACCAGAAAGCATAAAATAAGGTGACTCATCATGTCAAACACATAACAATTTGTGTAAGTATTTTAAACTCCTCCGTGAAAAAATTAATGTTTTCAAATGGAGCTAACTGGCCAAATGGTGTTAGTGGTGTTGGCCTCGGGGGAGGGGCAGGGTGATGGGACACCAGAGGGGGAGGGGCTTCTTCTCTGCCATCTTTGAAAGACACTTCTTTTTTTTTCAAAAGATTTTATTTATTTATTTGACACAGAGAGAAAGATCATAAGTAGGCAGAGAGGCAGGCAGAGAGAGAGGAGGAAGCAGGCTCCCTGCTGAGCAGATAGCTCAATGCGGGGCTCGATCCCAGGACCCTGAGGTCCTGAGCCCAAGGCAGATACCTAATGACTGAGCCACCCAGGCACCCCCAAAAAGGCACTTTTCTGCCTTTTGGATTTTATTATTATTGCGTTGGGCGTTTTTTATTTTTATTTTTCACTTCTCATTTTTAAAAAAGTTTTAATTTGTTTATCATTGTGTTGTTCCTTTGAAATAATAAATACGTAACAGAATTAAACCGTGTCGTACAGATCATGTTTTGTTAAAGGGGCCGTGGCATGGGGTATAACTACAGTTATTACGTAACAGCCCCAAACCTTCGGGCACTAGGTCATATCGAATGAAAATATGTGAAGCGAAAACAGTTAGCAGTAAACTGGGAAGTTGTCAGAAATACAGCAGTGTGGGAACCTATAACCTAAGTCACCAGGCGTGGGCCAGTGAAGTAGGAGAAAGTACTCAAAGGTACAAAGGTATTGAGAATTGAAGTGATGATAAGGTTGATTGATTACTTACCACTCATTCAGCAAGTATTTACTGTGCCTGTATGATGTGCCCCGGCCTGTGGCTAGATCCCCGGAACACAGCAATGACCATGAAGTTTTCATGCCGAGCTTGATTTATCTGATATTTAGTGACCTTTGTATCTCGCAAAGGCAGAACACACCCCCTTAGATGCCCAGGAAACAGCCTCAAATATGAAGCAGGTTCTAGGCTCTGGATGAAATGTCAGATTCCTCAAACCTGGAATTGTACTGGCCACATTCTCTGACCATGAGCCGATACACCAGAATCTTCCCCAAGGTCTAGGTAACAAAACCAAGGCCCTGAAGAACCCCAACATGGTCCTAGATAAATTTTTTTGAAGTTTATTATTATTTATTTAGTCATCACTACATGAACGCAGAGCTTGAACCCATGACCCTGAGAGCAGGAGTCCCTCGCTCTCCTGACGGAGTCAGCCAGGAGCCCCCCAGTCCTGAATAAATTTCTGATCAATGGTTGCAAACCTCAAGTGACTATGAACAGACAACAAGAACAGGTCACGGCAAAACGTGAGGCACTGATAACACCAGGGGACTGAGTACTGCTGATCAGTCAGGCTTGGTGCCAAGACTCATAATTCTTTATCTTACATAATCCTCATGACGGACACAACACGGTGCTTGTGTTGTAAAGCAGGCACTCCGCAAACATCGGCAGAATGAGCGTATGTGGCCCAGAGAGGCTGAGTCTCTTGCCTAAGACCACACAGCGTGAAGCGGTCAAGCTGGGACTTGTACTCGGACCCGTCAGACTCTAAATCTCGCGCTTATAATCGCTGTGTCACATCACCAACAGGACTGATGCAGTATGCCAAGGGGATGAGCTGAGAGTCAAGCTGGCTTTACCCCAAACCAACTTTCCAGGGCCATCCACGCACCAGCCTGATATTTCTGTCTTTCTCCCCTCTCTCCTTTTTTCCTTCACAGGAAGGAAAGAGACATGGAGTACTGATGTATGCCAGGCGCTGTTGAATACACTGGGGGTTCAGCTGGGAGAGACAAATAGTGAGCGCAGTAAACATGCAGCTCTATGGAGCGATGAGTTATGAAGGAAAATAGAGTTCAGGAGCTACAGTAACAGCTGTTGAGGACGACTTTCATTAGGAAAGCAGGGAGGCCTCTCTGTGGCAGAGGCGGCCAGAAGGGAAGGTTGAGGAGGCAGAGTGTTGCAGTACACAATGGCATGTGCCAAGGTCCTGTGGAGACAAGTGCGGCCCATGGCAGGCGCGGCAGAGAGGTGGGGTGGTTGGAGCTTGGCCAGCCAGGAGAGAGCTGAAGAGTTGAAGAGGGAGCTGACCCCAAGTTGGTGATGGGATGAGGGGCCATTTATCAACGCGAGGATGCAGGGGGAGGACAGGAGTGGGGCAGGGATGGGAGAGGGAGGGGAGTCGAGAAGAGAGAGGAGAGGCTCAGAGACGGGCAAGAAGGGGAGGGGTCAGCACAGGGTCTCTGGACAAGGTGGGAGGAAGACCAGGACCGCGTGAGTCGTGGAGGCCAAGGCCATGTTTCAGGGAGGCCAGGCCGCTCTGTTCAATGCTCCTAAGACGGGGAGAAATGACACTGGGTCCGGCATCATCTGATGAGGGCCCTTCCGCTGGGGTGGCGGAAACATGAACAGAAGAGAAAGAGAAAAACATTCAAGGGACAAATTCAACACCAAAGACCGAGACCCACATAGAAGAAAAAGGACTTTGCAAGGAACGGTCATGAAGAGAAGAAAGATGGAGCATTTCTTTTCTGGAAAGACAAGAAATAGGATCGCGGGCCAAAGATGGCGAGGTGCTGCCATCTGGGGAGAGAAGCCACATGAAGTCATCATTTCCGAAGGACCGCGGGGTAGAGCTGAGAGCCTCCCTGTGGCTGGGCAGCGCAGACTCGCCTTGAGATCCGAGATCCCGGCCGGCGTCTGTCTCCAGCCGTGCCCAGCAGCACGGGCAAAGTCCCGCGGTGGGTGGAGCCTGGTGGAGCCTGGTTCCACTTGGCGTTTTGCAAGTAGGATGGAGGGAGAGGACGGGAGACCTGGGGGTGTCTGGGTCGGGATGGACAGCTGGGCATACGCAGGGCGAGGTCAGCCGGAAGACCTGCACAGGACAGGGGACAGTGGTCATGTGGACTGGCCAACAGACTCCGGAGCCTGGAGGCTGGGACTAGCGCAGCTCCTGATAACACCAGGGTCCTGGGGCTCGGCCATCGGGGTGTGTGGTTAAGGTGGGGCGAGGTGTGCAGGGGACGGGGAGCTGCTGGGGAGCTGCTGGGGTGCCGGGCGGATCGCAGAGGCAGCTTAGTCTTCACCCAATGCTGGAGGCCCCCACCAAGCGGGTAGATGCCGGAAGATGCTTGCAAGCAGGACGGGGGATGGACCCCAGTCAGCCCGTGGTCGTGCGCTTCAAGGAGCCTGGGGCTCTGAAGGGAAGGGAAATTTTCTGGAAACCATAGCAGGGACGGAGGAGGACACCTGCCTCACCCCAGGACATGGGGAATGTGGGAGAGACAACGACAATCTCTTCCAAGAGTTGCTTTGAAGCAGAGCCAAGTTTCCATGAGCTCAAGAGGGCAGAGGGGACACGGAGAGCAGACCTGGAGGGCTTGAGGCAGGGTTGGGGAGGGTAGGAGATCGTCCCTGGGGATAAGCCCAGGGAACGAGGGATACCCTGGCCAGTGTGGACCAGGGCTAGAGGACATGGTGTCCCTGTGAAAGGTGGGGGGTTTGTTTTACTTACAGAGTCTCTTTTGGGCTGGGTTTCCCAGGCACTTTGCTGTAATAATAATGGCAACGCACAGCCTGTACTGAATCCCCCTCTAGGCTGAAGGCCCTTCTCAGCGTTTACATGTACTAACTTCCCTTATCCTCACGGTTGTCCCGTTACTGCCCCCCTTTGGCCGGTGGGGGAACCAGGGAGGAGAGGGTGGGTAACTTGCCCACGTGGGGCGTCTGGATTTGAACTCAGGCATCTGACCCTTACCTAAGCCTTTTCTTCTTTTTTTTTTTTTTTTTCTTTTTTTAATCTCAATTTTAAGAAAGTATTTTGTTGGGGCACCTGGGTGGCTTAGTTGGTTAAGTGTCTGCCTTTGGCTCAGGTCAGGATCCCAGGGTCCTGGGATCGAGTACCACATCGGGCTCCTTGCTCAGCGGGGAGCCTGCTTCTCCCTCTGCCCCCCAACCCTGGTGCTCTCTCTCTCAACAAGGTATTTTGTTTTTATTTATGTATTTTTTAAAAGATTTTATTTATTTATTTGAGAGAGAGACAGTGAGAGAGAACATGAGCGAGGAGAAGGTCAGAGAGAGAAGCAGACTCCCCATGGAGCTGGGAGCCCGATGTGGGACTCGATCCCGGGACTCCAGGATCATTACCTGAGCCGAAGGCAGTCGTCCAACCAACAGAGCCACCCAGGCGCCCCTATTTATGTATTTTTTTAATGTGAGCTCTACACCCACTGTGGGGCTCGAACTCAGGATGCCAAGACCAAGAGTCATGGGGTCCTCCAACAGGGCCAACCAAGCACCCCTAAGGAGGTATTTTATTTACCTTCATACAGCCAAATTGTTGTCATTTCAACACGTAATCCATATAAAATGTTATCAATGAGATCTCTGACATTTTTTTCTCCATTACAAAGTCTTCAACATCCAGTTTGTGTCTGAAATCAGATATGCCACGTTTCTCGTGTTCAGCGGCCACATGTGGCAAGAGGCACCGTACTCACTCCTCAGGCTTGGCTCTCCTTGCATTCCAGTCCACATCCGGCTGTCCCGGCGAGGCGGGCAGTGCCCGGCGGGGAAGATAATCTTCCTGGGGAGCTCACCCACCCATCTCCCCAAGCCTCCTGGAAATCCCTCCATGTACTCTAAAGGAAATTTTGCAGAGGTGTTGGCGATTCTTTGCGTGGCCAATCCTGAAGGAGAACAGGGCTCTCATGATGGAAGCCATTCTTTTTTTTTTTTTTAAGATTTTATTTATTTGTCAGAGAGAGTGAGCACAGGCAGACAGAGTGGAAGGCAGAGGCAGAGGGAGAAGCAGGCTCCCCACCAAGCAAGGAGCCCCATGTGGGACTTGATCCCAGGAGGCAGCCGCTTAACCAACTGAGCCACCCAGGCGTCCCGATGAAAGCCATTCTTATCTGTTCTGGGAAGTTGTGGGGTAGTGGTTCAAAGCACATGTTCCAGTTGCCTCATTTGTTTCCAGGTTCCTCTGCTTGACCTTGGTTAAGTAACGACCTTCCTGTGTCTCAGTGTCTTCATCTGTAAAATGGGAGATACTACTCATACTTGCCGGTTTGTGATGAGGATTATGTTTATTCATATATGTACATAAAGTGCCTAGAACACGCCCAGACACAAGTAAGCCCTGTGTGTATATTCCATACCAGCCCCCAGAGAGCATGGCTCCCGGGAGAGATTCTCCAGGGTTCTGGGTCTGAATCGGCTTGGCTTCAAACCAGGTTTGTCTAAATCCAGAACTCATGGTCTACCTCCATCAATTGGTTGGACAACTAGACAAGCCTTACCCTCCAGGGTCCACTTTCCCCACAATATAGCAGGGAGGGATATCTTCATAGAATTCCTTTAGCAAATTCCAGGTGGCTATTCGTGAAGATTTTATTTATTTATTTGACAGACAGAGATCACAAGCAGGCAGAGAGAGAGGAGGAAGCAGGCTCCCTGCTGAGCAGAGAGCTCGATGCGGGGCTCAATCCCAGGACTCTGGGATCATGACCTGGGCCGAAGGCAGAGGCTTTAACTCACTGAGCCACTCAGGCGCACCCCCCCCGGGTGGCTATACTATCCCAAGCACAGTGCGAGGGCATAGCTCTAAAGAAGACAGACCAGTCTCCCCCTTTGTGGAATTTACTTTTTTGAACATGTTGAAGGAGGAGGTGTAATAAATGTAGATAAATAAATAATAAGGCAACCGGGATAAGTACTCGGGGAAAACGGAGGTGTGATATGATGGAGAGGGATGGGGATAAAAATGTCTCATCTAGTTCTGAACTCCAACAGTACTGAACTCCTTGCTGTTTCTCCCAAACGTCTTACTTGCTTTTGCCCCAGGACCTTTGCACATGCTATTTCCATCTTTTCTCTTCTTTACCTGCTAACTACTACTTGTTCTTCAGGTCACTGCTTTGATGTCATTTCTTCCAGGAAACCCTCCCTGATAACCCCAAGGCCGTCTTAAGTGCCTCCTCTGTGTCTCTAAGAGTCCGGAACTTTTCAGCATCACACCAGTCACACCATACTAGAACTTCCTGGTGATTTCTCCATGTCTTCCAGGCCTCCCTCTAAGCCTATGACTCTATGGTCTACAGTAAAGAATACATTTCATATCATTATGGAGTACACACACATGCACACACACACGAACGTATATGGTAGATGCAAGTGAAGCAAATGTCTCACAAAATAATATTCACTCTCATGACATATGATATACCTAAACTTTTATTCTCATTAAACAAAAAGAATGCTGTTTGAGGCCCACTCGACTGACTTAAAGCCAATTGACATAAAGTCAATTGAGTGGGTCTCAAACAGCATTTGGAAAATGGAAAACAGCATTTGGAAAAAAAAATTTCTTTTAAAAGATTTTTATTTATTTATTTTTCAGAGACAGAACACAAGCAGGGGAAGCATCAGGCATAGGGACAAGCAGGGAGCCCAATGCAGGACTGCATCCTAAGACCCTGGGATCATGACCTGAGCTGAAAAATCTTCTCTTTTAAGTTATTTGTTTCAGTAATCTCTATGCCCAACATGGGGGCCTCGAACTCACGACCCTGAGATCAAGGGTCACTTGCTCTTCTGACTAAGCCAGCCAGGAGCCCCTGCATTTTGAAAATCTTGCCCTTGGGCACCTGGTTTAAGCTAATTCAACTCGGGCCATGATCCTCCAGTCCTGGCATCGAGTCCCCCATCCCGCTGGGCTCCCTGCTTAGCGGGAAGCCTGCTTCTCCCTCTCTCTCTGCCGCTCCCCCTGCTCATGCTTCCTCTCTCTTTCAAATAAATAAGATAAAATCTTAAAAAAAAAAAAAAAAGGATAGAGGAAATCTTGCCCTAGCCAGAGGTCAGAGCATTTCCTCTACGGAGAGCCTGTTAGTGGATGTTTTAGGCTCTGTAGGGCCATATGGTTTCTGAGATAAGAACAATATTCAAAACCCCAGCTGTTTGCATCACGAAAGTAGCCCAGACACCATGTGAATAAAGAGTTGTGGGGTCTTTTTCGATATAAATTTATGGACACTGTCATTCGAATTTCTTATAATTTACACATCATAAAATCTCCTTCTTCTTCCGGCGTCCTAGCTTGGCGCTCATCAGAAAGCAGGCGGCGAGCTGGGTTGGGCTAGGGGCCACGGTTAACCAACCCGTCCCTGCCGCAGCCCTTAAACTCGGTGGAGGCAGGGACCACGGTCTTCTCTCCTCCACCACACCCCTCAAGTCCCACACAAAGCCTCCCTTGCATTCGCTCAGTACTCAGGGAGCGGATTGCGAAAGGTGGCAATGTGTGAATTCAACATTTTAATTACACAAGGACTGTGCGCTTGTGGAAGAAAAAGGAGCAACACTGCTAAAACCAAGCAGATCTTCAGTAATCCTGCCGCTGAGCGATCACCGCATCCTTTCCCACTTTTTATGCAGTAGAAGCCAGGAATTCAGAGAAAGGTTATTTTCTGGCCAGGGAATGGTAAAAAAGTTCTATTTCCCCTCAGTTCACCGGGGACATGGGCTTCCCTTTTATGGTCTTAGGAGACAAACAGGGCATGCTGAGGGCTGTTGGGGGGGGGAGGTGGTGGGGGGAGTCTACCCTTATCAGGGAGTCATGGAAGTTCTCCTTTCCTAGGGAAGTGATGTTCAGGCTGAGACGATTGAGCAAGAAAATGGGGAAGTTGCGCTGTGCCTTCAGAGGCGTCTGGCTGGACGGTAGAGAGGGGGTGGGGAGAAGCATGAGATCAGCCTGCGGAGGTGGGCACAGACTGCAGGACAACGGTCTTCTCACCTAGATCTAATTACCAGCTTACAGGAACTAAGGAAGATAGACGAAGAAATTAAAAAAACCAAACCAAACCAAATGACAAAAACCAAAAACCACAGCAGAAAACATCTCAAGGAGGCAATCAGCTAGATCCAGAATGAGGAAGATTCTACGGGATGAAGATTCTGTTTCTCATTGAATCAGTGGCTTGCAAACAAAAAAGAGATTAAAGGGAGGGAATTCCCTTAGGAAGCCAAAGCCACGTGTGGGGCCTTGTTTATGTCTTGGAACAAAAAGCCATCTCTGAGATAATCAAAGAGATTTGAACTTGAACTTGGTATTGGAAGAGAGTAAAGAGTAATTGCTAATTTTGTTGGCTATAATAATGGGCCGGTGGTTACATTTGTTACTTGTTAGTTATAGATGCAAGTAAATGAGATGGCAGATGTTTGGGCTGTGCTCTCAAACACCCGGAAAGAAGCTGGGTGAGTGTGTGTGTGTGTGTGTGTGTGACATCTTGTGTTAGACTAATATATATTTGGTCTTTGTTCCAGTTCCTGGCAGGGTGCTTCTCAAAATCTTGGAATTTCCCGAGTCAGAGGGGAGAGAGGAGGGATTTTTGTTATTCATACTAAGGCCTTTTCCAGCAGGGACCTGAGTGCATGCTAACCGAGGGTGGGTCCTGGATCTCTTCGGGATTATTCCCCAGGAATAACATCCTGCCTGTCTGGATGGCAGGCAGCCACCTGTGGGGGTTTAAGAAGGTGCTGGGAGGGGGGTCCTGCCTCTGTCCAGACATTCTACTCTGCAGCATTTAAAGCCAAAGATATGCCCTTCAATTAGTCTTTTTCACAATCCACCTTTAAAAATGTTCTCCAGGAAGCTGATGATACCATCTACAGAATGAGGCAACTCTTTCACACAATACCTGCTGGTGTCTCTGGTTTTGCAGTGACCCCAACCCCCTCCCCGTGACCAGGCCACACTCATTCTCACCGTGGCCATCTCTGAGGCTAGTGGCCGAGACTTAGGCTGACAAAAACCTAAGCCCAAACTAGAATTCTTTTCTGATTTTATTTATGTATTTGAGAGAGAGAGAGAATGAGAGAGAGAGAGAGAGAGAGAGAGAGTGCATGAGTGGGGCGAGAGGGAGAGGGAGAAGCAGGCTCTGGGCTGAGCAGAGAGCCCGATAAAGGCCTCGACCCCAGGACCCTGGGATCATGACCTGAGCCGGAGGCAGCCCCTTAACTGACTGAGCCCCTCAGGCACCCCAGAACTCTTTTTAAATCTCATTTTGGCCACTGCAGATAATGACCAGGGAATGGTGTGTTTGTTTCCCTTTTTTCTTAGACAGCCAGGGAACCAGCTCTCTGGGGGATGGGTCCTGTTCTAAATGCCACTGGTCAGTTTGTCTTCGGTAACAGAGTGTGGCCCCACTGCTGTTCACACCACGAGGGACCGCATGGCCACCCAGGGAGGTAAGCCTCCTCATCCCTTACCCATCCTCCTCTTCCCAAACCACATCTCTCTGGGAGCCAAGGTCAGTGTAGCCCACTTCTGACACTATTGATTAGCTGTTTTTACTCGCGGCACTCTGACGCCAAAGTTGTGTGTGTGTGCTTGTGTTCCCCACACAACCTATTCTCCACCTGCCCAGATCACCTTGTGGGGTGGGAAACTGATGTCCTCTTCGGCCAAGTCTCACACTAGGTCCCCAGACTGAGCTCAAGGCTGCCCCCACTTTAGATGCCTCTGTACTTGAACGACTGAGTCGAAATTAGGGCTCCCGGGACCCCCTCCGCAGGTCCGCTAATTTACTAGAGCGGCTCATGGAACTCAGGAACACGGTTGCCCACCACTGATTGATTACCAAGGACACAACTCAGGGACAGGCACGTGGTGGAGATGCACAGGGCAAGGGGTGGGCGGTGGGGTGGGGAGCCCTCATACCCTCTCCAGCTGTACCACCCTCAGAACCTGCTTCAGGGGGCCCACCAGCACAGACACTCTCGGATCCCCACCGGTGAGGGGGTTCCGGGGAGAGTCTATTATCTTAGCACGACTGATGAGCTCTTGGGGACTAACTCAGACTCCAAGCCTCCTCACCACTCCCTGGTGGTTGAAAAGTGGGGTGAAAATTCCGGCACTCCACTCACACTATTCCCAGCAACCAGCCCCCATTGGAAGTTAAATGGGGTCCACCTAGGGTCACCTTATTAGCATAAACTCAGGTATGGTTGGGAGAGCTTGTGATGAATGACCCAAGATATTCTCCTATCACCCTTTTCACTAAGGAGCTTCCAAGGGTTTCAGAAGCTCTTGTGCCGGGAACCTGGCAAATGCCTTATTGTGTCGTAGATTCCCAAGAAGTAGGAATGAAATGAGAGAAACATTGATAATTGTTGAAGGTGAGTGATAGGTACATAGAGATTCTGATGCAGTCTCTGGGCTTTTGTGGGTATTCGGAAACTTAGATGCTAAAACCTTTATAATAAAAGAGAACGAAAGGGAGAGAAGAACCCGTAAGCCACGCGGCGTGTTTATGAAGACAAAGACGTTAGCATTGACACAATACCGTTAGCTAAACCCTACAGATCTCTTTGGGATTCCTCCAGGTTTTTCATTAATGTGCTGCTTCTGCCCCAGGATCCAAGGCAGGGGACCACACCCTGGTCAGAGGTCCAGTTTCCTACTTCCTGTCAGTTTCTGGGACTTTTCTTGCCTTCAGTGACTTGGACGCTTTGAAGAAGGGTGGCCAGGCATTTTGTGGACGGCCCCGTGTGGACTTGCCTGCTGTTTTCTCACCATCAAACCGAGGTTATGGATTTTTGGGAAGAATACGAGGGTGAAGTGCCTTTCTCATTGCAAAACCTCGGGAAGCGCAGGATGTCCACGTGACTTAGGCTCATTAACCTTCATCACTTGGTTAAGGCGGTGTCTGCCAGGCTCGTCCACTACTCTTCCCTTTCTATACTCAGTGACTGAGTCCCTAAACCCAGCCCACACTCCGGGAATTTTAAGAGTGGAGGAAGGTCACGGAGATATTTAAGCAGGTTTAGTCGTGTCCTAGAAGGAATTCCCTGCCTGACACGCGAGTGGGCAGTGAGAGTGAACATGACCTGGATTTGAGGGACGTTCCCAGTGTGACTCAGCACAAGCTGGGTCTCCGTGGCGCGCGAGGAATGGGAGGAGGATGGCCCACGGCTGGGGGGCTGGCGGCCTTTCGCGGCCCCTAAGCCAAGGCCTGCGCGCCCCCAGGAGCTCATGTGTCCCCTGCCCGCCAGTGAGAAGCCCCTCTCCGCTCCTGGGTCCCGCCTCGACTCAGGGCGGATCGCTGAGGGCTACTGGGGCCTAGAGGCTGGCACACAGACAGCAGGAGTGTGGGGTCACCAAGGAGGGTCGCAGTTGGACCGCAGCGGTCGCGGGGCTGAAAGAAGCTGGAGGAAAACGAGTCCGCCAAAACCCTTGCTCCCCGCACAGCTAGCGCGGGTCACGCGTGTGTAACAAGGGCGTCCGGACCCAGCGGTTGCAAACGATGCTTTATTCACCCAGACTCCCAGCCCGCCGCCCCGCGCCGCGCCTTTCGGTTCTCCCTCCGGGGGCGTGCGGGAGGGCGGGGGGCGGCCACACCTGAGCCCTCACCTGCGCCGGCGCGCCCCCCGCCCGGGTTTCTTCTCCCCTCGGCGCCTGCGGGCGGGGGCGGGGGGCGCGGCGGGGGCCGGGACCGGGGCCACCGGCCCGGGCGCCGGGCGGGTGCCGCTCCCCTGCGGGGGCTTGTAGACCAAGTGGAAGATGAAGGCGTTGCAGTACCTGAGGGGGCGGGACGCGTCAGGGGCGTGGCTTCGACGAGGCGTGGCTTCGACGGGGCTGGAGCGGGGGCGGGGGCGGGGCGGCCCGACGGCCCTGGGCGGTGGGCGAGCGAGCGGGCTCGGTCCCGGGAGCTGCGCCCCGCCCGCCGTGTGAGCGTGGGGTTGAGGCCTCCGAGGGCTGGGCTTGGGGCCCCGGGGAATGGTTCTCCGGAGGGCGCAGAACTCCGCGGGGGTCGCGGGCCCTTACCAGGGCATGCAGTTGTCCGCGGCTCGCAGGCGAAAGGGGGAGCGGAAGGGGTTGGGCCGCGGGGGGCTGGTGCCCCCTCCGGTGGCCACCGCCATGGTCTGGTCGTCCATCACGCAGCCGTACTCGCTGCTCTCCGTGAAGAAGGCCGGGACTCGGAGGGACTGCGGTGGACGCGGGCCTCTGACTCTCGGAGCGGCGCCTCCGCCCAGCCCCTCCCCAGGCGCCAGGAGCGCAGACCGTGGTGGAAGCCCGGGACCCAGACAGACTAGGAGCGGGAGAGGCACGAAGCAGACAGACAAGACAGACCGGGTCAGGAAGGCCCTGGGCGCGCCCCGGGTCTGGAGCAGAGAGTGGGAAGAAGAGGCTTTCGGAGAAGGAGGACGGAGGGGGAGGTCCCTTTTGGCCCATCCCCCACCTGTAGCCGGGGCAGCGAGCTCAGCCAAGTGTCCTTGAGACCGAAGCCAGAGTTGAATCCTGCAGGCCGAGGGAGAGCGGGCAGAAACTGTCTCCCACGGCCTTCGCCCATGTCCCCACACTCCTACCCCAGGCTCTTACCAATAACCAGGTCCGGCTTGGGCCCCTGGAGCAGGTGGTAGGGCCGTGCGGACACCTTGATCTGCAGGTCCCTTCGGCCCCCCTTCTCCTTAGTGCTAGAGCTGAGCCGTGCAGATACTCCAGAACCCGGACGGACAGATACTTCTGGGCCATCCTGGGGAGCCAGGAGCGGAGGGGAGAAACTGCTGCAAGTTGGGACACTGGGAGGGCATGTTAGGCAAAGGGAGAGCAGGAGGTAGTGGGCAGCTCCTCCCCCCCAACCCTCACCCTCTGCAAGGTAAAATGCTGCTGGTCACTGTCCAGGGGCAGGCCGTCACCCACAAACTGCAGCTCCAGGGCCACGTGGGGGAGCAAGACCAAGAGCTCCTGAGGCAGAGAGGACAGATCAAGGTCCCACCCCACCGCCAGCTCCATGCCCAAATGCCCAGCCTCTGGTCCTGGAGGGACTTACCCAGAACACCATGACGAGGTCGAACTCCTTCCCTGCTTCCACCACATGGATTTTCAGTGACTGCTTGTTCTGGATGTTAAGCTCAGGGACTGGGAGAGAAGCTAGAGGCTTAAGAAGATGGTCTCCCTTCCCCATGTCCCCCTCCACCTCCCTGCCCCCCTCACTCCCGCTGCTCTGCTCTCCTTACAGGATTGGGGCACTAGGTGTGTGATGACGTAATACACAGTCAACGGGTAGGTGAGAAGCACGGCCATGGGGGAGTCCAAGCCGAGGCCCCTCCATGTGTAGTAATCCTGCCATGAGCCTGGGGAGAGAGGGTTAGTGGGGGACCTGGCCCCTGTGTAGATCCCAGCCCCTTTTAGTCTAATAGCCCCCTCTTCCTTAGCCGTTCAGACTGCTGACCCACCCATCTTTGTCCCTACCTCTAGCTCCCTCAGGGCCCCTCCAGCTCACCAAAGAGGCCCCTGGGTGGATCTGGGGGCACAGGGGGCATCAGGGCAGGCCCATCCCCCTGGAGAAGCTGGTAGGGATCTCCTGGAAGGATGGAAGGAAGAAGAGGATCCTGGTGTCAGGAAGGCCCCCACCCGGCTCATCCCCCTCTTCCTTCCAAAGGAGCTATGTTTCCTGGAGCTACAGCAAGAGGAATGGGAGATTGCCTGTGGACGCGGCTTCTCGATGGGGTGGGCAGGGGTGACTTCTTTGAGGACTGGGGAAGGCCTGAAATGACCGTGACGGTGGCAGTGGAGTTGGGTGCGTGCATGGGGGTGTTATCCAGGGCCCTGTTTTCTCCCCCGATCCTTCCCTCTAGGTTGAGAGACCCATGCCTGAAGAGAGGCCCCACGAACCACTGAGAAGAAGGCTGAGGGCTGGTGCGCTGCCCCGGGGGTGCCTGGGGGTGCCAGGGCCTGGAATGAGCATGCTGAGTTGGGTCCAGTATCCGCGAGTGAGGCCCCGTGAGGCCAGAAAGGCCTCCTTGTTGAAGGTTTCACTGGTCACCTCTGGAGGAGGAGGAGGGGAGCAGTTGAGGGCCTGGTGGCTAGAACCCCAGGCTCTAGCTCTTCTCGAGTTCCTTGGCTCTGAACCGGGTTCTGGTCCTCCAGAGAATGAATATTTCCTAGTGCCTACAGGGCCAAAGGCACCAAACCCATAGGGTCCTTGTAACAATTCCCCGGGTTTTAGCGTTTTTAAAAATACTCATTAGACAGATGAGAAAACCGAGGGTCTAAAAACTCAAGGGATTGTTGATGGTCCCCAGTCACTGGTGGGGCTGGGCAGCAGGGGACGCAGGCTCGCACTCCTCCGCTCCAGACCCTGTCTGCAGCCCCAGGGCTCTAGCCTCCAACCCTAAATCCCCAAGCACTTGGCCTTCAGACCCAGAACCCTGTACCCAGGCACCCAGCCTCAGTCCCAAACCCCTACCTCAGTTCCCTTCCCTCCCACTGCCCCATCGCCTTGGGGTACCTGCGGCGTAGGTAAAAGGCAGAGTTGCCAGCTCCCCGGCCCGCTCCATGAAGGTTGCAAGCCTTGGGCACCAAAATCGGTGGCTCACGTCATCAGGGCATCGCCGCCAGTCGGCCCGGAGACAAGCCTCGCCACAGTACAAGACAGCACTGCACTGGGGGCTGGGGTCACAGGGGGTGGTGGGCACCCAGCTTTCAGCCCTGTGGGTGCTTGGTCCTTGCGTGCCCTGCAGCTGCCCGTGTATCATTCGGTCCGCTTTTCTGAATACTCTGCTCGGGACAGCTTGCTTTCTTCCCTCCTTTGACTTCCCAGACCCTCCCTCCCCCATCGGCCAGTTTTCTCTGCTTGCCTGATTGTTGGGGGGCTCCCTCCCTCTCACGCCACCTCTTCGGCTGCTCACCAAGGTGTCAGCTTCACTTCAAAGCTATGCCTGTGACAGACGTGGCAGGTTCGAGCCCGGAGGGAGGCAAATGTGAAGCCTGGCCGGGGACCCCAGGTCCGCATTGGCGCCTTGGCTAACTTCACTCCCAGCCTCGGGACCAGACTCTGCAAGTCTCTGAATGGGGGTGGCACTGTCAGGCTGGGGGGCTCAGGAGTCCAGATCCCCATGCCTCCCCAGCCTCAGATACCACATTTCTGTACCGATGCAGCTGGGCGTCTCCCACGGTGAGCTGCCGGGGCTTTCGAGGGTCTCCGGAGCCCATCGGGCAGGCCATGCTGTGGCAGAGGAGAGCGTAGGCCCGAGGAGCCAGGTTCTCGGTCCCTGAGGCCTTGCCGGCACTCCCCTGGGTTCCGTCCATCAGCAGGTCAATGCCCAGGATGGTGCCATGTTCATCAGTAACCAGTAAGAGGCAGGAAAGATGCAGGGGGGCGGCCTCTGGGGAAGGAAGGAGAAGCCAGGGGCAGGGGTATGAACGTCATACGTGCAACAGCTAGACGGGCCAGCTAAGTGAACAGAGGGGACCGGGTAGAGAGGGTATGCCTCATCAGAAGGGGCACCGGTGCCGGGGTGTCTGTGGCCATGCAGAAGTGTGAGCCTGCTGTTGGAACTTTCCAGCTTTCCTGAGACTTCTGGAATTTTTTCCTTTCAATATATAAATACTGGCTCCAGTTGAAAAAACAGAAAACATCGTGGGTCCATGAAAACACCTCTCCAGGCCAGACTGCCCTGCAGGCCAGGCCACCCATTGGTGATGCCCCGCTGGGCTGCCTGGTGGAGGAGGTCTTCCAAAGGGTGGAATCCCCAGCCCAGGGGTTCTTACCGCTTCTCCGCCCCTTCCTCCTCTCAGGGCCGGCTTCATCCTCTGCCTTGTCCTCCCGGCAACCATCCTCTCCGCCTCCTGCCAACTGCGCAGCCTCCTCTGTCTCCCTTGGAGGGTTTGCTTCCTGGGGGGACTCCCTGCTGGCGGGGACTGGCTCCCCAGCTTCCTCACGGTCTACTTTCTCCAGGCCTGCACCCTCCTCCTCTCCATTCTCTTCCTCTTCCTCCCCCTCCTCCTCTTCCTCCCCTTCCTCCAGGCTGACAAAGCTGACATAGGGGCTTAGGTCTCGAAGGTGGAGTGGGGGTTCATCTCCCAGGAACCGGGCAGCCCCCAGGCCTAGTCCAGGGCCTGGCTCTGCCCCTTGCCCCAGGCTGATGCCCACACTTCGGTTGGGCAAGACGTGAAGCACCCAGAGGGCAGGGTCCTGGGGCAGCCTTCTGATCTGAGCCTCCAGCTGGCGCCAGCGGCCCTCAAGGCTGGACCCCGCAGCCCCGCGCTCCGCCGCGAACTTTCGGAACCAGCCAAACAGGAGGGCAGCGAAATCAAGGAACTCATCTCGGTATCCAGAAACAAACTCCATGTCTTCAGGGTCACAGGGTCTGGGCCCAGACTGAGCAGAGGAAGGGGTGTATGGTGAGGGAGAGGGTAGGGGTGGTTCACAAATGGGGGCGTAGTTGAGGGTCTCGAGACAAGTTTTCAGGGCTCAGGGTGGGAGTTCAGGGGGAGAACGGGGCTAGGCTTGGAAGCGGGCGAGCAGTGGTTAAGACGAGTAGTCAGGAGTGAGATGGTATTTGGGGCCCAAATCTGAGGCCCAGCCCCTCCAGAGTAGGGTCTGAATGATGACTAGAGTCGGAGGGCGAATCCTATGGGGACGCGACCGCCAGGAGGGATTATTTTGGATCCATCTGTAGGGTATGGGGGGAGGGACCGGAGCCGGGGCATCCCCTCGGCTTGGATCGGTTCGGCCGGGGGCCCCCGCGGACCCAGCCCCTCCCGGCCGCCCCTCCACTCCGGTACCTGCAGCCGCCGCCGCCACTTTTCGAAGGTAAATACCTCGGGGCTGGCGGGGGGCGGGCGTGACGTCAGGGCGGCCCGAGCCCGTGGCCCGCTGCCCGGCTGGCCCCGCCCCCAGCGCCCGAGGCGCGCGCCGAGGGGGCCGGGCTGGGTCCGCCGCGGCTCGCGGACTTCCCCGGGGGCATCACCCGGCATGTGACCGCGGCCCGGCGCCGGGGCCCGGCGGGGAAGCGAAAGCGCCGCGGGGGTGGCGGGAGCCGAGCGGCCGCGACTCCGAGGGCCGCGGCCTGACCTGGGTCGGCCGGGCGGGCACCCCGGAGCAGCGCCGAGCCCGTCGCTCCGCCGCCCGCGCCGCGCGCCCCGCCGAGCCGCAGCACTCGCCCTTCGCTTTGCGCGCACCTCCCCGGCGGTCCCTGTTGGCGCGGTGGTCCGGGGCCGGCTCCGGGCTCTGGGGCGCGGGGGCGCGGGGGCGCGGGGGGCCCCGCCTCCTGGGCTTTCCCCGAGGCGGCGGGCGGCGGGCGCGCGCGGGCCCGCAGTACCGACCGCGCTGTCGGTTCGGACGGTGCGATCGCGGGAAGAGGGCGCCGCCAGCTCGCGCCGCACCCCCAGCCCAGCATCCCGGCCGCGGCTGCCAGCGTCCCCGCGGGCGCGGGACCAAGCCGCCGGCCGCCGCGCTCCGGTCCCGCCTGGCCGCGGAGATGAGCCGGAGCCCGGGCGCCCGGTTCCTCGCGCTCCTCGTCCTGCTGGCGCTGCTGCCTCCGCCAGGTTGGTCCGGGGCCGCGCTGGCCCCCGCGTCCCCGAGTCCGCGCACGGGGTGCGGGCGGCGGGTGGGGGGGAAGCGGGAAGGGGGCGCCGAGGGCCGAGGGGGGGTGTTGGGTAAGTGGCGAGCCGGGGTCCCCAGGCAGCCGGGGCAGGGGATAGGCTGGGGGACATCCGGGTCCAGGCCGTGCTCAGGACGTGTTTGGGGGTGGGATGTGTGGGTTGGGCCCGGGGGTCAGATCCGGGATGGAGGGAAGAGGCTTAGTAACAGGGAGGGGAGCCCCTTGAGCGGGGAACCTGCGCTGACCACCTGGGTCGCCCCCGCCCCCCAGGCCATGGCAACGAGGGCAGCGTCATCGGCAGTTGTTACTGCCACAGGAGGATTTCTTCCCACTCCCCTCCGAAGGGGGAGGTCATGGCACATTTCCGAAAGCACCTGAGAGCCTACGATCGCTGTAATTTCTACATCAGGTAATCTCCCGGAGCGCTGGGAGCGCAGCCCCTCTGGGGGCCTCTGGGAACCTCGCCGTCGACCTGGAACTCCTGGGGGGAGCGACCCCCTCCCAGGATTCCATTCGCCCAGGAATTCTCCATGCCTTGCTTTCCCTTTCCCACCTACCTGGGAATTTCCCAGGCGGGGCAGAAAGGGTTCCCCCCACCACCCCGCCCCGCTCTTGGCAGTGACTTCACATCTTTGGAATGAGGAAAGAGCTGAGGTGACCAGGCTTTTCCTTCCTAGGTTCCAGCTACACTCCCGCAGCGTGTGTGGGGGGAGCAAAGATACTTGGGTTCAAGAACTGGTGAGCTGGTTTGATCGCAAAGGTACGGGCTTCCCCCTCCTCCTTGGGGTCTGTCTCCAGGGCAGCCGTCTCCTCCTCACTGTGGGCTTTGGTTGGGTCCCCTCCCCATGACACCTTGTACCTGGTGCCAGGCAAAGTCCCATCGACCCCTGTTCACCCAGTGTCACCCACCATCGCTGTCGTGATTTGTGCCACTCCGTCCCGTGCTCTTATTTAATATTTTTCTGGAAGCCAAGGCACTACTTTTGCTTTCCAGTATTCTACTATGGAAATTTAAAGACTTACACAAAAGCTGAAAGACCTGTCCAGGGGACACCCATAGGACCACTACTTAGAGTCTATGTTTCTAGCTACGATTCTAGCTTTTATGTATTTGTATTTTATGTCTTTTATATAGTAGGTACAAAATACAGCAGACACAAATTCCTATTTTACAATGTCAAGTTTATAGCACATAACCACATTTGCTTTAGTGCGCGCCCATCTATCTCATTCGTCATCAATCCACCTTCTCGTTTTTACAAGATTTTATTTGACAGAGAAAAGAGTGCATGAGCAGGGGAGAGGGGGAAAGGGGGAGGGAGGAGGGAAGAGCAGACTCCCTGCTGAGCAGGGAGCCCTGTTGCAATGCAGGCTCCATCCCAGGACCCCAGGGATCATGATCTGAGCTGAAGGCACATGCTCAACTGCCTGAGCCCCCCAGGCGCCCCTTATTTTTTGATGCGTTTCCTGATTAGGTGCAGGCATGACCACACTTCTCCCCCAAACATCTCAGCTTGTGTATCATGGAGCTCAATACTTGTTGCCGTTTCTCTTTTGAGGCTAAATTTACATACGATAAGAGGAACAAATTCTTAACTGTACACATGCCACTTTTGAGATGCGCCTGCTGTATTTTTCTCATAAAATACACAAAATGTCCTAACACTTGCAGAGAAGTAGTCTTGCGTCTCCTCCATGGCGCACAGACCAGTCTGTGGGCTAGAGACCTGCACGCAGGCTTTCCCTTCATCCTCCTGGCCATTGTGGCCCTTGCTAGGAGAATTCTCCCTACTCCATAGCTGAAAGGCAGGCCTCCCAGGGAGGTCAAGAGACAAGGGACATGGTCACACGGCGACTCTGTAGCAGAGTCAGGGTTCCAGCCCAGGTCTCCCCCACGTCCCGGTGCAGATGCTTGTCCCAGTGCTTCCTTGTTGCTGATCGGTTCACTTCCTTCTCCACCCTGCTCTGCCCTCCACCTCTGCCTTCCTCTCTGGCCTTCAGCTGTGACCTTGATGTTCTGAATCCTTACTTCTTGCCTCTCCAGGATATGGATATGCTAACTCCGGGAGTTCGGCCTCCCAGGAGCTTTTACCTCCTCCCAGCACCCAGGTTCCTGAGCCCACACAAAGGGCACCTTTAGACACGGGCTCCCCTGCTCCGACGCACCTGCCACCCACCTCGCAGTCCACCGTGCAGCCCACGCTTCCAGCAGGGGCCCAGTCCTTGGACAGAAACCTCACCTGCGCCGATGACATCACTACATCCACTGAGGGCCACAGTCAGGGGGCTGAGGAGAGGCAGAAGCAGCTGGAAGAACAAATAGGGCCTTCTGCAAGAACCTCAGCCATGGTGCCAGTGGTCTCCCTCCTGACCATCATCTTCGTTCTCACTGTGGTCCTCCTGTATGTGCTGTGCAGGAGGAGGAGGGAGCAGTCACTGCAGCACACGCCAGGTAAGCTGGGCCTCTGGGGTCCCTCTCCCCAGAAGCTCTTAGGTGGCCGGAAACCGGAAACCTGCCCCAAGCAGACAGATAAGCATCTGTCTGCATTGTGAACCATAGGCCATGAGAGAACAATGAGGTAGAGACAGTTACAAAAGAGGGAGGGAGGAAGGAAAGCCATCTCAGGCCCAGGGACCCATCCTTGACCTTCAGAGCCAGGCAGGGCTTGGAGCAATATAAGATGGTAGGTAGGGGCGCCTAGGTGGCTCGTTGTGAAGTGTCTGCCCTTGGCTCAGGTTATGATCCTGTGATGGTGGGATGGACGCCCGCATTGGGTTCCTTACTTAGTGGGACACCCGCTTCTCCCTCTCCCACCACGCCCTGCTTGGGTTCCTGCTCTTGCTATCTTTTTGTTAAATAAATAAAATCTTAAAAAAAGATGGCAGCTAGAGCAGGCTAAGGGGAGAGGAACCCATGAAGGAAGGTGGGAGCCATTTATTTAGTTCACAAGTCTCTCCTGAGCACCTGCCCTGTACTATGGTTGTATCGTTGAGCTTTGGGAATCGAATCATCCAGCTCAAGCTAGTCCCCCAACTTTCCTTAATTTTAAAGCTGATACCTTCATCCCTTTCTCTTTTCCAGATTTGCCGCTGTATTATACACCTGTGGCATCAGACTCCAGTGCCTGAGTAGAGAGCGGAAATCTGAGAGGGTAGACACCGTCCTTTATGCAGCCTCACACACCTTTAATTAATACATCAGGATAATCTTTAGCACATGCTAGGCACTCCACGGCCAGTTGATATTTAATATACAAGTATCCAGCCACTGCCCTCTTGTCTACTCTTCTGGGATTTCTTTTCCATGCTGTAACATAAAATCTACAACTCACTGTGATACCCTAGACAAATTATGTGCTTAATTACTAAAGATTATTTTTATAATTATTGACTCTTCTATTCTGCAGACACTGGCCTCAGGCTCCTGCCCCCTTCCCAGGGTTCCTGGCTCCAGCACCTCCCCTCAGGGTCCCACGGCCCCCTTGATTTTCTTTCCTCAATCCCAGTATCACCCACGCATGCTCCAGTGAGAGTCCGAGCTCCCTGCTTCCGTTGCTGTTGTTTTTTTAATTAAAACCCCTGGTTCTGCTTTTGTCTCTTTCCATGAAGAAGAATGTGCCTTTGCTGGTCCAGTCTACAGAAGCCTGGGGTAGGGCACGGGGTGTTGGAGGAAGTGTGCTGGTGATCTGATCTCTGTCTGAGCTTGTCTGCACTTCCTGGCGCACCTGCGGGAGCACCTGTGGGAGCAGTCGGGGCTGCCTGATCTTCAAGTGTCTCCATCCCCACCTTCTGCCCCCATACCCTGCCCAGCAGGGCCCAAAGTGGCAGCCCTGATGTCCCACGCCACAGGTCTCTGGGCTTTGTCCCGGGTGCTGGTGGTGGCCTTCTTCCAAGTTCTCGCTCTAGCTGGTTGGCCTAGTTTTCCAGCATCTGCTCACAGGTTCGAGCCACATCGCTGAGCTTGAGACGGGCATAGTCCACTCGCTTCAGGGCCATCTGGCAGTCCTTCCTCGAAGAGTAGCTGGAGCCCTCATGAGGCTGCCCGGTGGCCACCTACAGGACAGTCAGATGACTTGGTGACACACCCCTCCCCTGAGCCAGCTCCCTAACCCAGCAAGCATCTGGTCTCTTGCCTCCTGTCCCCCCTGAGCCGGACGCCGCTGGGGCCCGGTCACCCGGGGTAAATCACCGAACGTGTTAACCTCGTGTAAGATGTGGGTAACCCCAACGACTTCCTAGCCTTGTTGCAGAATTAGATAAAGCGGCGTCTGGCACGTCGTAAACACTCAGCGTCAGGCACAGCGAGAACCAGCTCACCCCTGCCCCTCCTTTCA